>NW_023601543.1:44768843-45311686 GCF_014898055.3 Talpa occidentalis
GAAACGAAGAATAAGAAGAAAATGGAGGAACATGGCGGGCGAGGAGGACGCTGCGAGTAAGATCTCCCATTAAAAAAAGTGAATAGGGAGGAAAAGCGGCAGGTCCCAGTGAGAACGGGACACGGAAGATAAACGGGTGACGCCAGCAAACTACCAAGAAAAAGTGGCCATAAAAGAGGACTAGAAGGAGGGAAGCGCAGAACCTGCTCCCCTCCCCCGCCCACAGAGGCGGCACTCTCCGACCGGCAGAGAGGAGGAAACAACAAACCCAAAACGGACCAAAAGACAAACGAGTAGCAGCGGGACTGTGAGTGGAAAGGAACTATTGCAGCCACCACACCCGTGAACGGGAGCTGGGCGAACCCTGCAGGATTCGCCGCGGCGGCGAGCGAACGGCTCCTGGCGCCATTAGAGAAGAACAAAGACCCCGGAGACACGCACACAGCCCGGCTGCCGTAAGCTGGCGCGGAAACGCGGCGCGCTCGGGGGAGCTTGAAAAGCTTGCAGACCTGGATCGCTGCTGCCCGGTCCCCGCGCCTGCGACCTAGGCCTGCGGGGAGACGACCTAAGGTTGCGGGGAGACTCGCGGAGGTCCTCACTGAGTGAAGGTCCCTCCCTGAGTGAGCAGGAACCAGGCGCCCAGGCACGGGAGCGGTGCAAAAGGCGCCATTCCCGCGCCACTGAACTGGGCTACAGCCCGGTCCTGGAACTGAGGGCTTTGACTGAGACCAGGGCACGAAATTCGGGGCGGGGTTTCTCCACGACGGTGGGGACAAGGCAACACACAGCACCCCAAAGCTGTTGAGGTGTACCCTACCATTCCGCGCTGTTTCTCTCTCTGTCCCACGGGGTGGGGGAGGCGAAAAACAGCCCCCAAGGACAATAGGAGAGATCTCTGGCGCCACCTAGCGACCAGGAAAAAAAAGTCACTAACACCCATAAAACAGGACATTTCTTAAGACTGCTTGAAAGGGCAGAAGGTTTTGGAGGACCCAGTGGCCAGCCGGGAAGTTATTCCACGCCAGGCCCCTTCCGACCAGCAGTCTGAGCCCACAGAGGGAGCAGGCACCCACGTCCGGGGCAGACCGGGGGCGCAGAAAGAGGTGCCTGAACGCGGAGGCGCAGGGACTGCATCCCGCTTCGCCATTTGAGAACAGGGACATTTCTTCAGTAAAACTACTGCCTAAAACCAGCAGAAGCTCCCCCAGAAGACAGAGATGGCTCCTGGAAGAGCCAGAGGGGAGCGGAGAAGTTCACCCAAGATGTCAGTCAGTCCGAGCAACACAGTGTCCCAACGCATACGACAAATTAGAAAACAGACAGTAGGGAGTAGAAGAACCACACGCAACTAAAAACTCCTCAGGAAAGAAGCACACCACAAAAAGAAAACCACTCCCCAGATTGCAACGACAGCAACTTGGAAGACTTCTGAGCCTTCCAGAAAGAGAATTTAAAATTGCCATGATTAAAAAAGTGATAGATCAGAAGAAGGAAATTGAGTCCCTAAAGAGGGAAGTAAGAGAAATGCAGGAGATCAAAGAATTAATGGAGGAACTAAAGAACTCTGGGAAAGCAATGAAAGCAGAATAGATGAAATGGAAGAACGAATAAGTAATCTTGAAGACACAGAAATAAAAGAACCAAAACAGAAAAGGAAAGAGAAGTACGAAGGAAAAAGAATGAAGAAAGACTTCGGGAACTATCTGACTCCATGAGGAAAGGAAATATAAGAGTTATAGGAATTCCAGAAGGAGAGGAGAGACATGTAGGAACAGAGAAAATATTCATGATATATTGAAGAGAACTTCCCAAATGAGAAGAAGGAGCTAAAATTGATATACAAGAAGCAAGAAGAACACCAAACTTCCACGACGAAAGGAAAAACACAGCAAGACACATAATAGTAAAGCTCCCAAGAATCCAGGACAAGGAAAAAATAATGAAGCTGACAAGAGGGAAGAAACAGATACATTCAAAGGAAAACCAATCAGGCTGACATCAGACTTCTCTGAAGAAACACTACGGGCAAGAGAGAGTGGGAGGACATAGTCAACAGACTCCAGAAAACAGATGCCAACCAGAATACTCTATCCCGCAAAGCTCTCTTTCCTCCATGAAGAAGAAATATGGACCTTCCCAGACAAAGAGAAACTCCGGAATTTCATTGCGACTAAACCCCACTCCAAAAAATACTACAAGGAATCCTAAAGCCAGAACCTCAGAGGGACGAATAACAACGAAAGAAGACCAAAAAAAAAAAAAGTTATTAAAAGAATAAATAAATAAATCAAAGGAAAGACAAACATAATGGCAATACAGATGCTAACATATCAATATTAACTCTAAATGTAAATGGACTAAACTCTTCAATAAAAGACACAGAGTTGCAGCCTGGATAAGAAACAAAACCCACCTTTTGCTGTCTCCAGGAACACATTTAGCTACAAAAGATAAAATAGGCTCAAAGTCAAAGGATGGAAAACAATCCTACAAGCAAATGGCCAAAAAGAAAGCAGGAACAGCTATACTTATATCAGATAAAACAGACTTCAAACTCAAAAAAAAAAAAAGACCCAATGGTCACTACATTATGATCAAGGGGACAATACTTCAAGAAGAAATAACACTCATTAACATATACTCACCAAACGAAAGAGCACCAAAATATATCAGACAACTGTTGTCCTCTCTGAAAACAGACATCAGAGAAAACACATATGTAGTGGGAGACTTCAACACACCACTATCAACAATGGATAGATCAACAAGACAAAAATAAGTAAAGAAACTAAAAAGCTCTAAATAAGGACCTAGAGCATTTGGCTTACAGACATCTATAGAACACTAAACCCAAAAAAACGGAGTACACATTTTTCTCAAGCGCACACGGATCATTCTCCAGGATCGATCACATACTGGGGCACAAGACAAACATCAACAGATACACCAAGATTGAAATCACCAACCATCTTTTCTGACCACGAAGGCATCAAACTAGAAATAAATCATAAAAAGAAGGCAAGGAACTATCCTACCTCATGGAGATTAAAAGCCACACTACTGGAAGACCACTGGACTAACGAGGAGATCAAAGAAGAAATTAAAAAATTCTTTGAATTGAATGACAAGGAGGACACAATATCCTAATGTATGGGATGCAGCAAAAGCAGTAATAAGAGGAAAATATATAGCAATAGAAGCTCACATCAAAAACAAGAAAGAACTCAAAGAAACAACCTAATCTCGAAGCTCAAAGATCTAGAAAAAGAACAACAAAAAAACCCCAGAAACAGTAGAAGAAAAGAATAATAAAAACCAAAGCAGAAATAAATGAAATGGAACTAAAAAAACAATCCAAAAGATCAATGAAACCAAGAGCTGGTTCTTTGAAAAAATAAATAAAATAGACAAACCCCTAGCCAGGCTCACAAAGGAAAAAGGGAGAAAGCACAAATACACAGATCATAATGAAAGAGGAGAAATCACAACGGACACAGCAGAAATCAAAAGAATAATCAGTAACTACTATGAACAGTTATATGGAAACAAGTTCAACAATCTAGAGGAGATGGACAAATTCCTACAACTCTACAATCACCCAAAGCTAGATAAAGAAGAAATAGAACACCTAAACAGACCAATTACAAGCAGCGAAATTGAAATGGTAATCAAAAACCTCCCAAAAACAAAAGCCCAGGACCTGATGGATTTACAAATGAATTCTACCACAAACATTCAGAGACGAATTAGTGCCTATCCTTCACAAACTCTTCCAAAAAATTGAGAGGAAGGGACAATACCAAACACGTTCTATGAAGCCAATATTACACTAATACCAAAACCGAATAAGGACAACACAAAAAAAAAAACTATAGGCCAATCTCCCTAATGAACACTGATGCAAAAATCCTCAATAAATTTTAGCTATCAGAATCCAAAATGTATCCATAAGATAATTCACCACGACCAAGTTGGATTCATTCCAGGGGCACAAGGATGGTTTAACATCCGAAAATCAATCAACGTTATCCAACACATCAACAAAAAGAAATATAAAAACCATATGATAATATCAATAGATGCTGAGAAAGCTTTCGACAAAGTGCAACACCCTTCATGATAAAAGCCCTTGAAATTCTTGGATACAAGGAACATACCTCAACATCATAAAGGCCATCTATGACAAGCCAACAGCCAGTATCATTCTCAATGGTGAAAAGCTGAAAGCAATTCCATTAAGATCTGGAACAAGACAAGGATGTCCACTCTCACCACTGCTTTTCAATATAATACTGGAAGTCCTAGCCAGAGCAATAAGACAAGAGAAAGACATCCAAATCCAAATAGGAAAAGAAGAAGTCAAACTATCACTATTTGCAGATGATATGATAATATACATAGAGAACCCCAAAATCTCCACAGAAAAACTAATTCAACTCATCAATCAATTCAGTAAAGTGGCAGGATACAAAATCAACACGCAAAAGTCAGTAGCCTTCCTATACACAAACAATAAATCTGAAGAAGAAGAAATCAAAAAAACCACCCCTTTTTTATCGAAACAAAAAAAAATCAAATATTTGGGAATAAATCTAACAAAAGAGGTAAAGGACCTATACAAAGAAAACTATAAAACACTGTTAAAAGAAATAGAAGAAGACACAAAGAAATGGAAAGACATCCCTGCTCATGGATTGGAAGAATAAACATTATTAAAATGGCCATCCTACCAAAAGCAATATACAGATTCAATGCTATTCCAATCAAAATCTCAATGGCATTCTTCAAAGAAATAGAACAATTATTGATGAAATTCATATGGAATCACCAAAAAACCCCGAATAGCCAAAGCTCTACTGAAAAAAAAAGAAGGAAATGGAGGCATCACACTCCCAGACTTCAAACTATACTACAAAGCCATAATCATCAAAACTGCATGGTATTGGACAAGAACAGACATACAGACCAATGGAATCGAATAGAAAATCCAGAAATAAACCACAGATTTATGGTCAACTAATCTTTGACAAAGGAGCAAAGACTATGCATTGGAGCAAAGAAAGTTTGTTCAATAAATGGTGCTGGGAAAACTGGGTCGCTACATGTAAAAGAATGAAGCTTGACCACTACCTCACACCATACACAAAAATCAACTCAAAATGGATTAAAGAACTAGACATAAGACCTGAAACCATTAAAATACATAGAAGGAAATATAGGCGAAACACTATGGATTTGCACATCAAAGACATCTTTACAGACACATCACCCAAAGCAGTGATAGTGAAGAGAAAGATAAACAGCTGGGACTACATCAAATTAAAGAGCTTCTGCACAGCAAAAGAGACAATAACAAAAACAAAGAGAAACCCCACAACTGGGAGAACATTTTTGCACCCAATACTAATGATAAAGGACTGATCACAAAAAATCTGCAAAGAGCTGATGAGACTCAGCAACAACAAAGAAAATAATCCAGTCAAAAAATGGGCAGAAGAGCTAAAAAGAAACTTCTCTGAAGAGGAAATGCAAATGGCCAACAGACATATGAAAAAATGTTCAACATCACTTGTAATCAGGGAAATGCAAATCAAAACTACCATGAGATACCATCTCACACCAGTGAGAATGGCACATATTAAAAAAACTAGCAACAACAAATGTTGGCGAGGATGTGGAGAAAAGGAACTCTTGTGCACTGTTGGTGGGAGTGCAAACTGGTCCAACCATATGGAGAGCTGTGTGGAGATTTCTGGACCTACTAAACATAGAGCTTCCATATGATCCAGCAATTCCACTCCTAGGTATTTACCCAAAGGACACAGAAACATCAATTCCAAAGAGCACCTGCACTCCTATGTTTATAGCAGCACTGTTTACAATAGCTAAGCTTTGGAAACAGCCCAAATGCCCAAAAATAGATGACTGGATCAAGAAGATGTGGTACATATACACCATGGAATATTACTCAGCATTCAAAAAAGATAAACACATGCAATTTGCAGCAACATGGATGGCACTGGAAGGGATCATGCTCAGCGAAATAAGCCAAAAAGAAAAAGAAAAATACCGGATGGTCTCACTCATAGCAGGAATCTAGAAAACTAAATAAGGGACCAGGAAAATGAATATAAGAAAGTGAAAATCAAAATCAACAAAAAACTATGAACCAGAGACACTTTTTGGGGGGTGGGGGCGGGAGGGGAAGGATTGGGGTCAGAATGGGGCGTTTGCAATTGTATGGGGGAATATAAAAATAAAATTTAATATTTAAAAAAAAAAAAAAAAGAAGAAGAAAAATGGAAACATCACAGAAATATGGAGATTAAACAACATGCTACAGAACAACAATTGGGTTACAAAAAAACACTCAAAGGAGAAATCAAAAAGTATATGGAGATGAATGAGAAAGTAAGTACTATATGCCTGGGCCTCCCTGGTAGCACAGGCAGTTGAGCACAGTGCTCTGAAGCTGTCCACAGCCTCTGCAGTCCCGGTTCAATCCCCACCAGCCTCGGAGCAACCCACATGGCGAGCAGACCTCTCCTGTCTTGCCCCCTGCTCCCCTCAGCAGTGTATTTAGTCAGTCTGCCTGTTCTGTTACCAGCTCTGTCTCTGGTGAATCCTCTCACCCTCCCGTGCATCTGGACTGTACCCCAGTTCTTGTATAAATGAAAATAAAATCTTTTAAAAAAGAAAGGAAGAAAATACTACAAGCATGAATTTTGGGAATGTAACAAAAACAGTACTAAGAGGGAAGTTTATAGCAGCAAAGGTTCAGCTGAGGAAACAAGAAAAATGTTAAATAAACAGTCTAATTTTATACCTAAAGAAACTAGAAAAGGGGGCCTCCCCGTGGCGCAGTGGTTGAGCGCTGGGTTGCGAAGCTGCCTGCAGCCTCTGCAGTGCTGGTTCAATCCCCAGCTGCTTCCTGTCCACTGGAGGAGGGTCCCACATGGCGTGCAGACCTCTCCTGCCACCTGCTGCTCCCCCAAGCAGTGTATTTCGTCACTCTGCCTGCTCTGCTCTCCTCTCTGGCTCTAGTGAATTCTCTCACCCTCCTGAGCTTCTGACTATACCCAGTGCTTATATGTATAAATAAATAAATAAATAAATAAATAAATAAATAAATAAATAAATAAATAAATAAACCCTTAAAATAAATAAATAAAAAGAAACTAGAAAAGGAATAAGTGAAGACCAAAGTCAGTGGGAGTTAGGAAATAATAAAAATCAAAGAAATAAATTAAATAAAATAACAAAAGATCAATGAAAGAAATAGCTGGTTTTTTGGAGGGAAATTGACAAACATTTGGTTAGACTGATTAAGAAAAAAAGACTTCACAAATGAAAGGGGAGACATCATGACAGATACTACAGAAATAAAAGGATCATGAGAGTATTATGAATATTTGTATGCAAACAAGTTGGATACCTCAAGGAAATAAATAGATTTGTACTATCTCTCAAGATTAAATTGTGAAGAAACAGGAATCTAAACAGAAAGAAATTGAAACAGTAGCCAAAAACCTGAGAAACAAAAGTCCAGGACCAGAAGGTTTCACTGGTGAATTCTACCAGACATTTAAAGCCTGCCCTTCTTAAATTCTTCCCAAAAAATAGAAAAAAAGAAGGAATGCTTTTTTAATTCCTTTTATGAGGCCATCATAATGCAGATACAAAACTATAAAAAGAGCATGCACACATGCACACCCCCAGAAAATATTTCTGATGAACATAGATGTAAAAATCCTCAACAAAACATTAGTAAAACAATTTCAACCAGACATTGAAAATCATATACCACAACTAAGTGGGATTTATTTTAGAGATGCAAGCATGGTTCAGTATATGCAAATCAATCAGTATAATTTACCATGTCAAAAATGTGAAAGATAAAAATCATTTGATCATCTCCATAAATGCAGAAAAATATTTGATAAAATTCAGCACCCGTTCATGATGAAAAATTCTCAATAAAATGGGTACATAAGGAACATATCCAAATATAATAAAGGTCATATATGATAAATCCATAGCTAACCATCATACTCAATGGGGAGAAACTGAAAACTTTTCCTCTAAGATCAGAAACAAGACAAGGATGACCACTCTTACCGCTATTATTTAACATAGTATTTGAATTCCTGACCAGAGCAATTAGGTAACTAAAAGAAATAAAAGGTGTCCAGAGTAGAAAGGATAAAATAAAACTGTCACTATAGACAGAGATGTGATATATATAGAAAACTCCAGAGTCTACCCAAACACTGACAGAAATAATAAGCAGATATATTAAAGTTACAGGCTAGAGAATCAACATAAATTGAAGAAGACACAAGGAAATGGAAAGACATTCCATGCTCAGATCAGAATAATCAATGTTATCAAAATGGCCTCTCTATGTAATGCAATATATAGATTCAATGCAATCCCTATTGTGATCCCTATGGCATTTTTCACAGAAATATCAAAATAACTAAAATTTGTATGGAATACAAAAGACCTCTAATAACCAATACAATCCTCTGGGGAAAAAAAAAAGGAATGGGGGACACACCATGTTCCCAGGCTTCACACTATACTACAAAGTTATAGTCACGAAAACAATATGGTATTGAAATACAAATAGGCACACAGATAAATAAATAGACTCAAGAGCCCTGAAATCAAACCACACATATATGGACAACTAATCTGACAAAGGAGTGAAGAATATATACTGAAACAAGGAAAGTATCTTTGATAAATGGTATTGGAAAAGCTGGACAGCCACATGCAGAAAAATGAAACTAGATCACTATCTTACACTATTATACTAAAATTAATTCCAAATGGACCAAAGACTTGAATATAAGTCCTGACACCATATACTGGAACAAAAACAGACATACAGAACAATGGAATCAAATAGAAAACCCAGAAATAATGCCACACATATGTGGACAACTAATCTTTGACAAAGGAGCAAAGAATATACAATGGAACAAGCACAGTTTGTTCAATAAATGGTGCTGGGGAAAACTACCACCACATGCAAAAGAAGGAAACTAGACTACTACCTCACACCATGCACAAAAACCAACTCAAAATAAATAAAAGAATTGAACATAAGACCTGAAACCATATATATAGAAGAAAATATAGGCAAAACACTACATGACATTCATCTCAGCAGCATCTTTAAAGACTCATCCCCCAAAGCAAAGAAAGTGAAGATAAACAGCTGGGATTATATCAAACTAAAATGCTTCTGTACAGCAAAAGAGACATTAACCAAAACAAAGAGACATCCTACTAATTGGGAGGAAAATTTTGCACTCCATACAACTGATAAGGGACTGATTACAAAGATCTACAAAGAGCTCACACAACTCAACAAAAACAAGCAATCCAGTCAAAAAATGGGCAGAAGAGCTAAACAGAAACTTCTTCAAAGAGGAAATGCAAATGGACAACAGGTATATGAAAAAATGTTCAACATCACTTGTCATTAGGGAAATGCAAATCAAAACCACAATAAGATACAACTTTAAACCGGTGAGAATGGCACATATTTAAAAAGCTGGCAATGACAAATGTTGGCAAGGATGTGCAGAAAAAGGATCTTTCCTACACTGCAGGTGGGAGTGCAAATTGGTACAACCACTATAGAAAGCTGTGTGGAGTTCCTCAGACTACTAAAAAATGGAGCAACCATATGACCCAGCAATTCCATCCCTAGGAATCTACCCAAAGAACACAAAAAATATTAATTTGAAAGGACACCTGCACCCCTATGTTTATTGCAGCACTATTTACAATAGGTAAGATAAAGAAACAACCTAAATGCCCAAAAATAGATGATTGGATCAGGAAGAGGTGGTATATATACACAATGGAATACTATTCAGCAATCAGAAAAGATAAACTCATGCCATTCACAGCAACATGGATGGAGCTGGAAGGGATTATGCTCAGTGAAATAAGTTAGAAGGAAAAGGAAAAATATTCGATGGTTTTGCTTATAGGTGTAACCTAGGGGAACAAAATAAGGGATCAGTAAAAAAAAATAAAGAATATATATATATGAAATATATATATATAAAACCAAAACTAGCAGGCAACTATAAATCACAGACACTCTGCAGGTGAGGGGAAGGGAAAGGGATCAAAACAGAGTGGGAAGAACACAAGGAACTCTGGTGATGGTTCACTGGTAAATTGGTGGTAGGAATTTTATGGGGACTACACCTGAGAAAGGTGAAATCGAATGTTGTACAAAAATGAACAACGAGGGGCCTCCCTGGTGGCTCAAGGGGTTAAGCGTCAGGACTATGAAGCTATCCACAACTACTGCAGCACAAGTTCGATCCCTGGCCAGAGAGGTGACCCTCATGGTGCAGCAGACATCTCCTGTCTCGCCTGCTGCTCCCTCAGCGGTGTATTTCAGTCAATCCACTTGTTCTGCTCCCTACTCTGTCTCTGGTGAATCCTCTCACCCCCCACACCTCTGGCCTGTACCCCAATTCTTATATGCATAAACAAATCTTTAAGAAAATGAACAATGATGTAAAAATGTTTATATGTATTTTAAAAAAAGACCTGACACCATAAAATACATGGAAGAAAACTTAGGTAATTATTTCTTTGATGTTTACATCAGGGGAACCATTATCAAAATGAAAACATAGACTACAATAATGGGAGAAGATATTTGCAATCCATACCTCAGACATGGGGTAGTATTTTATATACATACATACATATACAAACACACACACAGAGGCTTATATACAGTGTTATAAACCAGCATTGCTTAATAGACACAAGAAAGACAAAATATATAAACAGATCAACTACAAAAAATATACAACCTTATTAAAAACATGGGCAGTAAATCCAAGTAGGTAATCTCCAAAGAAGATATACAGATGGTCAACAAACACATAAAATGATGTTCTACATCACTTATGATTAGAGAAATGCAAATCAAAAACAATGAGATTTCACCACACACCAGTTAGTGAATATTATAAAAAAGTCAAGAAATAATAACTGTTGGAGACAATGTGGACAAATGGGAACCCTTGTGAACCTTTCATGGGAATGTAAATTGGTGCAGACACCAATTTCCACAGCACAGCGGAAAACAAGGTAGAGGTAAACAATATGGAGATTCCACACACAAAAAAAAAAAAAATAGAACTACCGTATGACCTAGTAATCATACTTTTGTGTATTAACACAAAGAATATGAAAACACTAATTCAAAAATATATGTGTACCACTGTGTTCATTGCAGCACTTTTCACAATAGCCAGTGATGGTGAGTGGATGAAGGTGATGTGGTATATGGCTATAGATATAGACACACATATATACACACACATATACATACACATGCAATGGAGTACTACTCAGTCATAAAAAAGACAAAGTACTGTCATTTCCAACAACATGAATGTACCTTGAGGGGATTTAGATAAGAAAAGAAATATGTCAAATAGAAAAAAACAAATACCTTATGATTTTACTCATTTGTGGAGTATAAAGAAAAATACAAACAAACTAAAAAGAAAACCTAAGGGGAAAGATTTATTGGTGGTGGATGGTAATTGCAAATGTGGTGGTGGATGTGGTATGATATATAAATTTTCTGAGGGGAGAAATTATACACCTGAAGCCTACACAGTGTTGTAAACTAATATTGCCTCAAAAATATTAGTGGCATTAGTGTGGTATATCTACACTTTGGAGAACTATTCAGTTATTGGAATGATGAAATGTCACTATTTACAGTAAAATGCAGGAAGTTCAAAGGAATTATGTGTAGTAATGCAAGTCAGAATGACAAATATTGGACATTTACATAGACAATTCAACAATGCAAAATATTTATGATAACTAGCAGACACTGATAAATGAGGTTTCTGAGGTTAAGTGGGGAGGGGAAAGGTTAAAAGGAGGGATTATAAGGGATGGTGGTGAGGGAAAAAAATAATTCTACCACAATTTTTGAGCAAATAGAGTTTGTTTTTATCCATATAAAATATTTTCATTACTGGAAAAAGAAAAAAGAAAGAGCTAATCCACACAGGGTGTCAGGAAAAAAAGCTTTCATAGTAGTGACATTTTGGCTGGTTGTCTGGTGTGAGGTAAGGAATTGCCAGGCAGAGCAAGGAGGGTATGGCCTTCTGGGGTGAAGAATCACATGTTAGAATCACCAAGGGCTTGGTCAGTTTCCAGGACCAGTGAGAAGCTGGGTGTTGCCATCTGTGGGAATAACAAGTAGCTTTCATCTGGTATGCTAACTCCATTTAATTGGTAGTAGCCACTAGTCAGAGATACCACCATCTATTCAGACTAAAACTAAATACAGGCCACCATAATGCCCCCATCTAAATCTAACTCCTAAAGAAGTCTTTGGTCCAAACCCTTCTCTGCACCTCTACTGCCAGTCTCAGGCCAGGCCTTCATAAAAGACATGAATGTTAAGATAGATTCTGAGGTAATCTAGCAAGGTGATAGCAGAGTGATGATACTAGGCTCATCTCCACATATTCACAACCAAATTACAAATCAAGATAGCAACCACTGAAAGACAAATGGATGACTATTGCATACATAATAAGCAACAGCATGATGGAAACAGGCAGGGAAAATTGTAATTAACCTATGATTACATTGATACCAGGGCACTATCACCCACAAAAGTGAGAAGTAACTTCTGTTCAGAGCCCCTCTGCTGTTAACTCTGCTGTTGTTAACCCACAACAATATTTCAAAACTAGTCAATATTCCGGAGAAAGGGTTACACAGAATTGGTATGTATACTAGAGGGTACACCACTGGAGAATTATAGGAATAGGGTGCAAAGAATGGTTACTACCAGCTAAAGCCTGTGGTTCACAAATTAGAACAGTTGTAACCCAAAATGGCAGGCAGAACCAGATCAGATCACCTTGTGTCTCCTCATGTAAGCCTATTTTTGCAGCTTGTGCCTTTGGTGTGTAAAACACCTTCCTTACCCCTACCCACCCACCCAAGGCTAAAGCTGTGACAACTGAATGCTCTCACTGACCAGAGTTTAAAGTATATGAATCTTGGGGGATGGGATCAAAACAAGGGGGATGGGAATTTAGAAAACCTAAATAACGGATCAGGAAAAAGACTAATTATACTAATGTGAAAATCAAAATCAACAAGCAACTGTAAGACACACTATGGGGGGGAGAAGGGAGTAGGATCAAAATAAGGGGGATGGGAATTGTACAGGCACTATACCAAGATGAAAATGCATACTTTATACAAAAATTAAAAATGATGTAAAGAATACCTAAAATTTAAAAATTAATAAATAAAAATGAAAATGAAAAAAATATAAAGTATATGAATCTTATCAGGAGCAAGTGTCACAGGGTGAGGCTCTGTATTCAAATAACAAAAAGAACAATTGTCAGTAAATTCATGAAAGTTGAAATTAAATCGGGCATTTTCTCTAATCAAAATGGTTTCAAACTAGAATTTGACCACAGTGTGAAACCTGTGAAAACATATACTATGTGGAGAATGAACAGAACACCACTGAACGGGTTAATGAGAAAATAAAAGGAGAAAATTTAAAAATATGATGAGATGAGTAGAAATGAAGGTAAAAACTATCAGAACCAATGAGATGCAGCAAAAGCAGTACTAAACGTATGGTACATAACCATAGAAACCTGTATCAAGAAAGTAGAAAGTGTTCAAATAAGTAATCTAACTTTACACCTAAAGAAACTAGAAAAAAAAGCCAGTAGATAAAAGGAAGTAATAAATATTAGAGCAGAAATAAACAAGATAGAAATCAAAAAGAAAATCCAAAAGGTCAATTAAACCAAAAGGTCATTCTTTGAAAAAATAAAATAGACAAAACTCTAGCTTGACTTACAAAGATAAAAATGGAGAAAACTCTGATAAATATAAATGAAAGAGAAGTTACAACAGACAGAAATAAAAGGATCATCAAAGACTACTGTGAACAACTTTTTGCCAACAAATTAGAAAATCTGGATAAAGAAATTCTTACAAATAGACAACCTTCCAAGACTGAATAAAAAAAAATAGAAAATCTGAAGATACCAATTATAAACAAGGAGATTATCACAGTAATCATAGTAATTGTATGTATATGTGTGTGTGTACCCCCAAAATCAAAAGCCTAGTGTCTCCTTACAAGCGTTTAAAGAGGGACTAATATATATCCTTCTTAATATATATCCTTCTCAAATTCCTCCCCAAAATGAAGGAAAAGCAATGCTTCCAAATATACTTTATGAGGCCATTATTACTCAATTACCAAAAGCAGACAAGGAAATCACAAAAAAACTACAGACCACTATCCCCAGTGAACACAAATGCAAAAATCTTCAACAAAATCTTAGGAAATGGAATTTAACAAAGGATCATACATAATGACCAAATGGAATTTATCCCAAGGATGCAAACATGGCTCAACTTTTGCAAGTCAATGTAATTCTCCATATCACCAATATGAGAGGTAAATATCATGTGATCATATTAACAGGTACAGAGAAGGCATTTGACAAGATTCAGCATCCATTTATGATTAAAAAAATTATGAAGCAGGCATAGCAACCTTGTTTGCTCAGAAGAATGTTTACTCAGATATTAGATGGTATAGTGCCTTATAAATATCTAGTAGGCTCGTCTGGTGTAATTCCTTGTGTAAGGCTATTATTTCCTTGTAAATTTTCTGTGTGGTTGATAGTCCATTGATGTATGTGGGATGTTGAAATCCCAAACTGCAACCGTGATCTGTCTGGTTTATTTTTATAGGTTTGATATTAGTTTTCATACATATTTGGCCATTCACTGCTTATGTATTGCTGAGTAGTATGTCTTTCTGATGTACTGAAACATTTATCATCATGTAGTCTCCACCTCTGTCTATTGTTACCATTTTTTAGCTGGAAGTCTGTTTTATCTAATATAAGTTTGGCTGTCCCTGCTTTTTTAGGGGTCCTATTTTTTTGTAGGACTGTTTTTGGACCATTTACTTTATTTTTGTTGTTGTTGTTGGACCATTTACTTTAAACCTATGTTTATATTTGGAGCTTAAATGGGTCTCTTAGAGACTACAGAATGTTAGGCTTTGTTTGCAGATCTCACCAGCCATATGTGTCTTTTGATTGGTGAGTTCAGTCCATTTACATCTAAGGTGATTATTGATACATGAAGATTTATCTTTTTTTTAAAGATTTATTTATACAAACACTGGGTACAATCAGAAGCGCGGGAGGGTGAGAGGATTCACCAGAGTCAGAGTGGGGAACAGAACAGGCAGAGTGATGAACTATCAGAACCAATGAGATGCAGCAAAAGCAGTCTTTGCTTTTGAGACATGATGATAAATGTTTCAGTACATCAGAAAGACATACAACTCAGCAATACATATGCAGTGAATGGCCAAATACACTGCTGAGGGGAGCAGCGGACGCGGCAGGAGAGGTCTGTCATGCCATGTGGGACCCTCACCGGCGGCTGGGGATCGAACCAGCGCTGCAGAGGCTGTGGGCAGCTTTGCAGCCCTGCGCTCAACCACTGCGCCACCAGGGGAGGCCCAAGATTTATCATTTTTTCTTTAGCTTTCTGCTATCTATTTCCTTATTCAATATTTTGCGTTTTCTTTTCACTTTAGATAAGAGAGCACCTTTCAATATTTCTAGTGTTTGCAAACTCCTTCAGCTTTTGTTTGTCTGGAAAGACCTTTAACTCTCCCTTATATCTTAGTGAAAGTGTTGCCCCATATAACTTTCTTGGCTGACTGTTTTTATCTTTAAGTATTTTGAATATGTTATTCTATTCTCACCTTCCCTGTAAGTCTAATGTAAGCCTGATAGTAATACCTTTATAAATTACATGGTTTCCCCTTAGCCACCTCTGGTATTATTTTTTGTCTTGAACTCTTGGTAGTTTAATTACTGTGTGTCTTGGTGTAAACCTCATTGTATTTAGGTAACCAGGTGTTCTTTTATTTTTATGGACTTTTATATTAAGTTTCTCCCCCAGGTTTGGGAAAGTTTCCACATTATTTTTTTGAATAAGGTCTGTATACCCTGCTTTCTCTCTTTCACTTCTGGGGTACACAGTATCCTTATGTTGCCTTTCCTGTGGAGTCAGATAGTTCTTGAAGTGTTTCTTCATTTTTGTTTCTTTGTATTCCTTTTCTTCCACCTGGGTGCATTATTATCTTCAAAGCCACTGATGCAATCCTCCATTTAGTCTATTCTGGTTGCATAACTTTCTCTAGAATTTTTTTTTTGTTTCATCTATGAGCTTTTTGCCTCCTGATTGTTATTGTCTTATAAAGCTACAATATTTAATTTCTGTTAACTAGTTATATTTTTTAGGCCATTCATTTGTATTTTGTTTTATCTCTGTGAGCCACGTTTCTAGGTCCTCTTGCATTATATTGACATGTTTTTCTGCATTTTTCTTCATCTCTTTGATTTTCTTTATTATGACCAGTTTGAAATTTCTCCGATAGGAAGATAAAATTTTTCATGTTTCTGTGGTAGGAATTTTGAAAGTTGTTCTCTCTTTGTGATGTAATATTCCCCTGAGGTCTCAAGGTGCCATGTATTGTAATTTTTTGTTTGCCTATTTTGAGGCTTTAGTTTTCCCTTTATTAAAAAAAAATGTAGCAGCAATGTAGAGTTTAATTATGTGGGTTCCTATAAGCTGGCAACTAGCTGGCCACACTCATGGGCAACTGTGACCTATTTTCTATCTGCAAATCACAGCAGAGCATTCCTTGACTACCTACGGAGTATAGCCCGTATCAAGAGGCAGGCCTGGGGATGCCTAGGCTGCTGTTGACCTGATTACGTGACTATCTCCATGGTGGTCTCAGGATAACCCTGTCTGTGATAACATCAAATACTTTGCCATGCAAATGTCTCTTAACTTATGGTCACAATGTCCCCTTCCCTGTCCCTTGTAAAACTTTGTCCCCCATTCCTCTCCCACCTTCCGGACCTTATTCCTCATACCATTGTCACATGATCAACTTTTACTTGCCTGTATACTTTCAATAAATGGCACAAGAACTTCTGCTCAAGCATCAAAGTCTTGCCTTGCAAACCTGCTCCACAACTGTTGTGTCCCTTATCACCTTCCCGCCGCAAAGAGGCAACAAAGTTCTGTCACAATAGAACTACATTTACTTTTGCATCAGGTGGCACTGTGGCTTTATTTTCATTTTTATGGCCTGTGCTGGCTTTTGTAGGTATAGAAAACTGATTTTGCAGTTGCTGATCCATAGGGTGAGGTAGTGACCTGCAGTGGTGCAGCCACTATTGTGAATGTGCCTAGGCATTGGGCAGTCTGGCTCATGCTTGTGGCACTGCTGATATCCCTCTCCCCTGGCCTTCCAGATCCAAGACTAGTCTGTGTGCTGTCCCTACATTCACAAGGTGAGTAACAAGTCCTGAGTGGCTCAAGAGGGGGACCATATTCCACTGGGTTGTTTTTTCCTTTTACCAGGGAGCCTGGTTCCTCCACATGTATCTGCCGTCAGTTAAAAGTGTGAATCTCCACGCTATTTAGGTCTCCCCTTCCTGGGGCCCCTGGATGAGCAGCTTTCCTGCACCGTGATTGTGTATCCCTTACTACAGCCTTCTGCACTTCTCTCTCCCCGCCCCTTGATCATTGAAGCATGAATCTCCTGCATGTCTCTTCTGCTTCAACCCGTGCCTATCTTTGATGTCCAAAGGACACTCCAGTTTTACCCAACCTGTGAACTCTCTAGGTGTAGTATCCATCAGTTTTCTGTTTGATAATCCTCTCGGAGCACATGAAGACACCTCCTGGCACCATCTTGTTTCATCTCTTATAACTGGCAAAGATTTAAAAGACTGACATAGTATTACCAATGCTGTGGTGAAACAGGAATTCTTGTGTACTTCCTGGTGATAATGTAAATGCTTTTAGATTTTACAATGCATGTGAAAATGGAAAGTAAGATTCTAACATCTTACTTCTGAAAACTTACCCCAAAAGGTGACAGAAAATTGTACAAATATATTTTTAAAAATATACATAATGATGTTGGTCCAACTATTGTGATAATATGACCAAAAATATTCAACAATAGGAAACTTTTTATGGCAGATATGCATAATGGAATAGTAAATAGCCATTAAACATTATGATAGAACTCTGTACTTACTGATATGGAAATATGATATATTGTGGAAGGTTCTATAGCAGCAGTGTAACAATTTCTCTGTTAAATGAAACTTTGCTTTCTAGCAAGCATTTTTTTCTGACTAGTGAGATTTGAGGTTGTACTTTTTTTAAAAAAACTTCAAATAGTTGAGCATTTTTCCTGAGCATATGTGATTTTATAGAGATGATAATAAATAGTGTGCTAGTAAACCAGATGGAAAACATAAAGCCTTAAATTTGGAGCATTTGCTGATTTTGATGATATAAATACTCCCAAGAATACTCAAAATTCCTAAATATTTGATAGTCAGCTGTCACTAGCAAGCTTTGACATACCAATTTCAGTAACTGTACTTTAAACAACTAAAAAGGAATCGATATATTTTCATTCATGTCAAATGCTGCTCACATAAGGTGAAGGTTAAAAATCACTGGTACCGGCACCTCCCTGATTGTGCAGGGGTTGAAGTCTCAGCTCTATCAAGCTATCGCCAGCCACTGCAGCATGAGTTCAATCCCCGACCAGGGAGCTAACACACATGGTGCAGCAGACCTCTCCTGTCTTGATCGCTGCTCCCCTCAGCAGTGTATTGCTATAGATCCACCTGTTCTGCTCCCTGCTCTGTCTCTGGTGAATCCTCTCATGCTACCCCTCCTACCCCTTCCACCCCCCGCATCTCTGGCCTACACCCCAGTCCTTCTATGTATACAAAAATAAAAATAAATCTTTTTAAAACTCACTGGCGCCATGTAGGAGGAGTTTCAGTGGAGAAGACAATTGTAGAGTATATCAGAAAGAAGAGTGAAGAAAACAAGCAATTTTGTAGAAAATGGGAGGAAATAGACAATGAAGGAAAGTTTCATTTGGGAGTGCAGGAAAAATACCAATCAGAAATAAAATATGCATGAATGTTCTTGAAACAATTCTCAATGTTGATATTATCATTCCCATTGTTTATATACATAGAGAACCTGAGGCTCAGAGAGGTGGACTGGTTTACTCCAGGTGTCATAATGAGCCACATTTGTATGTGTTTGTTGGTCTCCACCTACTGATTATTTAAAATACTGATAGATAAAATGTAGTAACTAATACAATACTCTGACCTTTCTCCAACCTGGATCTTCCTCTCTCATGGTTTTAGGTCATTTTTCTGCCTGTTATGAACAGCACATGGCAAGACATGATTCTAAATATGTATGGAGTGTTTGTCCCTGCTTGGGAATGAAAAGAGAAAAAAGTCTAGTATGGGAAGGCAAGTGGTTGTTAGTGACTGTGAAGAGTATGTTAAAGATTGAGAAGAGTCTCTTAGATTTGGCAGTCAAGTTATCACTGGTATATTTTCAGTGCTGTAAAATGAGAAACTAAAGAGCAGATGAACAATGAGAAAATAAAGGCGGGAGAGAGAGGGAAGAGGGTCTGGGGGGTATAGATGAAGCCTTGTAAAATATGATTTTTTAAAAAATATTTATGCATACAAGAGCTGGGGTACAGGCCAGAGATGTGGGGGTGAGAGGATTCACCAGAGACAGAGTGGGGAACAGAACAGGCAGATTGACTGAAGCACACTGCTGAGGTGAGCAGCGGGCGAGTCAGGAGAGGTCTGCTGCGCCATGTGGGTTGCTCCCTGGCCGGCCAGAGATCAAACTCGTGCTGCAGAGACTGCGGATTGCTTCATAGCATGGTGCTTAACCCCTTGCGCCACCAGGGAGGCCCATTAAAATTACTTTTTTTATGCTGAAATTACACCAAATTTGGTCAGATGTATCCCAAATTCTAGTAAGATATTATGTGTTTTTTTATGTGACCCCATCTTTCTTTAATTGCATCTTTGCTTTCTGGCAAATGAGATTTTGCCATGTTATATTGTACTTGATCTGCCAGCCCTAAAATTAGCCATTTTACTCTAGAGCTCTTATTAGTAGGAAATGGTATTTGTGCTACAATATAGGCACAAAGTCTGCTAATTGCTACTGATGTGCACTGCTTTTTTGACCTTTTCTCTAGACTGAACTAGGAAGTACATTTTTTTAGAAATTGTGAAAACATTGATGGAAATGGGTTACAGCAGTAAAATATTAGCAATAATAATAATAATCCATGAGTCCATAATGTTCTTTCAAGAAGAACATTAGCTAATAAACGTAGAAGGAAGATAGAATAGAAAATCTCTATTTTGTAGCCCCCAGTATAATTGATTCTGACAAAGATTGTCAAATAGATGCTAAAACCATTGAATAAAATGTTCTTGGATAACAGGATATTCACACAGTCTCAAATTATCACCCCACTGATTTTTTGCTAATTAAAAAGGGGGATGGTATATACATTTCCAATGTGAAAATCTGACAGTCACAAGGTTAAATAAGTGATTAAGCCCTGCATTGTCAATAACAGGGCAAACTGACATTGTGCCTCCTGATATGATGTAATGAAAAGTACAGAACTTCATTTATAAAATGTTCTTACCAAAATTATTTAATCTGAATCTAAATATGAAAAAACAATTAGACAAACCTAGAGCATGGGACATCCAACAAGTCAATTGGTCTGGACTATTCAAATAGCCATTATTATGAAAAACAGAAGAAGAGAGAGGAATTGTTGTTGATTGAAAGACAACAATAAACTTTAACAATCAAATGCTAATGTCATCCTTGAATGGATTCTGAATTGGGGGAAAGGATTATGAACAACTCAAAAGACATTTTTGTAATAATCTAGTAAATTTGAATATAGACATTATTAAATTAATGTTTATTTTTTTCAGTGTGATAATGTGGAAGACTTTGTTTTCTTAGGGGAAGCACATTAAGTATTTAGGAGTGATCTGTCCTCTTATTTGTAGCTTGCTTTAAAATGGCTCAGGAAAAAATAAATGTATATGTGTAAAGTAAAAACAATTTGTGAATCTAGGTGAAATGTATATGACTGCTTCTATTCTTTCAACTCTTGTAAGTCTGAAAGTTTTCAAAATAAAAAGTTTAATAGAACTTTTAAAAGTATTTGAGAATGTATGTTGAGATTTCACTAGTGCTGAGATTATTGGATATACACATAAACATATGAAATGAGATCATTACTTCATGCTGTACACAAAAAATATTTCAAAATGGATGAGACCTAAATGTGAGACTGAAACTTTTTTGAATAAAATGTAGGAGAAAATCTTTGAGAAATTACATAATTTAGGCAAAGATTTCTTATATGCAACAACAAAAGTATGATCCATGAAACAAAAAAATTCAATATATTGGACTTCACCAAAATTGAAAACTTCAAAAGACATTATGTAAATGAAAACACAAATCATAATCATAGAGTAGGAGGAAATATGTAATATTATTATATTAGTATTTTAAAAAATATTTAATATTTTTAATATTAATCATTAGGGAAACACAATTTCCTACATTATACACATCCAGTAGAATTGATATAATTTATTTTTTTGTTTTTATAAATTTATTTATACGTTTTACATCATTGTTCATTTTTGTACAATGTTTGCTTTCTCTTCTCAGTTGTAGTCCCCATAGAATTCCCACCACCAGTTCACCCGTGCACCATCACCATAGTCCCTTGTGCTCTTCCCTCCCCTGTTTTGATCCTACTCCCTTCTCCTCCCCTGCAGAATGTCTCTTATTTATAGTTGCCTGTTAATTTTGTTTTATTTATTATTATTTTTTTCCTGATCCCTTATTTGGTTCCCCTGTATAAGTGAAGCCATCTGATATTTTTCTTTTTCCTTCTGACTTAGTTCGCTGAGCATACTTTCTTCCAGCTCCATCCATGTTGCTGTGAATGGCATGAGTTTATCTTTTCTGATTGCTGAATAGTATTCCATTGTGTATATATACCAACTCTTCTTGATCAAGTCATGTATTTTTGGGCAATTAAATTGTTTCCATATCTTACCTATTGTAAATAGTGCTACAATAAACAGGGGTGTAGGTATCCTTTTGAATTAATGTTTTGGTGCCCTTTGGGTAGATTCCTAGGAGTGGAATTGCTGGGTCATATTGTAGCTCCATTTTTAGTAATTTGCGGAAACTCCACACAGCTTTCCATACTGGTTGGACCAGTTTGCATTCCCACCTGCAGTGTAGGAGAGGTCCTTTTTCTCTACACCCTTGCCAACATTTGTTGTTGCTAGCTTTTTTAATATGTGCCATAGAATGGCTATAATTTTAAAAGCGTACAATAAAATTAGCAAGAATGTTGAGAAACAGGAACTCTCATGTATTGCTGGTGGGAATGTAGACAGAGTAGTGCAGACACTTCAGAAAAAAATTTAAAATTTTCTTAACTTAGACTCAGCAATTCCACTCCCAGTAGAATTAAAAATATTTATTTTTACAAAGACTTGAACATGAATGTTCATAGCAACTCTGTTCTGTTCATAACAAAAAAAATGAGAACAATCCAAATGTTCGTCAACTAGTGCATGGATAAACAAAAGGTAGTATATCCATGTAATGAAATTCTCATGGATTTTTAAAGGAATGAAATACTGGTACGTGCTGCAACATGAATGAACCTCAGTAACATCATGCCCAGCAATTATCCTGATAAGTATTTATACAATTGGGTCAAAACCATGTCCATACAAAAAAGCCTGTACACAAATGCTTATAATAGCTTTATTCATAATTATCAAAATCTAAAAATGATCGAGATCTATCAATAAGTACATGGATAAGGAAACTCTGTTACATCCATACAGTGGAATATTATTCAACATTTGAAAGTAGAACATAAATGCTCTACAAAAAACAGAAAAATATGCAAGGAGATGGATGTGTTAAGATGAGAATCCTTCTACAATATATATGTACAGCAGACCACCGCTATGTACACTTTGAATATCTTATAATTTATAAATCAAGTATACTCCAGTAAAAATGACATTTTTAAAAATGAGCTATCAAGCTATAAAAAGACATGGAGAAAATTTAAATGCATTTTGCTAAATGTAAGAAGACAGTCTGAAAAGGCTATTAACTATTATCCAACCTATATAACCTTCTGGAAAAGGCAAATAAAAGTATGTTGGGAGCAAAAGATTAGTGATTACCAGGGGCATAGAGGGAAGCACTGTGGAGCACTGGGCAACTTTTAGGACGTGAAAGTATTCAATGTGGTTCTGTAATGGTAGATACATGACATCATATAAGTATCAAAACTCTATCAAAATGTGCTATTGACGGGCCTCCCCGGTGGCGCAGTGGTTGAGCACTGGGTTGCGAAGCTGCCCGCGGCCTCTGCTGCGCCAGTTCGATCACTGGCTGCTCCCTGGCCACCGGAGGAGGGTCCCACATGGCGCGCAGACCTCTCCTGCCGCCCGCCGCTCCCCTCAGCATGTACTTCGGTCCTTCTGCCTGCTCTGCTCCCCGCTCTGGCTCTGGTGAATTCTCTCACCCTCCCTCGCTTCTGACTGTACCCAGTGCATGTATAAACAAACAAATAAAATAAATAAATAAATAAGTAAAAATACATGCCTCTAAAAAAAAAAAAATGTGCTATTGGCATAAGGATAGACATAGATCAGTGGGATAGAATTTAGAATCCAGAAATAAACCTTCACATTTATATTCAACTGGTTTTCCACAAAAGTACTAAGGTAATGCAGTTGGAAAAAAATAGTCTTTTCAACAAATGGTGCAGGGACAACTAGATCCACATGCTAAAAAATGAATTTGGACTTGTACTTCATGTCATACATAAAAGTTAACTAAAAATGGATCCTAACAGCACACACTAGGGGTAACATCTGGAGGAGGGGGGGCCCCCTGCAAGCAGTGGAGCAGGCCAAATGGGCAGCCCAATAGGCCTCACAAGCAGCAGAGAGGAACTGGTATTCAACCCTAATATGGTTGGCCCCCTCAGAGCCCAGCAGTAAGCCACGAAGCCCAGAAGCCAGCCTCCCATGGAGCAGAACCTGCAAGCAGCCCTCATGCAGTAGGTCCCAGTGGAGCCCAGCAAGCTGTGGAACAGGACCAACAAACAGCCTGACATCATAGGTCCTGGCAAGGAGTGAAGCAGGACCTGCCAAGGGGCGCAGATGTGCAGGCCCCAGCAGAGGCAACAGCAGGATCTAGTCCCCGCTGTCTTTGGCTCTTGGAGCAGCAAGCCAGAGGGATACAGGTCAGAGAGACAGTCATGTCAATAGGAGTGGGATTGATTATCCCTTGCACAGTGATCAACAGTGCAGACTTCAACAGAGTGACACAGTAAATTCATGCTACATCAAACAGGATGTGGGTAAAGAGAGAAACCTGGAGGTTGTGTTCTGGAATAGGGGAGTTGGTGGCGGGGCTGCCAGCTCAGTCAGGACCATAGGGAGGGGGGTGCAGAGGTCATGTGAAGGCACATGCCCTTGAAAGAGGGAAAAGCCTAGTGGAAGAGCTGGCATGCTCCACACAGTCTGGGTTCACAGTAGAGATAATAGCTGAGCAGGCATTCTAACCTACACTACCCTTCCCAATCCCGTGGGATTGGTGCTCATCATGCAAGGTGCACTGAGATCATAGGGACTGCCAAAGCTCTCATCCCAAGGTCCAGAGAGGAGGGATATTAGTGGTGTCATAAACAGGAGAAAGCCCAACCCCAGTTCATCCACACCAATGTCAGGATGCCTCCAAGCCCAATCCCTGCTTCTATAAAACAGATTTTAGAAGAAACCAGCAAAGCACAAAATAAGTAAAATCAAACAAAACCATTGCTTCAGCACCAACTGTAGGAAAAATAAAATAGATGAAACCACAAAGTTACTGATAAATATATTCAAAATAATAAAATAGGGAGACATCAGTTAGCAAAATGGGCAGACAAAAAATATAACTTGTGAAAATGCAAAACCTCTGTGTACTATAACATTGTAATGTGAGAACAACTTTGCCCAATCCAAACCTAAAACGAAAGATTATATCTCCATATCAGATAGAGTGTTAAGTACTACTCTAATTATGTAGCTCAAAGAAATGAAAGAAAACTCAAAACAAGTCAAAGTAATACAATCAAGAACTCAGAAAAGCTAATTAGAGATTCAACAAAATTCAAGAAAACATATTAATGAGCTCAGAAATAAAATCAATGAAAAGATAGATTAAAGCCTTAAATAAGAAAATAACAGAAATTCAGGAGTTAAAGAGCTCAATAAATGAGATTAAGAATGCCAGAGACAACTATGGAAATGGAATAGATCAAGTGGAGGATTGAATCAGTGACCTTGAAGATAGCAATGCATTAAGGACCCAGGTAGAAGAAGAGAGTGAAACAAGTTGTAAAAAATATAAAAAGGCAGTTCAAGAACTATCCACCACCATTAAGAAAGTCAATATAAGAATCATGGGTATCTCAGAAGGGGAAGAGAGATACAGAGTAACAGAGAGCCTATTCAAGGAAATAATAGAGGAAAACTTCCTACAAATGGGCAAGGACTGAAATACACAAAATTCATAAAGTTAAAAGTAACCCTGATTATCTAAATGCAATGAGACCTACACCAAGACACATAGTAGTGAAATTACAAATAGTTCAAGATAAAGAAAGAATATTGAAAGTGGCAAGGGTGGGGGTGAAGCATGTAACTGATAAAGGTACTTCCATCAGGATAGCTTCAGAACTCTCAGAAGAAATGCTACAGGGTAGGAGAGAATGGAATGATGTATTCAAAATACTAAAAAAAAAAACCACCAAAACCAAAAACACCCTGCCAGCCAAGAATAGTCTATTTGGCCAGACTATCTTTCATATATGAGGGAGAAATGAGGCCTTTCCAGAGAAACAAAAGCTTATAAACACTAAATCTCCCCTATAAGAAATGTTGAAAGGAGCATGCCTATCTAACAAAATGAAGATAATCCACAATAAATTAAATAAGGAAATAAGTAGATTGAACCAAAAAATGATAGGCAAAATGAAAGTAGCAAATCCTCATATATCAATAATCATTCTAAATGTAAATGGACTGAACTTAATAATCAAAAGTTACAGTGTGGCTGGTTGATTCAGAAAACAAAACCCAACATCCTGTTGCTTCCAAGAGACCCATCTGAGCTCCAAAGATAAACATAGGCTCCAAGTAAATGGTTGAAAAATATTCTGAGAAGTAAATGGGAAAACCCCCCCACCCGATAAAAGGCAGAGACAGCCATACTTAGATATACCATTTAAAAAAGGCAATGAGACAGGGGTAGACACTACATAATGAATAGGGTTTCAATACATCAGAATGACATAACACTTGTCTATAACTCTACCTATCTATACATATATCTCAAAAATAGTATCAAAATATATTACACAACTATTAGCAAATGTAAAAACAGGCATTGGCCACAACACAATAGTAGTAGAGTATTTCAATATCCCATTGACATCAATGGACAGATAAATCAGACAGAAAATCAGTGAAGAAACAATAGCTTTACATATAGAATTACACAAGATGGTCCTACTAGATATTTATAGGACACAACACCCTCAAAAAACAGAGCAGATTCTTCTTGAGTTGACATGGAACATTCTCAAGGATGGATCAAAAAGACAGTTCATAAAGAACTGTGCATAAATCTATGAAGAGTGAAATAACAAGTATCTTCTGTGATCACAATGGTTTCAAACCAGAAGTCCACCATAAAAATATTGCTGGAAAATTCTAATGTGTGGAGACTAAACAACACACTATTGAATGACTGTTGGGTAAATGAGGAATTAAAAGAGGAAATTTAAAAATACTGAAGACAAACAAAAATGAAGACATGACTTACCAGAAGCACTGGGACACAGTAAAAAACAGTACTAAGAGGAAAGTATATAGCAATACAGCCCATGTCAATAAAAAAAAAAGTGCTGAAATTAATAATTTAACCTTATACATTAAGAAACTTTAAAAAGAGTAGATGAAGCCAAAATCCAGTAAAAAAAAAAAAAGAAAGAAATTACAGTACAGATAAATAAAATAGAAGTCAAAAAGTTCAAAAGATGATGAAACCAAAAGCTGGTTCTTTGAAAAAAATAAAATAGCCCACTAGCTTGACTCACTAGTAAAAAAAGGGAGAAAACTCTGATAAATGGAATCAGAAATGAAAGACAACTTACAACAGACATTCAGAAATACAAAGGATCAAAAGAGACTATTGTGAATATTTTTATGCCAACATATTGGAAAATCTGGAAGAAATGGGGAAATTCTTAGAAGTATATGCCTTCCCAAGACTGATTCAGGAAGATAGAAAACCTGAACAGACCAATTTCAAGCAAGGAAATTGAAACTAATAAAAAGTGTCCCCAAAATCAAAAGTCCAGAACCATATGGTTTCAAACTTTCAAACAGGACAAACACCATTCCTTCCCAAACTCATCCAAGAGACTGAGGAAGATGGAATGCTTCAAAACACATTTTATGAGGCCAGAGTTACTCTACAACCAAAAGTTGACACAGCCATAGTAATAAAAGGAAAACCACAAACCAATATCCCTGATAAACATAGATGCAAATCTCCTCAACAAAATCTTAGCAAACTTAATTTAACAATACATTAAAAAGAAAATACATCAGGACCCAGTGGGTTTTATTCCTGGGATACAAGGATGGTTCAACATATCCAAATCAATCATCATAATTCACTGCACCAGTAAAAGGAAATATAAAAATCATATGATATATCAATAGATACAGTGAAGACTGTTGATGAGATTCAGCTTCCATTTATGATAAAAACTCTTAGTAAAATGGGGATAGAAGGAACATACCTCAACATAATAAAGGCCATTTACAACAAACTGAGAGCTTTCATTCTAAGATCAGGTATAGAACAGGGATGTCAACTCTTACCAAGTATTCAAGATAGTATGGAAGACCTAACAAGAGCAGTTAAGCGAGAGAATTTTTAAAAAGGAATGCAAATTTGAAAAGAAGTAAAACTGTCTATTTGCAGATGAGATGACAATATACATTGAAAACCCTAAAGATTCCACTAAAAAAGGGCCTCCCTGGTGGCACAGAGGTTAAAGACTCAGTGGTCTCAAGGTACTGTCAGCCACTGCAGCACGAATTTGATCCCCAACTGGCCAGGGAGCTAACCCACATGGCGCCGCAGACCTCTCCTGTCTCATCCACTGCTCCCCTCAGTAGTGTATTTCAGAGGATCTGCCTGTTCTGTTCCCCACTGTCTCTGGTGAATCCTCTCACCCCCACACCTCTGGCCTGTACCCCGGTTCTTGTATGCATAAATAAAGAAATCTTAAAAAAAAGAAGTGAAAATCCATCCTACCAAATAGGAGAAAATATTGCACATCATATATCTGATAAGGGACTAATATCCAAGATCTACAAAGAACTCATACAGCTCAACAAAGAGAAAACAATCCAGTCAAAATTTGGACAAAAGAGCTAATTAGACACATCTCCAAAGAAGACATATAGATGGTCAAGAGCACATGAAAAAAGTTCAACATCACTTATCATATGGGAAGTGTAAATCAAAACCACAAATAATGTATCACCTTGCTCCCATTAGAATGGCCAATTTAAAAGAAAAATAAAGAAACTACGAATGTTGGTGACAATGTAAACTTGTCCAACTCCTTGGAAAACAGTATGGGGGTTCCTTGAACTATTACAAATATATATACCATATGATATAGCAATTCCACTTCTTGGTATTTATCCCAAGAATACAAAAGCTCTAAATTTAAAGGGATACAGGCACACCTCTGTTCATTGCAGCACTATTTACAATAACCTAGTTATGGAAATAGCCTAAGTGCCCAATGACCTATGAATTGATTACGATGTGGGACACATACATGATGGAATACTACTTAGTTATATAAAAAAAGAGTGAAATCTTGCCATTCCCAACAACATGGATGTAACTGGAGATTATACTACGTGGAATAAATCAGGAGAAACACAAATACCTGATGATTTTATTAATGTGTGGAATATAGAGAAACAAAATAAAGAAACTGACAAAAATATTCCAAAACCAGCCCTATGTTTGATTTCAGAATTGAGGCTACTAAGGAGGAAGGTGGGAGTGAGAACCAAGTGGGGAGGGTACCCAGTGGTTTGTGGTAAAGGTATATGGGCAATTTAGTGATGGGTGTGGTGTGCTGGTGTTTCTCTGAGGAGGTGTGAGCCTAGTCCCCTAAATCTTATCCAATTTTGTAACCTAATATTACCTCCCCACCAAAAAAATTAAAAAGCTTTAACCGGATTTATATTAGATCACATTTTTTAAAAAATGGGTCCTAGACCTAAACGCATGGATTAAAATTATAAAACCCTTAGAAGAAAGATCGTCATAATCTTGGGTTAAGCAGAACATTCTTAGATACACCACCAAAAACAAAAGCAGCTAAGGAAATAAATCAATGGATGTCATCAAAATTAAAATTCGTTTGTACTTCAAAATATACACTCAAGGGCCTCCCCGGTGGCGCAGCGGTTGAGCGCTGGGTTGCGAAGCTGCGCGCGGCCTCTGCGGCGCCGGTTCGATCCCCGGCTGCTCCCCGGCCACCGGAGGAGGGTCCCACATGGCGCGCAGACCTCTCCTGCCGCCCGCTGCTCCCCTCAGCAGTGTACTTCGGTCCTTCTGCCTGCTCTGCTCCCCGCTCTGGCTCTGGTGAATTCTCTCGCCCTCCCGCGCTTCTGACTGTACCCAGTGCATGTATAAACAAAAAACAAACAAAGAAACCAGCAAACAAATAAATAAAGCATGCCTCTATAAAAAAAAAAAAAAAAAAAATGTTTAAAAAAAAAAAAAAATATACACTCTAGTAAATGAAAAGACAAGCAATAAAAAGGGAGAGAATATTTGTAAATCATATATCTGATCAAAAGTTTGCATCCAGAACATATAAAGAGCACTTACAATTCAATAATAAGACAGCTCAATTAAAATATGGGCAGGGCCTCCCCGGGTGGCGCAGTGGTTGAGCACTGGGTTGCGAAGCTGCCTGCAGCCTCTGCAGCGCTGGTTCGATACCCGGCTGCTCCCCGGCCACTGGAGGAGGGTCCCACATGGCGCGCAGACCTCTCCTGCCGCCCGCTGCTCCCCTCAGCAGTGTACTTCGGTCCTTCTGCCTGCTCTGCTCCCCACTCTGGCTCTGGTGAATTCTCTCACCCTCCCGCGCTTCTGACTGTACCCAGTGCTAGTATAAATAAATAAATAATAATAAAAATAAATAAATCTTAAAAAAAAATAAAATATGGGCAAAGGATTTCAATAGATATTTACCCAACATTATACAATAGGATAATGAGCACATGAAAAGATGTTTCACACTATTGTTCGTTAGAGAAACACAAACCAAAACTACAATAAGGAACCACTTTACATCCGCTAGAATGACTAGAATGGAAAAGATAGTTATTAACAAATGCAGGTGGGGACAGGGAGAAATTAGGCCCCTCATGTTTAGCCCATTGGGAATGTAAAATGGTGCAGCTGTTATGGACACCGGTTTGTTTTTTTCTCAAAAGCAAACCATTTACAGGAAGGCCGATGTGACTGGAGTAACATCAGTTACGGCGACAGTGGAAGGAAAGCACAGAGTTGACGGGGATCACATCATACATGGCCTTTTTGACTATTGTGGAACTTTGGTTTTTTTGTGAATGTGATGGAATTTTGAGCTGGGGGTCTTGGATCTTAGTGAGTGTGTAGCAGCTATTGTTAGGAATGACACCATTAGAGAGTAATCATTAGATTACCGAGCAGGCTTGAAGGCCAGCTATGATAAGGAACCATAAACATGCAGTGGTACACTTCTGCAGCTATACAGTTTGTTCAAAAGCTTGACTATCCTAGCTTTAAGAACAGGAAAAATGGTAGTCAGACTGATTTATGGTGGAGATTTGAGGTTCAGATGCTAAGAGGAAACAGCCTAAGGGTTACTTACTTAAGTAAGTATTCAGGTGTGTTCTCACAGATTAACACTGTACTTGCAGGAGCCCATAAGAAAAGGAGTATTGTATTTCTGCCTTTTGCCATCTTTCACTGTTTTGTTGTAAGCAGTTAGAAGCAATTGATTTGGTAAAGAGAACATTGAGTCAGGAGACTTAGAGTTGAGCCTCAGATCTTCCAGTGACTGTGACAGCAAAGAGAAATTGTCAAAGCTGACAGCTATAAGAAGGCTAAACAAATCATTTTTCTGGTTACTTGTTAAATCATGCCAAGAAATTAGTTACTGTTAAATAAAACTCTTCAAATTTTCTTGGCAACAATTCTCCCAAATTTCCTGTTTTACCTACTTTTCTCCTGATGCAATTTAGCCCATTCTGCCTTGTGCTAATAATCACTTATACAATATCCCTTAATGGAATAAAAGATATTTTGAGTCAGATCCTCTCCTACTGTTCAGAACCTACAATGGCTTCCCATCTCACTGAAAATAAAGTCCAAACTTCTTGTGATGGCTCCTATGATTTGCTCCCATCAAAACTCATCTTGTTCATCTGAAGTACATCCCCCACACCCACACACACCCTTTACTCTCTATCACAACACCTTGTGTTATTTTTGTAATATCGCTTGTCACAATATGCTGCTTTCATTTTTTGTTTTTGTAATTTTCATCTGCTTCCATACTCCCTCATCCCCCTGACACTGAGGTCCTTGAGAATAGAATGTTATCTGTATCATTGTTAATCATTTTTCCTGGGGTATAGAACAGAGGAAATGCTGAATACAAATGTGAATGGGGGTGGAGGAAGGGAGAAGCCTCTTATTGCCCATGCCCACTGCTAAGTGATAATCCCTCATGAAGGTTAATATTCAGACCCTTAGTTATTTGTTTTGCCCTCAGCTGGACTCTTCTGTAAGTGAAAAAAAAGTCCTGATTTCCTGACAGGTGTTGAATAGGAGGATGATCATATTACAGATTTTCACAGTCAGAAAAAACTAGGAATTGTCTTTTCTAACCTCTCTTACCATATAGAAACCTTTTCTACAGCATCTATCCTAGGAATTCTTTTTTGTTGTTGTTGTTGTTGGGACCCTCTCCAGAGGCAGGGGAACAAACCGGTGCTGTGGCAGCTGCCGGCAGTCTTGCATCCCATCGCTCAACCGCTGCACCACCAGGGGAGGCCCCCTAGGAATTCTTTTTTTTTTTAATTTAAATTTTATTTTTATATTCCCCATACAATTGCAACCCCCTTATTTTAACCCCAATCCCTCCTTTTTCTGCCCCCCCATCCCCCATAGAGTGCCTCTGGTTCATAGTTGTTTGTTGATTTTGATTTTTACTTTCTTATAGTTATTCTTTTTCCTGGTCTCTTACTTAAGTTTTCTAGATTCCTGCCAGAGTGAGACCATCCGGTATTTTTCTTTTTCTTTCTGGCTTATTTCACTGAGCATGATCTCTTCCAGCTCCATCCATGTTGCTGCAAATTGCATGAGTTTATCTTTTTTGAATGCTGAGTAATATTCCATGGTGTATATGTACCACATCTTCTTGATCCAGTCATCTATTTTTGGGCATTTGGGTTGTTTCCAAAGCTTAGCTACTGTAAATAGTGCTGCTATAAACATAGGGGTGCAGGTGCTCTTTGGAATTGATGTTTCTGTGTCCTTTGGGTAAATACCTAGGAGTGGAATTGCTGGATCACATGGAAGCTCTATCCCGAGTAGGTCAAGAAATCTCCACACAGCTCTCCATAGTGGTTGGACCAGTTTGCACTCCCACCAACAGTGCAGGAAAGTTCCTTTTTCTCCACAACCTTGCCAACATTTGTTGTTGCTAGTTTTTTTAATACGTGCCATTCTCACTGGTGTGAGATGGTATCTCATTGTAGTTTTGATTTGCATTTCCCTGATTACAAGTGATGTTGAACATTTTTTCATATGCCTGTCTGCCATTTGCATTTCCTCTTCAGAGAAGTTTCTTTTTAGCTCTTCTGCCCATTTTTTGACTGGATTATTTTCTTTGTTTTTGTTGAGTTTCATCAGCTCTTTGTAGATTTTTGTGATCCCTAGGAATTCATTAGAGATACCTCAGTGGCAACTACAGGATGTAAAGGGGTGGCTAAGTATATAGGATTCTGGATCTCCACGTGGCCACCACTCTTGCTTCAACCAGAACAGTCATGATTTTGTTTGTTTTATATATTGGGATTCCACAGAAAATTTTTATTTGGAAAAAAGACCCTTTGCTGCTAGAGCAAAGCTTGAAAACTACGATTTGACCGATACCTGAACATGCCCTGTGATTGGGAATATCTTGGTCTTCCTTCATGCAGTTTCTACATCTCTGTACTCAATATTTAACGATGTCACCACTGACAGCAGTCACCACTGATGCACATGCTCTTTGCTACAAAGATGGATGTGCCACAAAATTTTTTTCTACATTTTTTATTGGGGTAATATTGGTCCACCACCAAGACACCCATAGTCCTTCCTCCACCAGAGTCCATTGTACCTCTTCCCCACTTTGCTCTGCCCCTGTTCTCTGGTAGCCTCAGTTCTACAGTCATATTTCTAGGGTTTATTATCAGTTTGGCTTTATCTGACTCTTTGTTTCTCTATATTTCATATATACTATATATACTCTATATATATATAAAATATATATACTATATATACTATATACTATATATATATATATACTGTATATACTATATATGAAATATATAGTGAAATATATAAGTGACACCATCCGGTATTTGCCTTTTTTCCTTTTGACTTCTTTTGCTTAGCATAACCCCCTCCATTTCATCCATGTTGTCACAAATGGTAAGATTTCATTTTCTTTTTTTAAAGATTGATTCATTAATTGATTGATTGATTGGTGCATAGAAGAACTGGGGTCTAACCTAGAGGTGCGGGGTGTCAAATGATTCACCAGAGACAGAGTGGGGAGCAGAACAGGCAGATCAACTGAAATACACTGCTGAGGGGAGCAGTGGCCAAGACAGGAAAGGTCTGCTGCACCATGTAGGTAGCTCCCTGGCTGGGGATCCACTGAGGCAGTCAGGGTGATAGTGCTAAGACTTAACACTTAGGCCACTTGGGAGGCCCAGATTTCATTATTTATTATAGTTGATCAGAGTCAGTAGCCATGATTTAAAGAAGCTGGTTTTCTTTTATAGATTCAGTTTGCTACTGCATATCAAGGTGGTCGGCATGGTCTGGCTGCAGTACTCAGAACCACTTCAGATATGGCGTTACAGCAGATATCTTACCCTCTTTATTTGTTTCACACTAGTGAATTACCTTTTGTGTTTCAGTATTAAATTTTACCCTAGTGATATCCACCCACCCAGCCAATTGATTCAAGTTATTTCCATTTTAAGTATGTCTACCAAACAATTCTGCCACATCTAACTTTATTTTGGGGCACATTCAATGAAAAGTTCCCTATTCTATCACACATTTAAAAAAAAACACCAAGGGCATATTACTAGACCCAAGACCAGCCTCTACATAAATCCATGCTTTGTTTTTCTTTTTCTTCATTTGTTCTAGGGGAGGAGGTTGGGTGATGCATCATGGGGTCTTCGGTCCTTAAGATTTCCTGATGTGGGTAGTGACTAGTCCATTTTTAGTGATCTGTTCCAATGTGTTTCTAGCCCATAATGTTTGAATTTGTAAATGCAAAATCTAAAGGGTTTTTTTTTTCTCTTTTACTCAAGAAAAGGAATGTAGACCCTTTTTTTCATTCTTTAGATATTTCACCATTACTATAAATTATTTTAAAATAAGTTCAGAGCATTCCTGTGCCAAGCACTGCACTAGCTACTAAAGGTATAAAGACAAATAAGATACAGGGCCTCCCTGGTGATGCAGCGGTTGAGCGCTGGGCTTTGAAGCTGCCCACAGACTCTGCAGCGCCGGTTAGATCCCCGGCCTCCGGCGAGGGTCCCACATGGAGCCCAGACCTCTCCTGCCGCACCCGCTGCTCCCCTCAGCAGTGTATTTTGTCCATCTGCCTGTTCTGCTCCCCGCTCAGGCTCTGGTGAATTTTCTCACCCTCCCGCGCTTCTGACTGTACCCAGTGCTTGTATAAATAAATAAATAAATAAATCTTTAAAAAAAAAGGAGAATATTTTAAATAAATTTTTAAAAAAGAAAAAAAAGACAAATAAGATACAGAATTTGCTCTCAAAGAGTTTTTGGTCTCAGAAACAAGACAGGTACAGGAAGTGATATTGCAAGCCAATTGGATAAGTACAGTGGTAGAGGGATAAAGAAACTGCTGGAGCTCAAAAAGGAATCAACTTCCTCTGCCTGTGAAAGGAAGATGGAACTTCAGGAACATTTTCACAGCTGGATCTTAAAATATGAGTAGGAGGTTGTCAGACAGAGTAGCTGTCTGTCCACGTCCAAGATTACATATGCGCAAAGCCCCAGAGGCTTGAAGAAATAATGTTTTGGATAGGAAGGAAAGTTTGATATGGTTAATTTAGGATGTTTCAGGGGAATGGTGAGGTAGTAGACCTAAGAAATAGGCAGGGACAGAATTATGAAGGACCTTGAGTACTATGCTAAACGAGCAATCTTTTTTGTCCTGTTGGCATTGGGGAATCTTTAAGTAGGGGGGAGGTATTCTCTGAATCATGCTTTTAGAAAATTATAATGAATAGTGTAAAATATAATAGAGGAAGGATCAGTGGGAGGGAGAGAGGACTGTGAAAGACTCTGCAGCAAGTAGCCCATTCCTTAACTATCCTGGGACGTGATAATTTTTGTTTCTCTACTATAAAAAAGGAATAGCCATTTCTTCCTCTACTTCACATGGAGCTAACGAGAGTAAATGAGGTCATATGTCCCCTGAGCCTCTTAGAAGAAAGCTTCCAGAGTATGGCTAGGTGGCTGCAATTGAGATAGTCTACATCATATAACACTCATGCACATCTTATACATTTTTTTTGTGTGTGTGGGACCCTTGCCGGCGGCCAGGGAACGAACCTGCGCTGCAGAGGCTGCAGGCAGCCTCGCAGCCCAGCGCTCAACCACTGCGCCACCAGGGGAGGCCCTTATACATTTTTTAAAATACGTATTTGTCTTGTCTTACAGCTCTGTTCAACTCAGTCATAAGTTCCTCAAATGCAGGGTCCCTGACACCTTGCACTATCCACAACCATTAATACAGAAACAGGACAGAATAAGTCCTCAGCAACTGCCTGCAGGTTGATTGCATGCGGTGTCCCTCCTGGGCAGGCCACCTGAGACTGAGCATCAGAGGAAGGTTACAATACTACTGAGGACTAGTAGTAATGTTATATTTCAGGGCTTATTATCTAGGGGTGCCATAAATATCCCAAGCCTTGCTCAACTAGGCCTAGAAGTGCCAGCAAGTTCCCTTTACTTCCTGCCTTGGACAGGACACTTCCTTATAAACCAAAGAGGTAAATTATCCATGTTCCTTTGTATAAAACAGAAATAACGCTTTTCTTTGCCGTCACAATCTACAGGTGAAAGATGTTGAATAGAATATGTGCACATTATAATTGTGTATATTTCAGGATTTAGCTAGTCATTAGTTTACAGAAAAGGTATAAAAAGAATAGTCAAATTTTTATATTCTGTTATAAATATTTTTGTACGTTTATAAATGTTAATAAATATAAATTTTTATAAATATGTTTATATTCTGTTTACATTATAAATTATATATTTGTATGATTTCTTTTATGAAAACTATAATGGAAAATTACAGTTAATATAATGTATAATTTATGTTGTAATGAATGAAGATATTACAAGACAGCACACTAGGTGTTTTTAATCCAAGTTTTAAGTTATTTCAGTAGTATATGGTCAAATTTTATATTGTCAAAAAAAGGATATTTGAGGAGCATCCATGTGTTTTTCTTGTATGTCAGAAATTACTCTAGATTTGCATCAGCTGAAGCCAGAGAGTCTGAAAGCATTCCCTGCATTTGTAAAGCAAGCACTCTTCTCTCTCTCTCTCTCCTGATTCAGCAGAGGTTGTGATCAATTCACTGAACACAATGGCATTTCCTCCGATCTGTACCTAATATAAACTCCAGTCAATTTAATGGGGTCTACTATGTAGGTTGAGGATGCAAGCACATAAAGTCTTTGGCTCTTGAGACACTCCTCTTGTGTGCCAGGACCAGGTGCAGGAACACAAAATATATATGTATACATATAAAGCCTGGGACAGCTGCTTTGCTGGTGCTTTTACATTTTTTTTTTATTTAACTAGAGAGGTTGAGCAGGCCCATTTCCATCAATTATAACTAAAATGTTTTTCTTTACTTGTGGAGGGAGAGAGCACTCTTAATTCTTCAATCAGTATTGATGTCTAAACCATTAAGGTTTTTAAGGTCATTAAATGTGAGTTTAAAATAAAACGTGATATTTTTATTAATTAGGATATCCAGGGAATAGAATATTCTGGTCATTTGAATTTTCTGGTTTAGGGGTCATTTATACCAGACAGAATTTTTAAAGATAGATCCTTTTTTGATAATCTTTTTTAAAAGTGTACTTGTACATTTTTGCCTTGGTTTACACAGTAGAATGGACCTCATTGAATCGTACTGCTCTCATTTAGAGTTACACAATGTTTTTGTACCCTCGATTCTAATTGGATGAGATTATTGGAGGTAACAGAAATTGACTAAATCCGAAGAGATACTGGGATACACGCTGGGCAATCGCTTTTGGAAAGTTGTTTGGTTTCTTCTCATTTACTTCCTTCCCTAAAAGCAGAGTGTATACAGAAAAAATTCAATAACCAAGTGAAGTCTTTGATTTGCTAATCTATACCAAATAAAAACATTTAGAATAGGAAAATTCTACCTATGTCACCTGAGAAAAATGTGCTAAAGAAGTCTAGATCCAACTCGCATGTCCAAAGGAAACAACGAATGATTTTAGTTCATCATGACCTGTCTACTCAATTTATTCTCTAACTGAATTAATCTTGCAGCAATTTTCAGGGACCGGCTCACCACTTTAACTCTGCTGTAGCACAAATGTTAGGTTCTGTTTATAAACTTAGATTCTCGGTGGTAAATAGAACTGCTTTATACTTTTTCCATTAGTTTACCTTGGACAACATAATTATCCAAATGGAAACATGGCCCTTGGATTCTAAAAGTGGTTTACTGGCAAGAAGCACTTTTCACATAATGAGTTCATAGTCAGTTTTCTTGATTCATTTTCAGGCAAATATTACCTTATTTCTACTCTCCCAAGCCTTCAGTAGTAGCTGCTTATCTTACCAGATGGCATGGGGACTGTGAGAGCTGTGTAGAATGTGCTGCTGTCACATTATTTTATTTCCCGGATAATATTTGTCATTTTTTGTCGCACAGTTAATGGATTTGTTTTTATGAACAAGTAGGGTCTTTTTGACCTTTTTGACTTTTTCATTTTTCTTGTATAAATTCTGAATCCAAAGGTTCTAGGTCGGTAACTAAACTGAATTTATAGTGGAAAGGACCACCACAAAGTCAATTCATGCAAATTTGGCCCAGGGACATTATTTGCCTTTGGGGAGAGGGAGATTTAAGAAACCCATTTACTAAATTAAAAAAGAAACATTTATTCCAAATCAAACTAACGTGAAAATTGAAATAATTTAAGTTTGATGGGTGCTTATAAGAGAACTCTAGAGAGAAAAGTTGCTACTGAAAGGATCTATGGTCACTTATTTTTTTAACCAAGAAGTTCTTAAATCCAAATTAGGAAATAACAAAGGGGTTAGAGGCAAACAAAGTGGTAAATCGGGAAAAGACAAGTGAAGAAGTGAAAGAAAAGTGACAAAATGGACCACCATTTTGGTCCACCAACATTACAAAACTGAATGGTAGAAAGAGAATAGATATGAAGGAGAAGTGGAGGAAATTATAAGGAAAAAAGCAATAGGTGTAGAGTGATATCAGAATTCTTTTGCATCATGATTAAGCTTGGAGGCTGAGGAGCCAGCTTCCCTAAATTCGAGTTCAAGATCAGTCACTTCTTAACTGTGCATCCTGTGATCCTCCCTCTGCTTAGTTTCCTTGTTTGTAAAATGGAAATACTAGTATATACTTCACAGGGTTGTTACGAACGTTGATTGAGTTAACATATTGAGCACCTGGTACAGTTCCTGGCATAGGGTAATCACTCAATAAATGTTGGATACTATTTTTATTATACACCAACAACAGAGGAAAGCCAAGTCATACTACCAGCTGGTTCCAAAATAGTTATAATGTATAGAGTTATAATAGTTATGTGAGCACTAGAAGAGAAAATAGATATCTGAGCAAGTCCTAGGAAGGTCAAAATAAGCAAAAATACTGGAAACCTACAATGCTAACTTTTGATACCAGGACTGGAAAAAAAAGATGATTGGATGACTGTTGCAAAATCTTTGCCAGTACAATTAAGCTGTTGAACAGTGCAGATATTTGGCTCCGCCTGGGTGAGGTAGCCACCTGATGTTTTATATAAATGTTTTGATGTTGTTATCCAAGAGTCCCTGAATTTTTGGCCTAATAGACATAAAAGCAGCATATGAATATGAGCAATTGTGCTACAATTGTGCTTTTTCTTAAAATTGACTTTGTGGTTTATAGCTCACCAGGGCATTTAAGAAGGTAGATGTTTCTGGTAAAGAAAAAGAAAAAGGTTGTCTAACCACAAAACTACAGGCACATTTCTCGAAGTTTTTAGGAAACTGTTTGCTGAAACTTGTCTATCCTCTGAACACATTTGTGTTGATGATGTGAAAGACAAAATGCCCTGGAGAGTTAAGGAAATTATTTTTATTCAGTTATTACAATAGAGATAACATTTATTAATGAGGAATATCTCAAGGAAAAGGAAGGGGCACTGGGGTTTTATAGGGGCAGGTAAACAAGGGGGACATCTGTGAGTTTTCAGAAAGGGTGTCATGAGGAAGGATGGATACGGGTCTTAGAATAATATGGTAAAGTAGGATGGTACCTTATAGTTAGACTTTTCCTGGAAAAAAAAATGGGGAGTGGGTCTTAACCATCACTACTTTCTGGGAAGCACAGGACTAGGATAAACATCGACATTGTCATTTTCCCTTTTGTGCAAGACAAGTATTCATTACTGAGCAACTCAGAGACAATTAATCAGAAACCTCCTAAGTATGGTGCAGCAGGGTCTAGGGATACAATCATGTGTCCCTTAATGACTTTAGTCAATGACAGACCACATATACAATAGTCATCCCATATGGCTTAAGTTATAGAAGGCTATACCATCTAGGTTTGTGTAACTACACTCTATGGTGTTCACACAGCAATGAAGGCCACAAGCAGTACATTCTTAGAACATGTCCCCATCTTTACCCAATGCATGACTGTAGTCTCTGGACTTGGTGTTATTCCTGTAAAACTAGTTGAAAAATGTGTTGAGAGGTGGTGGCAAAAGATATTTCAGGGTCCCGGAGACCGGGCATCTTAAGAGTGATGATTGAAATGAAAAAATTAAAAGGTTGTATTAAAGAGCTAAAAATTGAACACTGAAGGTAAACAGTCCAGTGGCTTCCAAGACCTTCCAAGACATCGGTGGAAACTACCTTCACGCTCTCTACTACAGTGACCACCAATTTCCTTTCTTCCCACAGCTCCCTCTCAAGTAACCACCATATTATTCACAGAGTCAAAGAGTTGTTTTTGTTGTGATTTGTTAGTTCATTGCTCTGACTATTTATTTTCCACATATGTGAGAAATCATCTGGTAATTTTCTTTCAATTTCTTATTTCCACTTAGTATAATCACTTCAAGTTCTATCTTCATTGTTACAAATAGCAATAATTCATCTTTTTTTTTTTAATTTTTTTTTTATAGAGGCATGTTTTTATTTATTTATTTGTTTGTTTGTTCGTTCGTTTTGTTTATACATGCTCTGGGTACAGTCAGAAGCGCGGGAGGGTGAGAGAATTCACCAGAGCCAGAGCAGGGAGCAGAGCAGGCAGAAGGACTGAAGTACACTGCTGAGGGGAGCAGCGGGCGGCAGGAGAGGTCTGCGCGCCATGTGGGACCCTCCTCCGGTGGCCGGGGAGCAGCCGGGGATCGAACCGGCGCCGCAGAGGTCGCCGGCAGCTTTGCAACCCAGCGCTCAACCGCTGCGCCACCGGGGAGGCCCAATAGCTCAGTAGTATTCTTTTGAGTATAGATGCCACAAATTCTTTAGCCACTTATCTGTCAGTGAGTATTTAGCTTGTTTCCATGTCTTGGCTGTTGTGGCTAATGCAACTAGTAATATATCATTTTGAAATAGATTTTTATATTCTTTAGCAAAAAACCTAGGAGTGGTATAGCTGGGTCATATGGTATTTCTGTTTTCAATTTTTTAAAGGAATCCCCACACTGTTTTCCATAGAGGCCAGACTAATTTACATTCCCCTGCCCCCTGCAACAATGTATGGCAGTTCCTTTTTCTCCACACCCTTGCCAATACTTATTGTTTCCAGTCTTTTCAGTCTAGGTGATTCTCACATGTGTATGGAAAAATGTCTATTCAGATATTCTGCCTGTTTTGTTATTTACTTATTTGTGGTTTTGTTGTTGTTGAGTTGTATGAGTTCTTTGTTTTGGAAATTAATCCCTTTGGTGGGTATATGCACCAATATCTTCTCCCAGTCAGTAGGTTGCCTTTTTGGTTTTGTGGTGGTTTCTTTTGCTGTACAAACACATTTTAGTTTATGTAGTCCCCTCTGTTTACTTCTGCTTTTGCTTAGCCATTGGAGTCAAATCCCCAAAGCATCTCCATGGTCAATGTTCAAGAGTGTATTGCCTATATTTTCTTCCATGAAAATTATTTTGGGTCTTATGTCCAAGTCTTTAATCCATTTTGAGTTAATTTTTGTGTTAAATAATAATCTGGTTTCTTTTCTTTTCTTTCTTTTTTTTTTTTTTTTTGCATGTGGTTGTCCAGATTTTCCTTTCTCCATTATATAGTCTTTTTTTTAAATTTTTTTTTAAGATTTATTTATTTATTTATTTATACAAGCACTGGGTACAGTCAGAAGCGCGGGAGGGTGAGAGGATTCACCAGAGCCAGAGCGGGGAACAGAACAGGCAGACCGATGAAATACACTGCTGAGGGGAGCAGCAGGCGGCAGGAGAGGTCTGCGCGCCATGAGGGACCCTCCTCCGGTGGCCAGGGAACAGCCGGGGATCGAACTGGCACTGCAGAGGCTGCGGGCAGCTTCGCAACCCAGCGCTCAACCGCTGCGCCACCGGGGAGGCCCTCTCCATTATATAGTCTTGACGCTTTGTCAAAATTTGCCATATATGTGTGTACTTCTTTCTAGGCTCTCAATTCTATTCCATTTTTCTGTGTGTCTATTTTTGTTCCAGTAGCATACTGTTTTGATTATAATGACTTTATACTGTGGTTTGAAACCAGGGATCAAGATACCTCTTTTTTTTTTCTTTTTTTCCCCTCCTCAGGACTACTTTGGCTATCCAGGGTCTTTTGTATTACATAGAAATTTTTTAATTGTCTCATCTATTTCCTTGAAAAATGCCATTGAGGTATTGATAGGGATTGCATTGAGTCTATAAATTCCTTTAGCAATTTTAGCAATATTTTAGCAATACTTATTCATCCTCTCCATGGGCTCAGGATATCTTTCCCATTTCTTTGTGTCTTCTATCTTTTAACATGTCATATAGTTTTTATTGTGTGTGTCTTTCATCTCCTTTGTTAAGTTTACTCCCAACTAAAAAATAGTTAATTTTCTATTATGCTAATTTTATCTCAATAAAAAGATTTTTTTTAAATTAGATCTCATCATGTTTAACCTACTTTTACATAGTTGTAGCAAGTATGATAATTTACCATACAGACCTTCTTAAGCTTGCTTTGCTGGAAGTTTTCATAAGAAATCTCACTTTGAAATTTTAAAAGTCTGTTAAGTCTAGGATGCTAAGCTGAGACAATTTTATCTGTAGTACCTATAAATTTGGAAGAGCTGCTTTCTTTTGAGGTCCCCAAAATATCCTAAGTTTTCATGACCTTCCAGAAAGTAACCTTCCTTACTCACTGTAAGTCTGGGAACCCTAAAAGCCAGGTACAAGGCTAGTTTTCCCAAAAGGCCATGGTGTACATTGGCTTTATAAAGTCACCCTTAGTTCCACGAAAGTGTATGATCATATCTGATTAAATGAACATCAGTGTTAATGTACTGGTTATGTAACCAGTGTTTCCAGTCATGTACTGAGAGCAAGTAGGACATATTTTTATTGAACTTAAGCAAATAATTATATTATTATGAAAATAAGAATACCCCAATATGAGTTTCTGAATCCTGGATGGTTCAGGCAGAGGGAATAAGACATCATTTACAAATGTTTCATTTCTTTTTATAAAAGCACAGTCTTAATAAATTGTTATAAGTTATATGTAGTTGGAGAGAAATTAGTTCTTATACATCCAGAAAGAGAACATTAAAAATCTCAGCAATATTCTAAATGAAATCCAGTCATCCTTCCTCAGTCAATTTAGGTGTATGTAATTAGTTCTTGTTCCACTCAACCTTGTGTTAACAATATAATCAATCCATCTGCTTCTCAACTAGAGTTCTCAAAATGTTCATGCACTCATTGGTATGGTCTTGACTCACTCATTGGTAGGATCTCAAAGTTTTTTAAACTATGCCATCAGAAGTATGTAGACAACAGCACTTGGCATAATCCTTTTCCATGCACCTCTGAGGCAGTCTGTGTTGAAGATGAAGCATTCTAGCTTATACCTGATTGAAAATACTTTCAGGGACACATCAGATTAATATATAAAGAACTATTTGTAGATGGCAAGAAACATAAGAGCTGTGGTTCACTTGTTACTTACTGGTCATTTTCAAAAGTGAAAGTTCTGAGGAGTATTATTACAAGAATAATGTTACAATTGATGAGGACATATAGTTGTTCCTGTAGCATGCAAAACAAGATAATAATCAATCCAAACAAGTTTTTAGATAAAGTAACCATAAACATAACAACTAACCCTATCTAAAGAGTAGAGGCTATTATATTTAATTTATAAAAATGGATGAACAAAGACTCTACCCACAAGATGGCAGAATAGGAAGATTTGGAGATTCTGCTCCTCTAAGCACAGTAAAAGGAAAAACTAAGCTAAAATTTACTCAAATGAATTTTCAAAAGTTCCACCACCAGAAACAGGGAACCTGCCTACGGAGATACCATGTTGAGGTTGGTCACTGGATGTGGCAACAAAGCAGGGAGAGGGAAGGGGAGCATAGCCAGGCCTGGACATTCTTGTGAGAGGAACATGCTGGGGGCCCAGCAATGGTGGAACAGGGCACAGACCGTGAATCTTTTTAGTGAGACCTTTTCAGTGAGGGGTCATGCAGACTGGTGAATACACGCATGGGAACATCTGGCTTGGTCACAGGAACCCTGGCTGTTTGCAAAGTGAGTGGCTGAGCTCACAAACCCCTCCCCATTGGGACTGCCAAGAAGGGAACCCACTGCCACATGCCAGCTGGCATCAGTGAAGGAGCCTGAGCCCCACCATTCCCCCAGTCAGGGGAATGAAGAGTGTGATCTGCTGACTTGCACCCCTAGCCCTGTGAGAATGGCCTATATCAAAAATAGTGAATACCACAAATGTTGGCTAGAATTTGTTGAAAAAGAAATACGTATCCACAGTTGGTGGGAATCTAATTTGGTGCAGCCTATGTGGGAAATGGTATGGAAACACCTTACCAAAATAAAAATGGAAATACCTTATGATTCAGCAATACCACTCCTAGGTATTTACTGATAGAATATGAAAACTCCACCACAAAGAGATGTATGCACTCCTGTGTTCATACCAGCCATGCCGTGGACCTGCCCTAAGTACCCTAAGATGACAGATGACACAGAAATTACGAAATTCAGTGGAATGCTACTTGGCTATTGAAAAAAATGAAATAGTGTCTTTTGGGACAGAAATAATGGTCTTGAGTTGAATATGCTAAGTAAAATAAATTTGAAAATGAAATCCAGATACCAAATTGTTTCACTAATTTCTGGAATATATGACCAAAGAAAACAACCTGGCAAAGCACAGTAAATATAATTCTTAGACTCTGTGAATCATATACTGGTTACCAGAGGGAAAATGGGGAATAGGAGGAGACGACAGGGAAGAAAGTGGACAGAACATTGACATAGGAGTTTTGGTGGTATGTGAGCGAAGCATGTACATGTATGGATTTTTGAAAATATACCCCCAAAATGATGTTTATGTAAATGTCTGACAAATTAATAAGAACACTTTATAATCAAAAGGAAGACAAAATTTCTCTGCATCTACTAATCCAGCCCCCAAAAGTGGATGAATGTAATCTTTAGAGATAACAATGCTCAAATATTACAGGTCATATGCTCATGAATACCAAGCACATAATTAGAATATACCCAGACTGTATCAAGAGTATCAAGTAAGAAGATTCAGTAATCTAGAGTAGGTATTTTCTTTTTAACTCCCAGTCAAAAACTAATAACCTAGCAGGTACTAGGTTCAAAATAAAGTTTTGAAGTTGAGACCTGGCTAACAAATTTTTTAAATTATCATTGATAACACTATATTGTAGTTGTCAAATATCTGGCATAGCAGCACTAGTAACCTCAAAAATAAAAACCTATTGGAGCCAATATGGGTATTGAATCTCTAGCAACTTCCTATACAACAATTTTTGAGATTTTATATTTATACCATTTGCCTATTTAACCTCGCAAAGGCTGAGAATCTCTTCTGATTTGGAGACTCTTTCATACATACTATCAATATCAACATATCAAATAAACCTAATTACTCCTAGCACCTGTTTTTATAAGGTGAAAAACAAAGCCTTTGAGATTTTCCAGGGTCCTCTAGACTTAGTTATGATATGATGATGTATTACTCAAAGACAGTACTTTGTTCTCCATTTAACCAAAGTGACAATAAAAGATTTTATAAGTAAACATAAGAGGTAATATGATTATAAAGAACCTCAGCTCTTTCCTATGTGAAAAAACATTAATTTCTTAAATAATGAAGCGTGTAATAAAATCAGTATAAGCCATAGAAGATTATTCTGGAAAGACACAGGATCTTTGTCATCTAGGAAGATTACTTAGTGAACAAAGCCTTTATTACCTGTTAAGAGAAAGCCATTAATAAAAAATAAAACTTGTCATTTTAACAGAGAAAACCAAATTCTAGTTTTGCATCAGGATAATATTTGATACTCATATTCTTTTTGGAAATTTTATAAATCTTACAGATAAATTCCTCAATCCTTAGCAAACAAATACAATTCCCTTTTTGTGAATATCCTACCACTTTCTATGTCAGTATATATCCCTTGTAGTACAACTTCTCTAAGGGGAAAAAAAAAGAAAACAACACAGTTTTTTAAAGACATCTGTCAAACTTTTTTTTTTTTTTTTAAGAACTGGGGTACAGGCTAGAGGTGCGGGGGCAGAGAGGATTCACCAGAGACAGAGCGGGGAACAGACAGGCAGATCAACTGAAATACACTGCTGAGGGAAGCAGCGGGCGAGATAGGAGAGGTCTGCTGCGCCATGTGGGTTGCTCCCCAGCCCGCTGGGGATAGAACTCATGCCTCAAAGGCCTCACAGTGCTGCGCTCAACCCCCTGCACCCCCAGAGAGGCCCTGTCAAACTTTTTTTGAGATAACATTGGTTTCCAATAAAAAGCACACTTATTAACAGATCCAAGCATTTACAACCTCTCTGCAGCATGCAAAAATAAGAATCAAAAAAACCAAATCTATAAACCCAAAATCATGCTTAATAATTCATGTTTCAGCATTCTCTTGGAAATGATCTAGGCAGGGCCTCCCTGGTGGTGCAAGTGGTTAAGCACTGCACTATGAAGCAATTCACAGCTTTTGCAGCACAAGTTCCATCCCCGGCCAGCCAGGGAGCAATCCACATGGTGTAGCAGACCTCTCCTGACTTGCCTGCTGCTCCCCTCAGCAGTGTACTTCCGTCAGTCTGCCTGTTCTGTTCCCCACTCTGTGTCTTGTGAATTCTCTCACCACCCCCACACACGCACCTCTGGCCTGTACCCCAGATCTTGTATGCATAAATAAATAAATCTAAATAAATCTTTGGAAAAAAAAAAGAAATGATCTAGGCAACTAAATAATATCCATTAATTAATTCAATTTAGCATTAGCCCAACACTTTTGGTTACCTCAAGATTTTATAAATTATATTCAAACTGACATACTAGGGCCTCCCTGGTGGCGCAGGTGGTTGAGCGCCGCGTTGTGAAGCTGCCCACGGCTTCTGCAGCTGAGTTCAATCCCCGCAGGCCAGCGAGAATCCCATATGGCATGACAAACCTCTCCTGTCTCGCCCGCTGCTCCCCTCAGCAGTGTATTTTGTCAGTCTGCCTGTTCTGCTCCCCACTTTGTCTCTGGTGAATCCTTTCACCCTCCTGCACATCTGGCCTATACCCCAGTTCTTGTATAAATAAATAAATCTTTAAAAAATAAAATAAAATAAAGAGCATCATGGTGCCTAAAGTAATCAGATGTTTGTTAGTCTATGTCAAAAAAAAAAAAACCTGACATACTACAAAACATAATTATTGTTGAGATAAAGTTTATCAGAATAATGACTCAATTTGGTTAAACAAATCTACATTTGTCATAATCTCAACCATTTAATAGAAGTAATAGCACTTCATTCAGTCTGTAAGTTTGTATAAATTTAGGAAGAACATACCCAAGTAGAATATAATCGACATGTATATTATGCTTAACCCTTATAAATCAGAAAAGGCAGAGCTGATTTTAATAAAACAAAAGTATTAAATTAGTCTTATTTGTCAAAGATTTGCCTAGCTTATGCAAATTTGAATTCTTAAAACTTTTGAGTTTGTCTTTATTGGAATGCTTTTTTTTAGCATGTTGAAATAAATTTTCTTTATTTTCTGGGAACTTTGTGAATATTTTATTTATCTAAGCACTTATTTCCATAAACCAATGAGAATAGAGCTTGTTTAACTTAAAATACTTTGTAATCTAATTTGGTAATGCCATCTGGATGTAGGAAAATAATATGCACTCACATAATGAGAGGTAAAAAGCCTTATTACTCAGGCTATTGCCATTAGAGGAATATTTCAAAAGAAAGGAAGGAACCAGGAATTTTATAGAGACAGGGAAAAAGGGGAGTCATCTCTGAGTATTATGGGAGTCATGAGGAGGCATGTTCTCATCTTGCAATAGGCCAGGGCAATGCCATCCTTTGCCGTTAACCATTCCTTGGGACACAAAAGGGTGGACTGTGGGTTTCTTAACCATCATTGATTTCCAGAAGCATGGGGTTCAGATAAATTTTAATGCTGTCAATGAGATGATTCTGCTTTGTCAATTTTGTCTATAAAATTTTTCTATATTCTCATATATACGTGTCATTAATTTCTGTCTTTTAGTTGGTAGGTTTTTTGGTCTTGTTTTTCTGTGCTTATGCCTTGTCTTCCTAGCTTAATTGTAAGTTCTCCAAGGGAAGGAAGTATGGCTTGTATTGACTTGTATTTTTCCTCTTCCCTATCACCCACCTTCTTTTTCCTAACACCTAATGTTCTATCTCATCTACCCAAAAGTTATTGATGTTCAATAGGACAGATTACCCCATTTTTTGATGTGCTAAGACAGTAGACTTATGAAATGTAAGCTTTACATATTTGGAAGATAACATCCAAGAACTTTCAAAGTCATGTACTTAATTCTTATTTATAAGAAATTCATCTTTTTTATATAATTGTTTTCTTCCTGTTTGCATGCCTAAGGGCCAAGCTATTCTTTTTCTGGGTGATCACTAAATTCACCTTCATGAAGCAAAATCACATCTAGTGATATTTTTACTAACTTTCCACCTGCTGGTAACCTGTGCAATCGATGCATCCTGTGAACCAGGGCATTGTTGAGACTATGAGACACTGTTATGGAAGAGATTTCATAAAGAAGTTTACACATTGTGTATACACTAGAAAAATCTTACAGTTTCATAGCCATGAAAATGTTATTTTAAATGATGCCTATGCCCACAATTCGGATTCAAGTAAAGTATCTGGGAGAACTTAGAAAAAATGTGCTGGTATTTGAAATGTCTGCAGAAGCAAAAGAAACTGAAGCATTTAGGATGAAACGTTAACGATAAATTAGGGTACATTATCGATGATAATGTTACTGTACATATACTCAGTACACTCCACACTCGGCTTTTATGAGCAACAAGTGCCAAGAATTACTGAAAAACACACACACACAATTTCTAGGTTGTGTCATAGGGTCAGTGCAGAGAATTCAATCACCAACATCTACATCTGGCTGAGTTGGATTGTTTTTAAGGCCCCTTCTAGAGTCTAGCTTTCCTAAAGTCCTATAAGTGATGATCAGCATTCATCACGATGACCCCAGGGTACTACAAAATTGTAAAATGATTGCTGAATCATTAGAGAAACAATCTTTTATTCAATATAGCTATGATAATCCAAGTCTTTGAAAATCTGGGATCCTGGATAGAAAATGTTTCTGATCGGGCCTCCCCTGGTGGCGCAGGCGGTTGAGCGCTGCTGTGAATCTGTCCACAGGCTCAGCAGCGCTGCTTCAATCCTGGCCGGCCAGCGAGGGTCCCACATGGCATGGCAGACCTCTCCTGCCTCGCCCGCTGCTCCCCTTAGCAGTGTGTTTCGTCAGTCTACCTGTTCTGTTCCCCACTCTGTCTCTGGTGAATCCTCTCATCTTCCTGCACATCTGGCCTGTACCCTGGTTCTTGTATAAACAAACAAACAAACAAACAAACAAATAAATAAATCTTAAAAAAAAAATGTTTCCCATCAACCCGAATATTTAGTTTATAAAACTCTTCATTCCCTGATCCTTCTGTATCATTTACTATGTAATTTTTGTAGGTAGATTTTGGTTTTCTTAAAATGAGGAATTGGAAGGGAATAGATCTCAAGAGTTAACTCCTTGACTGTAAAGACTCCTAGATTCCTTTTGGCTATTGGCTGTAGCAACTTGTTTCCTTACAGAGATGAAGCATCTGGATTTTGTTATCTCAATGATGCTGTCCTGGGAATATTACGATTGCGACGGAAATTTGAGCGTATTCTCTACGTGGATTTGGATCTGCACCATGGAGATGGTAAGCCCTTCACTTTCAAAGGTGCTTTGCTGCTATGACAGCAGGTTTTTATCAGTTAAACTGCTTCTAGGCATCTGGTAAAAGGAGCAGTGCCTGTTGCAGTTTTCCTAATTGAGAATCCTACAGTAGTTAGAGATTGTTCTGATGTTATTCCTCCCTTGCTGACCAGGCTGTTTAAAGTACCAATACTGTAATCTCTTCCCCTCTCCTCTAGTAGCAAAGCTCTCCAGTGGAGAACTTTAAGTGGCAATCTAAAACAAAAAAAGAAGTGGAAATCCTAGCTTGTGTGTACTCCAGTGGTCAGCAACAAATCTCAGGCCATTTCTATTAGTTCTAAGTGAAATCTGCAGTTAGAGCTGATAGTCTCCAGATAAGATGGGTGCACAATGGACTCCCATTCTGGATTTTTCACCTATGGCAACATCAACTCATGTAGTGAGCAGAATCTATGCCACTTTCTTTGTGTTGCTACATTATTTAGTTTTTCCAAACCCAGGGAGGGCATCTTTATCTTTTAACAGCAGCAGATTCCTTAAAAATTTGTCCTAACCCCGTTCATCCCCTCTTAGGCTTCCTTGAAAGAATGCCTCGAACATTTCTGTGTGTCTTCCATGTACCATGTATAGAGGTTCAGTGACAGTTGGCCCCATTCTGGTTCTTTACTAAATCGTCTGTGTGACAGTATTTCCATTGCCCTAGGAATGCTTATCCCGTAAATTATTAGTTAAGTTTCTTTCCTTCCCTGTTTCCAGGGAGTTTTTGAGACAAACTAATATCATCAAGGTATAAGAGGGGAAAAGAATAATAGATACTAAGGATAGGATCGATTTTGCTGCCAAAACAGAAAAAGAAAGAAAAGATTTGTGGGGGAAACCTCCCTAGAGAGCTTCTCCTGGATGGATGGTCCCAGGGAATGGTGACAGAAGAGGAGAGTCACAGAAGAGAGAAGGGTTCAGACACCCAGTAGCCTACTCTAAAAAGAGAGTGTCCGCTGAACAGCTGTACACTTGACCAGTAAAAAACACATTCTTGCTCAAAAACCTGAAGAGACTCCTTATTGCCTATTACAAGGGTGACATTTGAGCCACAGGTTTTCAAATGGCCTGCAAGCTAATAATGGTCTTTATATTTTTACAAGATTGTAAAGAAAAAAATATACACACTGGAGACCGTGTGGTTTGCTAGCCCTTGCCTTGTAACTCTGGTTCTCAAATACGAATGTATAATCAGGATGACCTGGGGAAGTTTGTTTTAAAATGCAGATTCCTGGGGCATGTCCACCAGATAGTCAGCTTTTGTAGGACTGGTGTGAAACCTGGAAACCTACATTTTAACAACACTCCCATTGTTCCACAGGCCATGCTTTGGTTCCTCAAGGTGAAGTCTACACCCTTCACCCTGTCTTTCAAGTCCTACCTCAAAGAGGCCTCACCTTCTCTCTCCAGCTTTCTTCCTCACTACTTGTCTCAGGCTGCTCTACTCACTAATCCCCAGACAGGTGTCACTGTCCCTCCCTCCCGACTTTGCATCACTTTTTCCTACCTTAGTTTTGCTTTCTCCCCTTCTGTATTTCTAAGTTCTACACATTAGTTCAAATTCTGACAGTAGCAGATTTGCTCTGATCATTCCAACCCAAGCGTTTTCTCCCTCCATTCAAGTCCTATATTGTTTGTATGGCTCATTTGATAATTATATATTATCTTGTTTGGCTAGTTAATTCTTTAAAGTATCTCTGTCTTCTCTTGCCATGGAAACTTACAGTTCCTCAAGAGCAGAGATCAAGCCGTTTACTTCTTTCAGTCCTGCAAAATGACTTGAACAAACAGAAATATGCATATAGTAGGGGTTCAGTAAAATATTTTTAAATGTATGAGTATGAAATGGAAACCATCAGTATCAGAGTTCAGGAATAGAATCTACTCATTGAACCACGTAAGAATGAAATAAGACTGTTACCTGAAACCCAGTCTTTCCATTTGCAATGTTATTTCTACACCATTTAGAGTTTCCTGTTGTAGACAACTTTTATGGTGTGTTTCATTTCAGTTTATTTCCCCTCTTCAGCACCTCCCTTTCAGTGACCCCTGCCCTACCTCTAAACTCTTACACATTTGGTTTATTTTAAATTTCCCATGATTCCATAACTAGCATCCCACGGTAGCTTCACTAGCTCTCCTACGCTGCCCTCACCTCCTTCTCCAGCCTGAGGTGTTCTTTTCTTTCACCCCATACTCCATATCCACCACCAGTTTGTCTAGGTCCTTTTTTAAGAGTGATTTTCTGACAATGTCTAGTGGGAACTCCCTGGAATAGCCACTAAACATATGAAAAGGTGTTCAACACCCTAATTCTTAGAGAAATGCAAACTGGAACATACTTTGTGCCCCAAATTGAAAAGAATAACAATACCCAGTGCTAGTTGGGGTGTGAGAACATGGGAACTCTCCAATACAGTGGAAGTATAAATTGGTACCGCCTCTTTGAGTGCATAAATCATCAGGATTTTCACGAATTATCCATGTGTTGTACTTTCATTTCTCAGTCAAAATCTGTTTAATTTGTTTTATTTCATTTTCTTTTGTTTTGTTTATTTAATGTTTTGTGCCTGGAGCCTTTAACTGGTTTTAACTGCCTCCCTAGGGCAAAACATAAGGCTTGGGAAATTCAAACATACCTGCGATACACAAACACAGTTAGTATTTTTTTAAGGTCTCAGTTGGCCTCTAATGAAGACTGAAAGTATTACGTAAACAGAGACAATTTCTTTATTTGAAGTATCAAAGAGGGTAGTACATGAATTGCTAGTAGTCCTTCCCCTTTATAGACAGATTATCTGAATACAGAGTAACTACATGAGGTTCTGGAGGTCAGCAGTGTGTTTATCTGTACAGTTAAGTAGTGGCTTGTCAGGGTTACTTTAAGTCCCATCTCTTATCTTCAAGGCCTCTATTTTCTGATTCTGTTTAAATGGAAAAGGGGCGCCTTTTAAAAATATCCCCCCCCATCTTTCTACAGGCTTTGAAACTATGTTATAAAGCTGCTATTAAGGGACATAGGCAGGACTATTTTCAGACATCCATGTTTTAGTCAGAAAGATGTACTGTATGTTACTTAGTCCACATGGGACTTTGGGTAAACTGTCTATATAACCAAATCTGTATCTAGAGGGGCATTTTGTAACTAGGGTTTTTATTGGTCATGTTTTTCAAAGGGTTGCCATGTTATATTTCTTTGACCAAAAAAATCCCCAAAGTTTAACTGGAACCGCTGAGCCAAAACCAAAATTTCCAAGATGGTGCCAGTTTCCTCTATTTGGTTCTATTGATGATGCCTCAATTCTAAGCTCTAACATTTTCTACCTTTTAAAACAGGGGCGGGGAAAGGAAGGACTAGAGTCAAAATAAGGGGGGGGTGCAATTGTATGGGGAATATAACCAAAATGAAAATGCATACATTGTGCAAAGATGAAAAAAGATGTAAGAATTATATAAAATAAAATATTTAAATAAAAAAATAAGGGGGAGTGCAATTGTATGAGGAGTATAACAAAAATGAAAATGCATACATTGTGCAAAGATGAAAAATGATGTAAGAATTCTATTAAATAAATAAATAAATAAATAAATAAAAATATTAAAAAAAATAATAAAACGAGTTGGCAAAGAGAGTCTGGACATCCCTCAGCTTGGAAAAGGGAAGTCTGCTTATAATTTGCCATGAACTTGAAAAGGAACCCCAAAACTTCACTTGGGTCCAAAGTTCTACATCATCCTGTAGTGACAGAGATCAGAGACTAAAGCGTTAATGGGCAAAATGAGGAGCACCCCAGGTCCCCCAAACCTGCCTGCTCTAAATGGGTTCTGTCATCCACTCCATCAAGACAAAACATCCTCTTAGTCTTAGCATAAGTCGTTCAGTAGAAAAGAACTTTAATAGAATTAGTGTGCAACAATGAGTAGAATAGAAAAAATATATAGTTAAAAGAGTTTCCCCAGGAAACACCCTAAGTTACCCATCCCTTGTGAGTAAAAGCCCAGCCAAACAGAGTTGGACCCAAAGCAGGGCCACTGAGGCTTGAAAGCCTGCCACACGTCTAAGTCACCTTTTGGTGGGGACCCATAGGAAAGGGACAGAACAGCCAGGCAAGTCTGGAAGAAAAAGAGCAAAATCAAAATACAAGTTAAGATAAAGGCTGCCATTGTCAGCCTCCCCACGGGCCTCTCACCCACGTCTCTGTCTCTTCCAAGTGTCTCCTTCCATGTCCTCTAAGTCCCCGGTACAAGTCCAAGGCCGAGAAGCAAGTGTGGCTTCTTCTTCACATGTGTCTCTGCTCCACATACTTCCTCCAGGTCTTCTCCTTCTTCCTCTTTCATCCTCCCTGACCTGCTTAGTTTTCCCTTGCTGCTCAGCTCCTCCCTTCCTTAGATGGGGCAGGGAACCTGGAACATTCCCTTCCTATAGGGATTACACTGTCACAAAAGGACTTTATTACTTCTAGTCTTCAACTTGTTGCCTTTATTATTGCTGCCTTTTCATCCCTTATCCTTCCTACAGCTGCTTTCTAGAATTTCAATTGTCGAAAACAGGAGTTGCATATATGAAGTGATTCTTCTGCCATTTCTTTCTTTGGTAGGCGTTGAAGATGCCTTCAGTTTCACCTCCAAAGTCATGACGGTGTCCCTGCACAAATTCTCCCCAGGATTTTTCCCAGGCAAGTGATCTGTTTGCAGAGTATTACATTTGAGAAATAAATACTGCAGTTCTTCTATATGTTTCTTATACGTTATATTTGGATGCTGTTAATACCTTATTAGTGCTACTCTATGCAAAATCTAACACAGGTCACATCAGATGACAATGATAACAGGAATGTAATGCTATTTCTTTTTCCAGGTGATTTTTATGGACTGTTAATAGCTCACTTGCACTTACTGTACTATCAGATACCCTGTGTAACTCCTAGCATCCTGATAATTGCATTGTTATACTAATATTTTGTCAATCTAAGATACATGACAAATCAAGCCAAGGACTTAATCTCTTTTTTATAATTTGATCCAGCAAGAAGGAAACTCTGGTTTTTTCTTTTTCTATGTTTTTCCTGCTCCCCAACATTCTCACCATCACCAATTATCTGTTGTTTACAACAGATATTTCCCCATATTATTTTTCTTATTTTCATTCCCTTAAAAACCATCACTAATTCATTGCTCTCCTAATTGACCTTTCGGTCTTCTGAATTTCTATCAGAGAATCCTTCAAGCTTTCTATTTCACATGCCTTAAAAGTGTTTGCATGCTCTTCTCTTTTGCAGGAACAGGTGATATGTCTGATGTCGGCTTAGGAAAGGGACGGTACTACAGTGTAAATGTGCCCATTCAAGATGGTATTCAGGACGAGAAGTATTACCACATCTGTGAAAGGTATGGCAATAATGCTGATCCAGTAACCAGTGGATTACATTGCTGTAGGATGAAATGGCCTCCAATCTCACAGAAATCTTGTTTTTAAGGGACAATTTGAAAAGGAAGCCACTGTATATCCATGTTGCTTTTGTATTGTGTTCATTATGCTTATTTTGTGAGGCTGCTGTCCTCTATTTGTGGGAGGACCAAGTGGCTGGACCAGAGCCACTCTGTAGGTTTGCTCTCACCTACTACCCGTAATGATTCCGGCTGTCCTTAGCAGGGCTGCTGAGCTGCCCTGGAGAATAACGTGTCTGCTACTTTGTTAGCTAAAACCTGCATGTATTAACCTGGACAGTTCCATTTCATTTTTCCATGATGGAGATTTGCTTCCATCCACTGGTGTGAATATTAAAGAGTTCTTTATTATGAGTTCTTGAGTTCTATCTGTTGTGTTAAAATTGGAGTCAGAAATCTTTTTCTTTACTGTATGGTTAAGGATTAAATTACGGCCACTTCTGAGCAGACAGTTGGCCAATGTGTAGACCATTGGGGACAGAAAAGCCTTACAGAGTTTGGGGGAAGGGAGAGAATGGGAAACCTAAACTCCTGCTTATAAAACTTGAGATTGGTCGGTACAGAGTCACTGCTGGCATTAGCGAGTGTGACTAGAAGCCAGCCAGTCAACATTGTTCAAGGTAAGTAAAGGGGACTAAGGTGCTTTAGCTCCCTCCCCCACTGAGCTCAGATTTCTCCCAGCCTATAGTGGAAACAGGGACTTCCCAAAGGAACATGCACTGACTGCCATCTCTGGGAATTTTATCGACAAAGTGGAAATACTGAAAAATAAAACTTTATGCGTCAAAGGGGCCTCTTAGCTGCAGAGATTTGGCCAGCCAGGTTATCATCCAGCAGCACTAGCCTCTGTATTGCCAGATTGAACAGGCTTTTTTTTTTTTTTTTTTTTTTTTTAAAGCCTGCCACTGATCGGTTTTTTGGCCATTTTTTTTGTATTTACATGTTGTTTGTATTTTAGAGGTATAGGCTCTCCCCCTTCAGGTGTTGCTACTATGCCACACCCCCCACCAAAGTACCCTCAGTACAATGGACTGTTGGTTTTAATTGCCCTCCTTTGTTCCCCCAAGGCTCTGTTTTGTCCCTGAGCAGGGCAGATCAGAGTTGCTTATGCAGCTTTACCAATAAACATATCCTATTGTTTTGTGTAAAAGGAGAATTCTTTTGTTTTTCCTTACATCCCATTCTTGATAATGACCCATATTTTTTTGCCTTTTTAATTTTTTATTTTTGCCATACTGGGAAGCTGGGTCATTCTCAGTGCCTTCCCCTGGGTTTCCTAGAGCTCTTTCCTGGGTCTTCATTGAAAAGACAGCATTTACCTTCCTGCAAATGTAGTTTGTACTATCTGACCCTCCCTAAATGGGTTACCTTAGGCGTGCCCCTATTGAGCTCATCTGCCCATCATAAAACCTCCCAAGAGCTTCCTTTATTCCCCCACTAACTTGGCATCTCACTGAGTGTCATCCGTAGATTTGAGGATTTTCCAGTGCCCACCTGCAAAGATGTCTATTTACCCTTCTTCAATCAAAAAAAAAAAAAATGTTTCTCTCCTATATATTTTTTCTCTCTAAACTGCTCCTAGTACATGATTTAAGTTTTTTTTAACTCCTTATAATTCATGTTTAAAAATAGACATGGCATACAAACTTAATTAGCAGCATTTTAAAAGTGAGCTTAGCCCCCAAAAAAAGATCCATGGAAGATCACACACGATTTCCCTTTGCCAGCCCCAGCCTAGCGTAGAAGAGGCCAGGGTTCCTTCGTATCTGGGAGCTTGCCTGCTAAAGCACTGTTGGAGGTGGTACCGTATCCGGCCCACTTAACAAGGGTGGAGCCGAACCACCAGGTGAAGCCACATAACACAGGAGGCAGGTGGGCTCTGGGGAGACCCATGGAGAAGGGCTCTTTGGCTTCTCAATATTGGACTTGCACCAGGGACTTGGGGGACAGGGAAGGAGACATTTGGGAGAGACACGAGGGGAGGCTGACCATGGCAGCTGTTACCTGGATTGGTACTTTGATTTTGCTCTTTTTGTCCCAGACTAGCCTGCCCCTTTCTGCCCCTTTCCTGTGGATCCCCACCAGAACGTACCTTAAACTTGTGGCAAGCTTTTGGGCCTCAGTGGCCCCACTTTGGGCCAACCCTGTTTGGTTGGGCATTTACCCACAAGGGGATGGGTAACGGGGTGTTTTATTGGGAAACTATTAGCCTTTCTTCTCTTTTCTCTCTGTGCACACTAATCCTATTAAAGTTCTTTTACACTAAGAGTATGCTTTGTCTTTGTGCGCACAGATGGTCGGACCCCTTTAGACCATGCAATTTGGGGGGGCCCAGGTTACCCCTCAGTCACACTCTAACAGTCCCAGACACTCATCAGTTTATTGTTCCCAAGGCTCCTTTTGCCTGTGGAGCCACATCAGCAATCTACTTGGTGATCACCTAGGATGCCGGGTCCCAGGTTTCCATTAGCACTACTAGAACTTTTCCCTTCTATTTCCTTCAGAAGTCAAGTCTGGTCAGGGCATTACCTGACGGCACCTCTGATTCCAGGAGTGCCAGGGAGACTCCCTGACCCCAGCATTTCCCCCTTCTGTTGCACTAATACCAGAAGTTTCTTTAACAGGAAAACATACTTTCATTCTACAGTTAATAATCAGCTTTTAAAAGGAATTTTGAAACAGGTTTACCTCCTCACCCTCACTCTGCCACACAGGTGTAGGTTTGCGGATTTTGCACAGTTTGCCCTTGATTTTGCACTTGATTTTGCACAGTTTGCAGTGTGAGCACCCTGAACATTCACAGGAGCAGAAATTGGGTAATGCGAGGGGAGGGGCATGAGAAACAAAACAGTATTGCCAACAAAACCATTTGGAAGCGGGTCAGCCCTGGTAACTAGATCACTCACTTGGTCCAAGTGATCACTAGATTACTCGGTCATTGTGCTTGTGACTACTTCTCGTTTGGGTCTTGGGACCAGAGTCTCATGCACATTTGCCGTTATAACCTTTGACCCATCTACCTCAAAAATACAGTAGACATAGGCTTCCTCATGTTAAAAAAGCTTATTCAGCATGTCTGCTACCTCCTTTTCATCCTTTTTGTTCCAGGAGCCTACTGATTTGCTAGCTCACTCCTTACGTGTGATTTAAAAAAAATAGGACTGCTTATTGCTGCTCATTTACAAGATGCACTAATGTTCATTTGCCACCCAGTTTCTAGTTTGCTCCTGAACTGCCTCTCACTGTAGGATTCATGAAACATCTTCCTCTCCTTCCTTACTTCTCTCCCTCCCTCCCTCTCCCTCCCTCTCTTCCTTCCCCCACCCCTTTCCTCTGCTGTTTTCTTTTTGAGACTGCCAAGTAGTCAGGTAAAAACCTAATGGTTTCATGTTAAGGTTTAACACATCCTTCTTATATTCTAAAGGTGGTTTAGGGATTCTTTTTTTTTTAATAGGCCAGTTACAGAATCTTTACATCAATGTTTTTAATACCAAAGGAGTCAGAGCTCCTTAGTCCATTCAATACTGATTTAGAAGGGCAAGGTCACTAATTGCCCAAAGCTTCCCATGGTAGCTTCTGGAGTTACTCTTACCAGTAGAGCCCTGTATTAACTAGCATACAGGAATGAAAAGATTGCTCTTGTCAGCACATCTCCTTCAAATAGATGCTATGGGCCCAATATAGAGGCGATAGCGTTCTATCCTATTTTTGATTTGCATGAAGACACCCCCCCCTTTGGCTACTTGAACACATAAAGTTTTTGTTTTTGTTTTTGAATTCTTTATTCAATCATAAATTCCTTAAATATGCATACTTCTGTGGTCCAATACTTAATTTTATGCCCCAAATACATTAGGAACTAAATAAATCAACATAAGTATTAATCAAGCAATTATTATATTCTCAACATGGAAGTATGAGCACCTTTCTCCTGATTTTAAGAAACATGCAGTTCAGCAGATACAACAATCAGAGGAAACAAGACTACAGCAAAGTAATAATTTAAATAAAATTAGTGCAAACATCTGGATCTAGCAGAAATGAAAATTGATGCCTAATGAGGGCTAACCATGTGTCATGCACTGAGTGACATAAACAGCTTTACATCATAATCTACTATGTCCCTTACACCGACCCACTGAGGCAGGGAGGAGCTGCATTTCCAATGGAAATATGGGGCACACATAGGTTAAGCAATTTGCCCTGTCACACACAGAGCAAATGGTTGAGGGTGAGAGTCCACTCCAAGGCTGTCTAATTCTAATGTCCATGCTCCTAACACATGTGCTTAACTTTTGCGAACTTGCCAAGAGTAGAACAGGATCGTAATCATGGTGGGGGGGGGTGAGGAGTCCATGGAAGGGAGTGAATATGGGGGAAAGTGGAGACCGACCTCCCCATAACAACTTGAGTCCAAAGCAGAGTAAGAACCAAGTTCCAAGCAGCCCAAGGCCCATGCATGAGCTTTCTGTTCTAAGGATATAGCAGAGCAACAACCACCCACTTTTCAAGAGGAAATTGTCATCTGAGGCCACCTCCTCCTATAACTAAGCTGCTGGCTCCTGGCTGCCCAAGCCAAGACAGACCTGGACTGACAACCTCATGTGGCAGTGCTCATGCTTGTAAGGATGGCACATACTAAATTTGATGGGAGAGGAAGGCTGTTATGCCAAAGGGGCAGTTTTCTTGTTCTCAGATCGCATCATCTCAGAGGAAATACTGCGCCACCTATGTTTAACCTGTTTGCTCTCTGATTATATTTGAACACAATGTGAGACAGTCTTAATGCTTAATCTGTTACTTAAAATGCTGATGACTTGGGGAGTATTTATAGTTAAGGACTGTGGGAGAGAACAAAAACAAACCCTTCTTTGCTGTCGGCTTAAGAGAGGTTTGGATAAATACCACTCTGAAACCCCAGATCTCAGGGGGACCAAAGGACTCACCGTCATGAGCGGTCCTCACATATGCATCATTTGAAGAAATTCAGAGTTGGGTTTAAACTTTAAACTTTCGACTTCATTTTAAAGCCCCATCAGCTAGAAAGCATTCTTTACTGAGCGTCCAATCATTAGTGTATATCTCCCAGAAAAGCTTATCATATGCATGGATAGAAAATATACTGAAGCTGATAGTTCATCATTTGGGGGAAGTTCACATTTCATTAATAATACTCAACTACTCAACTTTCTAAGATAATTAAGTGCAGACACTGCATAAATATTTCACCAAAAGAAAAACACATTGTTACCCAGACTGCTCAAGGAAGAGGACTTATGAAAGGCAAACCAGAAATAGCAGTCTTTATATTCACATATGTAAAAGTTTGCTAATAAGAGCTATCACCAGACCAGAGAAATAATCGGATTCTCATGTCCTAGAGTTCATAATGGTAGTTACTAAAATAAGAACCTACCTGTATTTGGTCCTTGGCTTGTTTTCTTTGAGGTCTATGCCTTTACTCTACAACTCAAAATTAAAAGAAAAAAACTTTTGTCCCCATCAAAAAACACCAGTCTAAAGAAAAATCCAGATTCCAGAAGTGAAAAAACAACTTAGTGTTTTTGCCTCCTTTCTTTTATGACAGTAAAACTATACTTTTCTATTTTAAATATTTTTTATAGCTCTTCAACTGCTTTTTCCCCCCAAATGTTAATTCTATTGTGCATAGGCTAACCAGAGTAGCCCACCCAGAAAGAACTCTTTTCTAGGACAACAGGGTCATTAAAGATCTAGTTTGTTTTTTCCCTATGGGGAATTCCTCTGTCCATCTATCCTGAGCTCCACTGCCATCCAACAAAGAAAAAAAAAATGTCACCAATACTTAATATAGTGCCTCTGTGGTGTATATTTAGTGTGGGAGAAAATTCCTTAGACCCTGACATGGCCTCTGAAATACAAGATCGTTATATTTAAGCACAGGAACTGTTCCTGTTGTTTTGGGGCCAAAATTCATTTCTCTGATGTCACTCTGACCTTCCTACGCAATAATCGAGCACCTCAAGATACTCCATAGGATTTTTGAAATGTTAATTAAGAAGAAGAAAAGGGGAAGCGATCATGCTTCATCAGGATTTTGTGTATCTTTAAGTATGATGACACTATTCATTAATTCTGCAAATATTTATTGAATGTCTTCTCTGTACCAGGCAGAGAAGTATACTATACTAGGCATTGCTGGTAATAAACAAGACAGATGTGGTCACTGCACACTGGAGCTTAGCTTCCTGCCTGTGCCAGGAATTCTATTAAATATGTATTTGCTCTTTTTCGTTTGATCATCTTTTACTTCTTAGATTTTAAATTCCTAATTAATATTTGGAAACCTGGAGATTCTATAAATCTACTTTTTCCTTAATTTTCAATGGAGAAAATTCTGACTTCCTTCTTTAGAAAATGAATAGTGTGACATGTCCCTTTATAGAGCTCTTATGGAATTACATCATTTTCATGTGGTTTCCTTTTAAACTAGTCATTACTAAAGATTTTTAACATTATGCATTTTTGCAACTGTAGACATAATTTATATCATCTTTTGGTCCTGGCTCTATCTACATGTAGGGTAGAGATTCTCCATCCGTGCTATAAGCTGTTCATCCAAATATCAATGGAATAAAATCAGAGCAATGGAATGTCACTAAAAGACATTTAAATGAAATGTTTTGTTTTGCTATTGACTTTTTATGTTAACATTTAAAGATGAGATGTTTTAATGATGATGAGTTTTTCTTTCATTATAGTGATAAGTCATCTAGAATTTATCTTCAACATGGACTCCAGACTATTCAGGTTTAGAAGCATTAAGATAGATCCTCAGTGAAAGAAAACCCAACAATTATAGCTTATTCTTTTAGACTTGATCATGTGGCAAAAACTCCACATATATCCACATATGTACATAAATATTTCAAGCAATACCAATTTCTTGAAACTCTCATTTGATAAGAAGGGAAGAAAGCTAGAAATTTGCATTTGAGAACAAATAATTATATAGCCATACTTCCACCTTCACCCCCATTTTAATCAGAATCTGAGAGCTGGTGAAAATTCTTCATAGAATTATTCTTCCTCTCTTCTGTTGGATCACAGCTTCACCACCTTGACCATCATTAGCTCACTTTGACCCAGTGGTAAAGGTAGCAGAAGCTGCTAATTCATTTTATAAGCCTTGTACTTTGCACTCAGCCCTCTATAAGTAATATATTTGTATTAAATGCTTTTATTCTATTTGATAAACTTCTATCCTACCTCTATGTGATATGACAGATGTAAATTTGCCTATCATTTCTGGAAAATGGATGACTCAGACACTAATTAAATTCGCTGTTAATGTTAGCCATAGGTGGAAATGAGGCCAAAGTGGGCCATTCATTTATTGTTCCTAGTTTGATGTGCCTTTTAAAATACTAAATTCAAACACCATTAAGTGCCTAAGAACATCGAATAATTTGTGCTTAATTATCTGAGTTGTCCTGAACACTCTTGTCAGTGACCTCCCTCTGCCTGTGCCCCAGTACTTGGCTAGGGTTGCAGTGAACTGTTGTTTTTTTTTTTTTTTTTTTTAACCTCGCTTGATCTTTTGGAGCTTTAAATCCGGTGGTGGGAGTACTAAGGTGACTATCCCCGAGGGGAGAAATCCTATATGGTCAAAACACTAACAAGGATGTAAAACAATGGTACTTCAATGATAAAAAATAAAAAGAAAACAAGAGATCAATAAAGATAAATAAATAATCCAGGTTGATAGGACAGTTCTCATATTCTTCTCTTAACCCCCTTGTTCAGTGTCTCTCGTAGCCAGTTCCGGACTGCTGTACCAAGTAACCCTGATACTGTGTCAGTCCCCCTCCCACACTGCCAGCCATCTTCATGGACAATATATTTTTTTTTTCATTTCAGTCAAGGAGGACAATCCTGGAAATCTGTGGATTTTTTTTTTCGCTCTGGTGTGCACATTTCCTGTCCTCTTGCCGAATTGACCCCTGCCCTCCGGAGAAAGTGCCCTGATTCTTCCATAGCAGTTTTAATAGGTTCTGGTACTAGAACATTCTCTGAAACTCTCCAGAGACATGAAGACCTTGCTTAGAAAAGGAAAAGTTGAGAATTACACCCTTTCACGTAGCTACTCTGACTGTACAGCTGTGCTGTCTGGAACATTCTAACAACAAAATTCTTATTACTCCTCTCAGCTGCTCTCTCCACCTTGTACCCTACTCCACCCTAGTTCTCCTCCCCCTCCCATTTTCTTTCAGTGGTGTTCTGCTCCTTCGATCTAGCCTAGAAAAACTCCCCTTTAGGTCTGCTTTCACATGTTACAGCTTTGAATGAGTGCGCCTGACATGGCCATACACCAGCAGCCGCCAGGACTGATGAGCTCGCTCGCTGTGTCCTGTTGACATGGCCTGTACAGAGATTACATTAAATCAAAGACCTGATGCTAAATTCAGCTGGACTTTACACCCTGCACGGTTACCCGTTGCACCGTCTGGAAAGAGTCCTACTCACAGGAACTTAAAAGACCAAAAAACCCCAAAGAATTCCTCAAGAAAAGCCTTATCAAATAACCACCTAACAAGTTGACACGGGAAAGGGTGTGTGTTCATGCCAGTACTCCAGGGAGCGGGAGGTGAAGGAGTTGGTCGGTGCTGTTCTGAGCAGGAGACTTCTGAAGAGGAAGGTGAGGGGTTGGGAGTGGGTGTGGGTGAGACCCTCTTAAATATTTTAGGGATGAAGTAGAAAAATATCCTATTTAAATAGGCAAGCCTCACTAACTCAGCCTAATTAGAGGAAAGCCGGTCTGAATCATGGAATATTTTTAAATGCATTTTTATTACTTTCAAGCAGCGGACATGCTAGTAATTCAAATTAGACTAACAACATCATACAGCACCTCGGGGAAGGGGCTTAAAGAATCATTTGTAATTAGCATATCAATTATTTGTATGTAAGTGGATGTGCACAAAGTGAATAAAAAGTTTATTCTCTTAAGTAGGACAAGCATTCCCCAGTGCAATCCTGTTTACACTATTAATTTGCTTAGCCAGCCCTTTTTGTGCCAAGATAGATGTATGTAAGAAATGCTTATTTCCTCAGGGAAGAATGAATCGCTTCCCTGTGTTTAGTCCAGTAACTAAGAAGCGGAGCGCCACTTGATTGGTTTGGGATTTCCAGGATATGGAGTTTTGAATTTGCATACAGACTAGAGAGATTTCATACGGAGAAGATCTGGCAGCCGTTGCCAGAGAACCAGTTTCCCCATCTGGATTTCATTGAAGTGATCTGGATTTCATCAAGCAACAGGACACTGATCCTAAATGATCCACCAGACACTCTAACATAGGCATGTTTAAAATACATCCTGCCCCAGAAAAATAACTGTTAAAATATGATGAGTTGGAGTTACTCTGTGTGTAGTACTTAAAAGTAATAAAAATGCATTTCTTTTTAAGTCCCACAAAAACCATGCAATATCAAGTTAATGATGAAAATCAATCCCCAAACTCTTTCTTGCACACCTCATTGTGTGACGGCATCGCAGAGATTTCCAATCATCTGGGAAAGGATATTATATTTTGATGAGCTGCACCAGGTGCGAACTATATGGCAGGGTTTCAGCTTTGAATCTTAGGGAGGCCCTCCAGGGTAAAGAAGGGTGAGGGAAGTGCCGGGGCATGTTTATTGTTAACAAATCATTATTGTCCACTTAAGTTTGAAAATCAGAGCAATTGAATTGAAAAAGAAGAGGTATCAGGTATAGAGGGAGTGTAGAAAATATGATTAGGAAATGAGAACCAGAGATATAGGCCTCTATTTCTACCTGGCTGTATTAAACTGTGCTCTAGGTAAATTGTGAATTCTTCAGGGCTCCGAGGGCAACAACTGAGCACAGAGAGCATAGCACAGGCAGGAGATAGACAAATGTTGTAACTACAGCTGGGAAAGACTCCAGCTCACCCCTTTCCCCCAAGGGCATCACTATCTAGGGTCTGCAAAGGCCAAATAGCTATTTGGCTTTAAATCTGATTTTTTGCCTAAGAAATCAGAGAAGTCCTTTTCCATTTTAATAATGTGTTCTCCCAATCTCTATCTCACAAACAGGAACTTATGTTCCTGTCCCTTAAAGTGAATTTTCTGTTTGGTGAAAGGTAATAAATTGGCAGCACTGGGAAAGGAATTACTGTATTCCCAGGACAGGTATAACTGGGCAATGACACTGTGAAATTTCTTTCTGCCTTTGGGGACCATTAAAGCACTATTGCAGGAAGTCACTGAAGTCACTGCTGTGGAGTGCTCTGCTGAACTCAACCGTGTCCTTCCTAGTGGGCTGAAAAAATTAACATAGCACTCGAAAGTCAGCTCATTCATTTATTCATTCACATCAGGGCGTGTTTTCCATGTGCCTGGTACTAGGAGAACACGTTCGCAAATGTGAATCATTTCATCCTCAAGATAACCCTGTGAGGAACAGGCTATTCTTGTTTTGCAGAAAAGGAAACTGAGGTTCAGAGAAGAGAAGTGATTTGTCCACGCAGGCATGCAGGCACTCTATCCAACTTTGTCTGACCCCAAGTGCAATGTTCTCCCCGAGCTCTGTGTTGTGGCGGCTGCAAAGGAGATGGATGTGCAAATAATGTGACATAGAGCAGAAAGCAAGCTGTGCTGTGTGCGTGGGCCTGGTGGTGACAGAACGGTGACATGACCTGCCCCAGTCCTAATGGAGTCATTAGTACAGCGAGCAGTAGGACTCTTAAGTCTTCTTCCATTTGGGGTGTTGTTGTTTTTTTTTTTTCTTGTGGTGGTTTTAGCTTAGCTCTCCAAACCAGTCTGCCTCTCTACCCACCTCAACCCCTGCCTGACTAAACAAGCAGATACATTCTGCTTGCTCAGTTCTCTTGTCCTTCAGCAGGAGAGCCAGAGAGCACTGGGGTTTGGTAAAGAGCAATGGATTCAAATTAGAGTTGGTGCTCTAATTCTAGCTCTGATGATTCACTCTAGGCAACTGGTAAGGTCCTTTAATTCTGGATAACTCCCTTTCTCCTGTGTGAATGAGAATGGCTTCCTTCAAAGGGGTAAAGAGATAAGTAATAATAAGCTAAAAATAGTGCACACACCTTTTTGTTGCCAAGGTGACATATAATTGATGAGTGGAATTGCGTACTGCAAGGCATGTTAGAAAGAGATGCCAATTAGATGTTTCTATATAATGGACTCAGCAATGAGAGAAAATATGTACTTACAAAATGTTAGGAAATTGCATCTCAAAAATTAAAACAGCAAAAAAGAGATGTGAGGGCTGTTTGTTTGTGGGATTTAGGAGATTGAGGTTTGTTTTTTCAATTTCGTGGCTTTTGGGGTTTTGTTTTGTTTTTTATTAGAGATGTTCATGGAAACAGTACAGCTTGTCTGATGCTAAAAGCAGAAAGAGAAACTTATAGGAAATTAAATATATCCAAGAAGCACCCATGGCCCCAAACAAAATGAAGCATAGTCCTCATCACAGAGAGCCCCCTACGCACGACACAGACACACACACACACACACACACACACACACATCCCATTTCTCTGCAACCCTGAACCATTTGCAACAGAGATTCAGGAATCACTCAGGCATTCACCATATGCTGCATCCTCTGGCAGGTTGAGGGGTTTGGATTTTTTTGTTTGTTTGGTTTTTGGCAGATTGAGTTTTTGAAGAATGAGTCAGCAGTACCTGAGTTGAGATCCGATTGAGAATTTAGAAAAAAACATTTGGGACTTATTAGCGATAATGTGGCTCTTGAACACAATCCCTCTCTGAATCCCATCCAATGCAATAGACTTAAATTTTATATCGTAGAGAGGGGGCTTTGCTACTGTCATTAACTTTTCTCAGGCTGACTTTGAGTGCTCACAGCATTAATAACAAATATTTCTCTCTTCTCTCCCTCTGCATCCTACCCTTCTTGGTCTTTTAACTTTGAACTCCTCATTTCTTTAATCTATTGAGGAAGTCTCCAGAGAGTGCTGAGAGTGTTTGTTGGAAAACAGAAGGAGGATAAGGCTAGTCTAGGCTGGTTTGCATGCTAGGAAGTCAGGAGATGGAACCTGCTGGGAGCCTGCACCAATCAGAGGCCTGGCCAGAGGGGCAAGTGTGGCTCACCAGATCCTATCACCAGCATTAAGTAAAGATAACAGGAACTCTATCTCCCTTGCATCCCACTGCCTTTGGATGAGTCTGTTAGGACTTTAAGTATTTAAAAACACAAAACAAAAACAGGCTCTGTCCCTAGTATTAGCAACAGAGTGGCACCAGTGTCTACCATGCAAGCTGTGGTCTGTCCTGCTGGAGTGAAAGAAAAGGGGTAACTCGACAGTTTTGTTTTTTTATCTAAAAGCATTAATGTCATCAACTCTGGCTTTTCTGCTCTTAAGGCACCAACCGCCTGCCCCAAGTCAATGCCTTACAGAAACAGCTGCTTCCACCTAGCCTCTTCATTTGCACAGCCCTATCTGAAAACCAGACTGCTGAGTAGCCAGGGATCGGGTTTCTCATTGAGAAAGGGCATTTCAAATGAATATCTTGTGTGTTTATAGGGAAGTTGCTAGTATAGTGTAATGAGAAACCTGTCCTACCCTCCTTTCTGGTTAAGGATTTTGTATCTTCCAAAAACATAACATTAATGATTTGCAGTGTAGCAAACAGTAGAGTGGTTAGAGAAAGTTTCCCAAAACTGGAGTGATATTTCATTCATTTATTCATTTTTGATGTCTATTTATTCAATGCCTACTATGTATAAGTATTGATTCTACCCTCAAGAAAGTTAATGGAAATTTAGAAATTTTAGATACATAGAGAGATACACATATATATTCATAGTGTCACACATTTGAATAAAATAAAACATGAAAAGTTATAGGAACCATGAGGGGGGAATGCTGTGGGAATTCAAAGAGAGAAAATATTTCAGAAAAAGGCTTAATTGAGGTGGTAACATTTGATCTGGCTTCTAGAGGACAACTAATTACTATATCTTTACAAAGTGTGTGAATGAGGATGTGTTTATGAAATCTGGGTCAAGTTTAAATATACACAGATTGTGTTGTACGTGGAAGTTACAGCAAGATCAAAGTCATGAAAGGCTGAGCTACATAGAAAGAGTGGCAGTGGTTTGGCCTGTCAAGTGCATGTTCCTCTATGAGAGGAACAAGTTGCAAAAACGTTGGTAAAGTGGATAGGAAGGATATCACGCAGGAGTTGGAATTCACAACTGAAAATTTGTAACATATTTCTAAACATTTGCAGAACCACTGAAAGTTTGAGAATGAAGGAATAACATGGTCAGCTTGGGAAGATTAAACCTCAAAAAATAATAATGTTGTGGCTGCGACTGCTGTTCTACAAAATAATGTGGCTGGGGTGGCAGGCACAGCACTTGATGCACAGTAGCTCAGTGCATCATGTATGAAAGCAGGATGATGTGGTAGTTTAGAACATGGACTCTGGTTCAAAAACCAGCTCTGTGACTTAATTATAGCTATGTGGTTTCTTAACCTCCCTGGACTGTGGTTCCCCTATCTGAAAAATAGGATTAATGATACTTATAAATTTTTATGAAAGTCAAATGAGCTAACGTATATAAAGAACATACAGCAGTATAAATGAATAAAGTGCTCAATAAACAATAGCTGCTATTATTTTTTTTAATTCATGGAGAAGATGGATTTTAGCTATCATGTAAAGAACAGATATGATGTGGGCATGTAGAAAGGTGATTTTCAGGTACCAAGAAATGCATGCCAAAAGGTGTAGTTGTAAGAAAGTGTGAGATAAGGAAGGTGAACCATGGACAGTTCAGTTGCCTACAGAATGATATAGGCTTAAAAGTTATTAGAAATTAAGATTAAAAAGGTAGGCTGCCATCAGATCATGAAGACTTGGAGTCAGGTTGTGAATTTTAAGCACTATCTAAAAAAAAATGGAGGGACATTGAAGGGTTTTGAGTACGGCAGTGACTTGATCAAAACCATCCCTAAGGAAAATGAGTCTAATGGTAGTGTGTGTGTGATGAATTAGCGAAGAGACTTGAGGCATGGAAATTGATTAGTCAGCTTTGCTGTGTAATCCATGAAGGAGGTCCTAAGGGCTTCAATGGGAGTGGGGGAGAAAAGGGAATAGGCGAGGGATAGGTCCAACACTAGTAACTAAAAAAGGATCAGGGAAATGGAGAAATTAGAAAGAGTCTCATAGTTTTGTACATAGATGACTGAGAGTGTCATTAGTAAAAGGGTGTCATTAGCAAAGACAGGGAATAATGGGGGTGGATAAGATGACAGGGCCAGCATGGTCAAAATGGAGCTAGAAATCACAGTTGGCGTCTTTGTAGAAGTTGACTAGTTGATCCTAAAATGTATACAGAAATTCACCCCAGAATAGCGCAAGGAATCTTGAAAAGGAAGAACGAGGTTGGAAGACTCACACTTCAAGATTTACTCCAAAACTACTATAATCAAGACTGTGGGTTCTGGCATGAGGATAGACATATACAGTAATAGAATGGAGTTTAGAGGCAGAAATATTTACAATTGATTGCTTTTCCACAAGGGGTTCCAAGACAAGTAAATGGGGAAAGAATAGTCTTTTCAACAAATGGTGCTGGGACAATTGAATATCAACATGCATGCTTCACACCATATACAAAAATTACATCTAAATAGTATAAATATAAGAGTCAAAACTATAAAACGCTTAGATGAAAACATAGCTGTAAATCTTTACGGCCTTGAATTAGGTAGTGCTCTCTTATTTATGACATCAAAAGTAACAGAAGAAAAATATAGATAAATTGGATTTTGTCAATTTTAGAAACTTTAATGCTTCCAAGAACACTATCAACAAAGTGACAAGACAGTCCATAGAAAGGGAGAATATTTTTTCAAATCATGTATCTAATAAGGACTTGTATGTAGAATATATAAACACTTAAAACTCAATACTTAAAAAACAAATGACCCAGTTTAAAAATGGACAAATGATTTGCATATATATTGCTCTAAAACATACACAAATATCCAATAAGATGTGAAAAGCTACCCAACACCATTAGTCATCAGTGAAATGCAAATTAAAACCATAATGAGATGCCACTTTATACCCACTGGGGTGACTATATAATTTAGAAAATGACAAGTATTGGCAAAGATGTGGAGGAGTTGGAACCCTCAAACACTGCCGGTGGGAATGTAGAATGGTGGTATGGAAAACAGTCTGGCAGTTCCTCAAAAGTTTGAACATAGAATTTCCATATGACCCAATAATTCTACTCCTAAGTATACACCCAAGAGAAATAAAAACATGTCTACACAAAACTTGTATATAAATGTCTATAGCAGCATTACTCATATTAGTTATAATTGTCCCTCAACTGATATACAAAATGGAGTATATACAAACAGTGAGATATTATTTGGCCAGAAAGAGGAATGAAGTACTGACACATGGATGAAAGTTGAAACCTGTCACCAAAGAACACATATTATACAATTCCGTTTACATGAAAGATCAAAACTATACAAATCCATAGAGGGAGAAAGTAGATAAGCAGTTGCCATGGGCTAGGGGTTAAAGAGTGGTGGAAATGGGGAGTAACTGTTAAAATATTCTAAATAATAAAAATATTCTAAAATTCATGGTGATGATGATTGTACAATTCTGTGAATAAGCTGTTGAATTGTACACTTTCAGTGGAGTAATTTATTTTTTAAAGGATTAAAAATATTTTTAATGGAGTGGTATCTGCAGATTTTTTTAAAGACTTATTTATTTATGCATACAAGAGCTGTGGTACAGGCCAGAGGTGGGGGTGAGAGGATTCACCATAGACAGAGTGGGGAACAGAAGAGCAGAACAGGCAGACTGACTGAAGTACACTGCTGAGGGGAGTAGTGGGTGAGACAGGAGAGGTCTGCTGCACCATGTGGGTAGCTCCCTGGCCAGCCGGTATCGAACTCATGCTGCAGAGGCTGCGGATTCCTTCATAGTGTGGTGCTTAACCCCTTGCACCACTAGGTAGGCCCGTATCTGCAGATTTTTGAATAGCCTCAATTGTTTTTTGCTTCTGGGACATGTAAAAGGATAAAAGGGAAAGACTTTTGGATATCCTGACCCAGAGATCACTCTGCTTTCAACAGAGCAGCAAGATCAGAAATGGGGTTGCAAGAAGTATGTCTAGGTTGCCAATGAAGTGAACACATTGGGAGGAAAAAGGTGGGCAGCTTGTATCCTAAAGGAATGGAATCAGTAGGAAGGCAGCAGCTAAAGATGTAAGAAACAGCTCACTGGTGGATGCATGGTCCTTAAAGCAACAGAAAGAAGATGTAGTGCTTAGGTAGAAATTAATCTTGAAGAAAAATATGAGGGAAGAAATTTTCAGCTAAAGAAAAGAGGTTGATGGAGGGTTGGATCAAGAAGATGTGACATAGACACCCAATGGAATACTATTCAGCCAGGAAGAAAGACAATGTTGCCATTTACAGAAACAAGGAAGGAGTTGGGGGGGAATTATGTGTAGTAAAGCAGTTAGAATGACAAAGACAAATAATGGACATTTACATAGAAAATGATTCAACAAAACAAAATACATTTTCCCAAAATTCTGGTGGCTGGACATGGATCAGTTCAAGTGCCTGCTGGTAGATTTCAGGTGAGAACTTTCTGGCTTGCTGGTGGAAGATGTGAAAGAGAGAGCTCTCACTTCCTCTTCTTATAAGGCCACTGGTCCTCACGGATGGTAGGACCCCACTCTTATAACCTCACTTAACCTTAATAACCTCCAAATTCAGTCATGACGGGGGTAGGGCTTCAACATAGGGATTGGGGTGCCCCACTTCAGTTCATAGAGGACATCAGTAATGAGCCCACATTCACCCTCACAATTTCCCTGAGAACTGCCTTTCCAAGGCTGCTCTGCCATCCCCATAGAGCTATTCGGGAGGTCCAGCATAGAGTGGTGAATGAGAGGGAGGGATGGGGGGAGAGGGGTATAGGGGAATGGAAGAGGAGACAGCAAAGGGTGCCTCCCCTCTCTCAGAATCTCAGGCAGTGGGTGGGGCTCCTCAGTGATGACAGCTTCCTACTTTTTCCCTCTAGCCCAGGGGTGCTGGTGATCTGTTGTTCCTAAGAATTATTTTTCAGCAACATTAATACTTATCTCATTCATCTCTTATGGTTCCCATTTGACCACCAAATTAGATGAAAGCTTCCAGTCTTGAATGTAGGAGTGTCTACTATGTAGCCGTCTGTAAGTTCCCTTACAGTTCCCTCCTGCCTCCTGCCTCCTTCCCTCCTGCCCTCACTTCCAGTTGCTTTGTTATTTACAAAATACCCTCCCTTTTCCAAGCTTCTTATTACCCTTTCTCTACCCCACCAAGCCCTCTCCATCAGAACTCCTTGTTGACTCACTTTCCCTACTTAGCTATCATTAAAACAACCCTTTCAGAAACACCAACCTTCCTTTATCCTTTCCTCTCTCCAAGTACCAAAAACTCATAAATGTTATACACGTATGCTTTCTTATGTATTGATATATTTTGCCCTATCAATTCCATCATAGAAACATCTACCCAATCCATCTCTCCTTCCTTACCCTTGCTGCCACTGGCCTAGATGGTTGCAAAAGCCTCCTGGGAACTCTCAGTGTATCCTATGTGACAATCAGAGTATCTTTTCAAAATGTAAACATAATCATGACCACCCCCCAACATGTGTATACACACAACACACACACAATGTTTGAGAGATTTCATACCCTAGAAATAAAAGTGTAAACTCATTAACCTGCCCGCCCATCTAGCTCTTTGTGTCCTTACCCATATTTATTTTTTACTTCACTAGTCTTACCCCACCACTCCCTACTACTAATGCTCACAACCATCCCTAACTTTAGCCCACATGCCTGTAAGTTTCTACTACTCCTTTTTAAAAAAAATTTATTTCCAAATAATCAGAGGTTCACAGGAGGTTGCAAAGAAATGTAAAGTCCTGTGCACTCTTCTCCAACCTCCTCCAATCTTACATAATGATGGTACAACATCAAAATTAAGAAGTTGACATTGCTCTAATCCATAGAACTTATTGGGTTTTACTAGCTATATATGGGGGCGGGCTGTACGGGATGCTATCAGAATTATAGCTTTGTATAACCACAACCACTAGCACAATCAAGATATAGAACTGTACCATCACCACAAGGCTTTCTCGTGCTATGCTTTATAGCCACGTCCATTCCTAACTCCTGGCAACCATTAACCCGTTCTCCGTCCCTATAATTGTTATTTCATAGTGGTATATAAGTGATATCATGCAGTGTCAACTATGGCCCTGGGCTTATTCACCTAGCAAAATTCCCTTGAGACCTAACCAACTCTTTTGCATGTATCAGTTGCTTATTTCTTTTTATCAATAAGCAATATTCCAATGGTATGGATGTACCACTGTTAATTTAACCATTCACTTGTTGAAGTACATCTGAATTGTTTCCAGTTTTGGCTATTACAAATAAAGATGCTATAAATAGCCATGTGCAAGTTTCTACTTGAAAGTAATTTTTCATTTCTCTAAATGCCCAAGAGTACAATTGCTGGATAATATGGTAAGTCCATTTTTCGTTTTGACAGGACTTGCTGAACTCTTGGTGGTTATATCATTTCACATTCCCACCCACAAAGTATGTGTGATGTAGTCTCTCCACATCCTCACCAGCAGTTGATTTTATCACTTTTTTTATTTTAACCATTTGGTAGTTCTTTGTGGTCCTTCTCATCTTTTAAGACCAAGTCAAGAATTAAGTCTATTGATTTAATGGTTAGATGCAAATGGAGAGGCTAGTACCCCTAGCATGTTAGGTTGCACCAGGTATGTCTGTCCAGAGGCACACACCACAAAACCCAAGATATCAGCATGCCAAGTCAAGACTGGACACTGGTAACAGTATGACTAAATACACTGAGCAGCCTGAAAAGATGAAAAAATATATAGATACAAAAATGATGAGCTGTATAAGAGACTAAAGGTTACCACTTATGCCCAGCTGGTCTTCCCAGTTGCTTCCCTGTCTGATTCAACATGGGAAGTGACAGCCCAGGAGAGTCAAAGCCTAGAAGACAAGGATTCCATGACTTCAAACCCTGATGCAGACATTGCTGCCAAGGCCAACAGGAAAGGGAGCCTGGGGACAGTGGGGGATCCAGTCACTGGACTCCAGCCCCTCAGCAGCGGTGTTGGGGAACTGGACCTAGACACAAGGCTAGTGAAGAAGGCAGAGGCCAACACAAAAGACAAACCTTATCTTGCCAGCCCCTTCCTGCTAGATGTTGGAGATTTTAAGTTAGAGATTCTTACCAGCAGTGCCACATTTATGGATCTTAAGTCTACCCAAATGCAACTCTGTCTAGAACGATGGACTCTTATTCAAATGATATTCTTTTATTTTTTTCCACACCTGCCCTTTTTTATTGACTGATCTAGCAGGCTGCTCCAAGCCCTTCCCGCTTCTGAGACACCATCCTCCGGGTATAGTAAGGCACCATTATTCTGTGAAGACCCAGAGCTTCCTCTCTGCTGCCCCAAGTTTCGGAGGCCCACGTTGAATCACCAACCAGAAGGGTGGGGGAGGGAAAGGAAACACAGGCCGGAAAGGCAATACTTCAAGGAAGGCGTGCAGAATCCCAAGGAAAGGTAGCAGGGGCTGGACGAAGTAGGAGGTCTGTGTGCTGAGCAGCTCCTGTCTATAGGGCCGCTTTGAGGAGGCACCTCATGTGGGGCTCCATGGTGATGGTGGGGAAGGGGCGACTGCAGCGCGGAGAGGCCCCCCTCTGGCCGGATAAGGAACTTCTCAAAGTTCCGAGCGACAGGTGAGCGGCGCACTGGGCTCCAAATGATGAACTTGGGGTCAATCTTGAGGGAAAATGGGTCATCATGTGGGAAGGAGAGCTTGTCCTTCAGGTAGGGAAAGACCGGTGCTCGTTCTCACCATTCACCTCACACTTCTGGAGAAGGGTAAATGTGGGCCGGAATCCACCCTGGGGCTGACATACTTCAGACAATTCATGAGCTCATTCTGACAGTTCTCCTGGTGTCCAACTTTGTTGCAAGGGAAGCCAAGGCGCCTGGGGAAGCGACACTGCAGCTCGCTAAGCTGGGTGTAGTGGTGGCGGTGGCCATTGCCTGTGCCTCGGAGGGAGGCTGCATTCGCTGTCAGCACTGCCCTGCCTCGGAATGTCTTGCTATCTACCTTCTACCCCTGCAGGCTGATAGCACTGGGGTCGTAGAAGGACTTCTCAATGTGAGCCATGGTGAAAGAGCAGTGAGCCTCAAACGCTATTCTTGAATATAAAAATGCCCACGGAGAGATCATTCTGGGTGACGACGACAAGAGGTTGGCCAGCTGGGCAGCCACCACCATGTGCAAGCCGAGATTGGAAAACCTCTTCATGCTCTGCAGAAGTGTAAAAGTCTTAGCTCAGAAATTTCAAAAAGGACCATTTGTTTACGGGTTCCCTGCCAGCATCTTTCAAGCCGGCCCTTCTTCCTTCTGGTTCTTCCCGGAAACAACCCGGCCCCAAAGTGCCACGCCCACCAACCAAGAATAAATGGATATTTACCCAGGAAGACTTAAAAAAAAATAGAATATTTCTCAGAAGAGGATCGAGGTCCTGTAGACAATCCTAGCCCACGGAGGCAAGCTAATGCTTCTGGAAGAGACTCCAAGGCTCCAGGTGCCCACAGCTCAGAGCCTGCATGCTGGGGACCCTCCTGGTCCCCCAACAACACCCCCTCGCTGGGCAGTGGCCACCTGCAAGGCAAACCCAGGAAGTGAAGACTGTCTTAGTCCAATAAATGTTTTCTCTCCTTTTGAAAAAAATCTTTATTGATGTAGACATTTGGATTCAAATGCTGCCACTGGTAAATCACCTTTCTTCATTTGCGCACTTGAAAGTTGTGATGAGCTGTGAACAGGTGGCTCCTCTTTTCAACATTTACCTAGGTTTTGCCACATGCTGAAAATTTCACAGCCCATACCTGCAATAGAACAAAGGTCAAATCTGACACACAACTTCAGGATAAAGAAGTATTTGTGTCTTTCTGATACAATCTAAGAAAAAACCAAGTTAGCCTCTGTAGAACCTTTTCTAAAAACCTCTGGGAAAGTTGATTACTCCCTCCTCTGTGCCATCTCTGATACTTAATTTATCGATGTATTTTAAGTATTTATTTACATAGTATGAGTCTTCCCCTTGTTCTGAGCTACATGGAGATAAGAGCTGTGCCATATTCATCTTTGTTCCTGCAGCATCTGGTGAGGTATGTGCTGGCCACACAGCAGGCACCAGTAAATGTATGCCAAGTGAGGGAAAGAATAAATGAGAAAGTGTCTTGCTTGCCTCCCCCACCCCCCATTCAGCTATGAACCCTTTTAGAACAAAGATCATGTCTTCCTCTGTGTCTCCCAGTGGCAGCTAATAGGGTGCTCTGTACGTGTAGATGCTCAATAAATGTCGGCGAACTATTCAGGTGACTTATCTTCCCTCTGCACCCAGGAGATAAGCGCATGAAAGAGAAAACAGGCCTGAGTATTTCTGTATGAAGGATCATATGTCATAAATTTTATAATATTCTTATAATCTCCACAATCACTCAATATTTGTCTGTTAGATGAGAAATCAAAACAAAACCATCTTTTGAGTCAAAAAAGGCCTCTGCAGCTGAGCACTTTTCAATAGTTTCAATACCCTGGTTATATATGAATTTGTGACGACCGCATTTTCTATCCGTCCCTGAATTCTTTTTGCAATTTCAGAGGCATCTGGGAATTTTCTGTTTTTGCTGCACTGGTATAATTTGACATGTTGATTATGAAGGGGTCATTAACCCCAACATTTTTTATCACTTTTTGACTCTGCATTTTCTCAACTCTGAAGTATGTTAATTTGTGCTTGTTTATACATCTCTGTAAGAGTTACTCAGACCCTTGAGGGCTGGTATATGTTTTGTCTGGGAACAAGATTGTAAGCCCCTTGAGAGCAGGGACCTTATAACTCCTAGGAATGCATTCTGGACATTGTCAGTGTTCAATTAATGATAATACTGAAAGTCTTAACTAACGTCCTCTGTCACACTGACAACTTCCTTTTTGTCTGTAAGGCTTCCAACTGTCGAAAAAAGCTGTCAGGTTGATTTGATATCATTGAGTGATTCCACCCAAAGTTATGCTCCTAGTAATATCCAACTACAATTTCTTCTTTATGGTACTTTCAAATGTATAATTTTGGATGGGTTGTTAAGTTCCCATAACTCCTTGGTTACATATGAATTGGGGAAGCCTGCATTTTAGAACCCAGAAGTCCTTTAGCATAATAAAAAGTAAGCTGATGACATCTATGCAAGCATGTAATTCTCTTGACCAGCCCCCACTGATAACTAGGTGATAAACTCCAAGTATGTTCATGGTGTTAAATTATCAAAATAATCCTTAATAACTATTTAGTGTATGTGTCTTATATCCCTAGATCATAAAATGGAGTAAATAGATAAACTATGCCTGTGACTATTGAGGTTAAATTAATATGCATGATCAAAGGAAATCTAAGTCCTAAAACTGGGCAGTTTTGATCCTTGGTGAGGTTGGAGGTGGGGGAATGGTTTTTGTAAATCAGGTTTATTGAGAAATGATTTGTAAACAAACTGATTTACCCTTTATTAGAAAGTCTGATGAGTCTGGCGGGTTGGGTTTTTGTTTTGGTTTTTTGTCCATCATTGTTTGCTGGTTTAACTAAACCTCCAACTGGCTTTACCACCACCAGCCTAGACCAAATTGACCTGTCTTTTTCTGTCCTTTGGTATCCTTTCTCTTTTTTGCAGTGTGCTGAAGGAGGTATACATAGCCTTTAACCCCAAAGCAGTGGTCTTGCAGCTGGGAGCTGATACAATAGCTGGGGATCCCATGTGCTCCTTTAACATGACTCCAGTGGGAATTGGCAAGTGTCTTAAATACATCCTTCAGTGGCAATTGGCAACGCTCATTTTGGGAGGAGGTGAGTACAAAGGAAGGTCACTAAGAGAATTTGTTGACCTTCCTGCCTGTTTTGTCTATTGACACTGAGGACAATTTGACTTTCTTAGATTAGATCTTACCAACATATACCTGAGTCAATGAAATCGGTGTAAGGAACTACTCTGACTCCCCTCCTGCTTGGCATGCAAATTGACTCCTTGCTGCTCTGAGTCTTTCAAGGTTTCAATTCCTGAAGCATAGTTTCTTTGTTAAAAGAGACATCAGATCTCATTAAGAATAGAGAAAGTTTATTCAATAAATGGTGCTGGGAAAACTGGGTCGCTACATGCAAAATAATGAAGCTTGACCACTACCTCACACCATACACAAAAATCTACTCAAAATGGATTAAAGAACTAGACATAAGACCTGAAACCATAAAATACATAGAAGGAAATATAGGTGAAACACTACGTGATTTGCACATCAAAGACATCTTTACAGACACTTCACCCAAAGCAGTGATAGCGAAGGCAAAGATAAACAGCTGGGACTACATCAAATTAAAGAGCTTCTGTACAGCAAAAGAGACAATAACAAAAACAAAGAGAAACCCCACCAACTGGGAGAACATTTTTTGCACACAACACTAATGATAAAGGACTGATCACAAAAATCTGCAAAGAGCTGATGAGACTCAGCAACGACAAAGAAAATAATCCAGTCAAAAAATGGGCAGAAGAGCTAAAAAGAAACTTCTCTGAAGAGGAAATGCAAATGGCCAACAGGCATATGAAAAAATGTTCAACATCACTTGTCATCAGGGAAATGCAAATCAAAACTACCATGAGATACCATCTTACACCAGTGAGAATGGCACATATTAAAAAAACTAGCAACAACAAATGTTGGCGAGGGTGTGGAGAAAAAGGAACTCTTCTGCACTGCTGGTGGAAGTACAAACTGGTCCAACCACTATGGAGAGCTGTGTGGAGATTTCTGGACCTACTAAACATAGAGCTTCCATATGATCCAGCAATTCCACTCCTAGGTCTTTACCCAAAGGACACAGAAATATCCATTCCAAAGAGCACCTGCACCCCTATGTTTATAGCAGCACTATTTACAATAGCTAAGCTTTGGAAACAGCCCAAATGCCCAAAAATAGATGACTGGATCAAGAAGATGTGGTACATATATATACCATGGAATATTACTCAGCATTCAAAAAAGATAAACACATGCAATTTGCAGCAACATGGATGGCGCTGGAAGGGATCATGCTCAGCGAAATAAGCCAAAAAGAAAAAGAAAAATACCGGATGGTCTCACTCATAGCAGGAATCTAGAAAACTTAAATAAGGGACCAGGAAAATGAATAACTATAAGAAAGTGAAAATCAAAATCAACAAAAAACTATGAACCAGAGACACTTTTTGGAGGGTGAGGGGCGGGAGGGGAGGGATTGGGGTCAGAATGGGGAGGCTGCAATTGTATGGGAAATATAAAAATAAAATTTATTATTTTAAAAAAAAAAAAGAATAGAGGATGTTAATCCCGGGAGACTTTGATCCATCTTCTCTCAAAGTAATCTTTAATTCTCAATTCTAATAATCATCTTTTGGAAACATACTACTAAAATCTTAACCCTGCTCATATATTAGTAGCAAACACATGAATTAGTTAAATATTGAGGCTGAATTCAAAAGTGACTTCTCCTCCATCCATAAACGCATGGAGTTGTGATCACAAAGCAAAATTGAAAGATCTTCAGCGCCTCTTAGGCATCCTGGCTTTCAGTATGTTCTGATGTTTTGTATTACTTCACCAACAGCAAGTTCAATAGAAGCATTTACACATTTGTGAAAGAGGTCTTTTCCAACCTCAACTACCTTTGACGATGCCTTGCCTGGAATCATCTGTCTATTTACCTGGCACAATCTATATTTCACTGGATGAATGGACTGTATGTTAAAATCACCTGGTCAAGCAGATTAAGCTTAAAATATTTGTATTATGGAATAACTATAGTTTGTTGTTTTGTTAACCTGTTGTGAAAAGCAAATTGAAAGAGACCTTGGGGATGTCCTATGAAGATGAGTGCATGTTCAGCACAAACACGCAAGCCTGGGCCTTAGGCAGCTTCAAATAATATAGGGACCAAAATTAAAGGTGGTTACTAGAAACAACCTTTTATGAAAAGCTGGTAAGAAACTTCAAGCCAGGGAAAAGAAAAAATTGATGACATGTTACTTTCCTTGACAGTACTAAGGATGGTAATTATGATATTGTTAGGGCCAAGAGGAAGGAAAAAGAGACCTTTCCACAACATATATCTGTTTGAATTTGACTTTTGTTTAAGGCTATTGTCTTTACTTAGCATTCTGAAAACCTCATTGCTTTTGTCAGTCCTAAATTTTGGCTTCTGAATATTTAAGAGTAACTCTTCTTATGCAATATGTACATTCCTGAAAAGGCCTATGCATGAGCAGAATTTCTGCAGATCCTATCATATTGTATGTGCACCAGAGAGAGCTTACTACTTAAACAAAACCTATAGTGGTTCTTCCTGAAATTAAATAATTACACCCAATAAGTCAATTTTATAAATTCAGATTTTCCACATCATCAGTGTTTAAAGTAATATCAGTATTATTTCACTTAAATTCCTAACCCCAAATAACACATAGACAATGAGTGGAGATGGCCACATCCCCAAGTTTCAGTAGAATCCATTGAGTCCTAAAAGATACATTAGAGAAACTTCAGCATCCCTGACCTTTCAAGGAGTTGAAAGCCTCAAGAAAAGAGTGACCACGTGTCCCAATTTATACATGTTATCCCAGTGTAATTAATAGTGTCCCCACTTACTCATAAGTATACCATTTTGGACAATGAATTACATGGTCACCTGCCTAAAATAAGCTAGATTCTATTTTCTTCGGGCTACACTGAGGTTAAGAAATCATTCCATTTTATCCCTGTGCTCTTGGAATTTAGCTAAAGGCCAATGTTCTGATGCTTGCATGGCAGAACACATCTATTCAGCACAAAAATATGCTGATTATTAGCCAGTATAATATGGCTGCTGGGTGACTGTGACAGGACCCGATGAAATGGGTCAGAGAGTCAGTCAACGATTCCTTCCTCATCTCATTCTCTTTGATCTCTGCCAGTAGGCCTGTGTTTTTGTGGAGAGAAGGAATGCTGATATTGAAAGAAGGAAATCTGTTTTTGTCAGCATTTTCCTTTTCTCTTTCCTGGATGTTTCTAGGGCTATATCTGCCAATAGCTTTAGCATACAAATCACATCCAGCAGTCAATTTGTTGAATTGTTGCAAAATTCATCACAGAGTCCTTGACATTGGATATGTCACCTTAAGTTCCGGGAATCTCAAACTGGCCTATGGCTCTCGATGGAATTGAGGAATTTGGAGTCCTCGGGTGCATATTTGTTTAGAAGTGAGGGCCTCTTTAATCTTCGTAGGTCTTGGACGTCCCAGTTCCACACAGCTTTGTTGATTGACTGGTCCACTAAGGTCTGCCTACTAGATGGTTTTAAAGTATCAGAGAAGGCTGTTTGGATAAAATTCTGCAAGTTGAAGTTGTCTTTTTAGCTGTTTTATTAAAACATTTTTTTTCTCCTTTCTTACCCACTCCCTTCCCTCTCCTGCTGTTTTGTGACTATTCTCTCCTAACTTCACAATTCTTGATGGAGACAGGAGGCTATAACCTTGCCAACACAGCTCGATGCTGGACATACTTGACCGGGGTCATCCTAGGGAAAACACTATCCTCTGAGATCCCAGATCATGAGGTAAGTAAGGCTCTGACAAGTCCTCTCTTCTTTAAGGGGAAGAGCTGAGTCATTCCACCTAATCAAAATCATGTCCTCACCACTCAATACCGTTTTGTTGAGAGACACTCCAATAACAATAACACACTGTCTTGGCAGAATAGTGGACTCTTGTTCCAAAATATCCAAGACCTTCTGCCTTTTTTTACAAGTGATCTCAAAGGCCAACCAACTTCAATTTCTCAATTAATTACAGAGACTGTGGGAAGGGGTCACCTGTTCACACAAAGAACTCTTTCGAATATGTGTGTATTTCCATCCCCTAGCCTCAATAAAGAAGGGGCAATTTTTTAAATGTATAAACCGGTTTCTCTATCTATCTTTAAAAGGCCCCAGAGGCGGTCTGTCACACCTGTATTCTTTGGTGGTAGTTCTGGTCTCTTAGTTTTCTTTGACTAATGTAAAATCTGAGAAACACATAATCACCACAAAAACAGGTCTGGTATTTATCCAGTGATTAGTAGCACACAGAGGTTGGGCTAGGACCATCCAAAATACAAAACAATCATTTGAGCCCTTGCTATTTCCTTTAGCTGTATGAGATGGGCTCTCTGTTTTATGAAGCAAAGATATGTGTTCTAGCTTTCCCAAAACACATGAGTGCGCATATAATCCCTTATTGGAAGGTGGACCCTTTCTTTTCCCACCTACCCCAACACCTAGCAGGAAGCATGTTCCCAAAGATCAGGATGTGAAGCTATAGGCCTCAGACTGTGGCTCATATAGTGAACGAATACATGCAGCCCCACCTTTGCAAGCACTTCCCGAGGAGTAGAGATGGTACTTTGTTAATAATGTTTTGATTCCTGCCAGATGCAGGAGCAGTACACTTGGGAGCACTGTGCTTTTTAAAGTTACTATTATTTTTTAAAAATTAGAAACAACTTAAACTAATTTCCTTCCAATTTTCTCCCAACCACAGATGAGGTATAATATGTAATTCAGAAAAACCATTCATTGTGCCTAAAATACAAATAGAAGGAACGCTGTAATTTGAGACAATTTGCTGGTGTCAGGGTTAATAGAAGTCTCTTTTCTTGACTTACCTTTATTCAGTATTTGGAAGCTTTATGAAGTATAAAGGTAAGCGAACAAATTACATTTTTTCACAAATGTGATTGTTTTTATTGCTGTGGGAATATCTCAGATTGCTTTGTAATTTACAGCACTGAGACTTTAAAAACTGATCAAGTTATGTCAAAAAAGGGTTGTAAGATGTGGAGGTCTGAATTGAGAATGAGTGTTCTGTTCCTAGGAAACAATGTATATCCATAGATTCAACTGTATTAAAAGTCTGATAAAAAATTAATAGAGATGAATACTGCCTTTGGTACCTGGAGTAGCTGTGCATCCGAATGGATATGTGGGCTGGGTCTTATAGTTAGACACATCCTGTCTTTATACTAACATATCCTGCCAGATACATGAGATATAATGTATGTCAAGTGCCTAACACACAGTTCTTGGCACATTATAGGCACTTCTGAAATGCAAGTTCTGTCCTTCTGCTTCGCATGCTCCTAACAACTTCTTATACCCAGACATTTATGACTTTGTCATTCATAAATTTGTCCAAACCTTTTTTGAATCCCTTCTGTCATATCCTTCTGGTATGAGATCTGAGTCATCCAAGAAGGAACAAAGAAGAAAATTGAAATGACAGCCTTCCAGGTACAATAAGATAACATTTTAATGAAAATTGCCAAAAATAGACTACGCAGTGTGAAGGCATATATAAAGTTTTTGCCACAATACATAGTTGCACACAAATATCCTTGTGGTCCTTTATAATCAGATAAACAAATGGTAGATCAAAAAAAAATACTTGCTGAACACCCATTGTGTGCCAGGCTCTAATGCTGGGTGTTGTGTAAGATCTGAAGACATTAAGACCACACCCCCTACTCGGGCAGCCTGGGAGGGAGGGTAGTATAAGCGCTGGGGAGATATATAGATACACAAATAATCATAGCACAGAGTAGAATAAGAACCAAAAGGTGTGGAAATGTGCAGCAAATGTAAAAATGGTCCAAAGGAATATACAAAATATTTTCAGAAATGTAGTCAATGAAAGGTCAAGACTGTGCCACAGTCAATCGCAGTCTGGCTGACCCCTACACTTGCCTTCACTCTCAGGCTTGGGCTTTTGTGCTTCTGTCTCCTAGGTTTACTCCACCCTCCAAATGCCCTCTTTATTGTCTTTCTAGATGCAAGTTCAAACCCTGTACCTTTAAAAATCCCTTTCCTAAATATATCAAGGTCCTTTGAGCTCTTCCTTCACATTCACTTTTGCCTTCCTTCATTTAACAAGTATTCATTGGGCTCCTACTACTTACTGGGTTATGTTAAGACCTTAATTCAAGGGTACAAAGACAAGACAAACCCGGTGTCCTCACAAATCTCATTGTGTAGTAAAGGCAACTGAACAGTGTGTACAAATCTAAGAGATGAGCAGAGAGGAAATGTTTCACCAAGACTCGGAACTGAATTTTGAAGGTTGATTTGGGAGTTCGCCAGATGAAGAAGGAAAAGCAATTTAGGCTGAGGAAATAGAGATTGGAAAGGACCTGGTACCTCATGGAAGAAATGAGAAGTTCAACATGTGTAGGACATAGGGTTTGTGAGAGATGTGGAAAGGATTAAGGCTTTTATGGAAATTGGAGCCAGATTATGAAGAGTCTTGAATGCTGTGCCAAAGAGCTGATGCTTTTTTTCTGTGAAAACAAATGAGCTTTGGTTTTTAGAAAGCTCACCTGCTAGGGCATGGAAGATTGCAACAGGCAGAACTGTTAAGAGGTTCAAATACACTCCTATAACACTTATAGTCTGTACCATTCATTTGATCATCTGTGTTTTCGTTGTCTCCATTCCCCCTCAGAGTTTTAGCAGAGTGTTAACCACCCACCTAGTTGGTCTTCATTCATTGAATGAACAACTGAATAAATGAGTGTTTGAGTAGTAAGTGTCTCAACATTTACGTTGGAAAACTTCTATTTTTAAGATGGAAGAATTGGAAGCATTAATCTAACCTTTTTCTGGAAGCAGTTTAACCTCAGTGCCAACTACCCATTCTTTGCAAGGGGTATCCCAGCTGAAGGAAATGGATGTGTCCAGGAGAGAACACCAGATTGCCTATAAAGGGAAGGGAGTTGAGAAAGTTAAGACCAGAAAGTATTAGAAGTGATTAGAGTGGTGAGATTTCAATCAAGCGCTCAGGAGCTACAAAACCAGTATTGCCATAAAGTCAGTGAATGTGGAGTTAGTGCCAACACAATAATTGGGGATCCAAATTGGTCGGCCAAGCATGGAATAAGGAGGCAATCCTAGCAGCTCTCCTGGCTGCCTGTGCCTATGCAGGTGCCTCTCTTTTTCTTTCTCCTTTTCCTAATAAACCTGCCCTTTTAAAATGTTTAAAAAAAAAAAAAAGAAAGAAAAGGAGGCAATCCCAGCTGGAGAAAGAGAAGGACCCAGGTGGGAAAGCTGAGAGCATTGGACTGGTCCATATGACTGGCCCAGATAGCTCTATTTTAGGGAAAGTCCAAAGGTGGTATGGAATCCTATAAAAAAACCAATTTGCCTAATTTAGCAAATTATCCATACCATGTAATAAGGTTTATAAATCCAGTAATACTGCTTGGATCCAATGATTTAGGATAGAGTAAGGCATGCATAGCATGTACACTTATGTACATATACATATGCATATACCCAAATCACCAGGTAGATTTATCAGCAAAATTTAGTGAACAAAAAATATTTACTTAACCAGACTGCTTTTGATACACTGGCTGGATAAACTGTGCCTCATTCATATGAGAGAATATAGGTAGCCATTGAAAAAATTGAGTAGGTTTATATATCAGTATATGTTACTGATGTAAAATAGTCTTTTGGGGCAATCTATAGATTGATGTGGGGCGAAATAACATCCTAGTATTTCATCTTTCAGTGCACAAACTTGCTCTATCTTTCCATTTACTTATGTCTTTTAATTTTCCATTGTAATTTATACTTTTCATTGAGTAGGTATTACACAAATTTTATTGAATTTACCCCTAAGTGTATCAAGATTTTGATGTCATAAATGATGTTTTTTATTTTAATTTCTCATTATTTGTTGCTGCAAAATAGAAATGCAATTGATTTTTATATTCATCTTGAATAATTTAACAGCACTAAAATCATTAACTCTGGTAACTTTTTTGTAGATTCCTCAGCATGTCCATGTCTGCAAACATGTCCACCTGTGAATCAAGAGCTTTACTTATTCCTTTATAATCTTCATGCCTTTCATTTCTTTTCCTTCCCTTGTTACATGGGTTGGGACCTCCAATGCAATGCTGAATAGAAGTGGTGAGAGTGAACATCCTTATCTTGTTCCCAATCACGGGGAAAAGCACTTAATCTTTCACTACGAAGTGTGATATTTTTATGTGTCTTTATTAGATTGTAGAAGTCCCTTTCTAGTCCTAATTTACTGATAATTTTTCTCACAAGTGACTGAAGTTAGTCAAATGCTTTTTCTTCATCTATTTAAATGATCACATGATGTCCTCTTACTGTGTTAGTACAGCAAGTTGCATTGATTGTTGCTTTTTAAAAAATATTACACTAACTTTGCATTGCTGAAATAAACCCTGTTTGGTCATGTTATATTATCATTTTTATATATTGCTTAGTTTGCTGAAATTTTGTCAATGATTTTTGTGTCTGTCTTGATGAGGGATGTTGACCTGATGTTTTCTTTTCTTGTAATGTCTTTGCCTGGTTTTCATATGAGGGAAATGCTGACCAAAAATTACTTGGAAAATATCTCTGTCTCCACTGTTTTCTGAAAGAGTTTATGTAGAATTGATATTATGTCTTACCTAAATGATTGCTCGAATTCACTCGTGAAAACATTTGAACCTGGAATTATCATTTTGGGAAGGTATTTAATTATTGATTTAATTACCTTCAGAGGTATATAGCTATTCAGATTTCCTGTTTCTTTTTACTTTCGTATTGATAATTTGTTTTTCAAGGAATTTTCCCATTCACCCTTACTATTGTTTTAATGTCTGTAGGATCTACAGTGATATCCCCTCTTTTGTTCCTAGTATTGCTAATTTCTTTCCCTTTTTCTTGATCATTTTAAACTTGTAATTTATGAATTTTATTGAACTGTGTGTTTCCACAACCAGCTTTTTAATTTTTCTTTTCTGTTTTATTATTTCTGCTCATATCTTTGCTATTTCCTTCTTTCTACATACATTACACTGGTTTTAAGTTCTTTTTCTAGTTTCTTATAAAAGCAACTTAGTTTATAGATTTCAAGCATTTATTCTTTTCTAATATAAACATTTTAAGCTATAAATTTCCATCTAAGCACTGCTTTTGCTGTAACCCACAAATTTAATTTTTTTTTCATTTTCATTTGATTAAAATGATTTTCTAATTTTCCTCTTTGATGGGCAATTTAGAAGTGTGGGTTTTTTAAAATTTCTAATAAACACTTGACTTTCCAGATTTTTCCCATTTATTTTAGTTTTAATTTAATCTTGTTATGCTCAGAGAACATGCTCTGATTTCAGTACTTTTGTATTTATTGAAATTTATCTTATGGCCCAGCATATAAACTATCTTGGTGAATGTTTCGTGTGAACCTTGCAAAGAAGGTGCATTTTGTTATTTGGGGATAATATTTTCTATCACCAACTAGGTCAGGTTGATTAAAAGCATTGTTTCCATCTTCTATATCTTTACCTATTTTCTTCTGCTTATTCTGTCAATACTGAGAGAGTTGAAGTCTCCAACCACGATTTGGAATTTGGCTATTTTTCCTTTCAGTTATGTCAGTTTTGGCTTCATGTATTTTATATAGTCTGAGAGTTTCTGCCTTTTACTTGGGCTTGAATGAATTGTTTGTTTAAGTCCATCTTCCAGTGAGTTTTCTATTTGTTCCATCTGTTCTTTGCTCTTTTCTCTCTATTTTCCTGCTTTCTTTTGAATTAATTGAGTATTTTTTTAGGATTCCATTCATTGTCTTCATTTGCTTATTAGCTATAACCTTTTTGTTTTGGTTTTTTTTTTTTTTTTGTGGTTGCTCTGGGGTTTACACTATGCATTTTTAGCTTGTTATAGTCTCCCTCCAAATAGTATCACACTGCTTTGTGTATAATATGGTACCCTTCCATTTTCCCCTTTTCCTTCCTTTGTGTACTGTAGTCATGTTTTACTTTTGCATATGTTATAAACCCTATAATACCCTATAATGTTATATCATTGATATAAGAATAATAAACCCAGTATATATTAGTATAAATAACATCATAAAAAACTGTATTTTCCCAGATAAAAAGAAATTTCACACATTTTTGCATATATCTATAATGTCTGACTTAATACATGACAACTGACTTCACACATCTGCCTCTACATTCAATGTCTTTTGCTATTTCTTTTTTGTTCAAGTATATGAAGAAAATACAGCTTTATGTAAATATGTCTTTGGGAAAGGGGGGAATATTTTAATAACCTTTACAGATAACTGGAATATTCCTCTTTTATACTATACCAAAATTCTACAAATGGGTAGTTTCTTTTTTTTTTAATAATAAATTTTATTTTTATATTCCCCATACAATTACAACCCCCCATTCTGACCCCAATCCCTCCCCTCCCGCCTCCCACCCCCAAAAAGTGTCTCTGGTTCATAGTTTTTTGTTGATTTTGATTTTCACTTTCTTATAGTTATTCATTTTCCTGGTCCCTTATTTAAGTTTTCTAGATTCCTGCCATGAGTGAGACCATCCGGTATTTTTCTTTTTCTTTCTGGCTTATTTTGCTGAGCATGATCCCTTCCAACGCCATCCATGTTGCTGCAAATTGCATGTGTTTACCTTTTTTGAATGCTGAGTAATATTCCATGGTGTATATGTACCACATCTTCTTGATCCAGTCATCTATTTTTGGGCATTTGGGCTGTTTCCAAAGCTTAGCTATTGTAAATAGAGCTGCTATAAACATAGGGGTGCAGGTGCTCTTTGGAATGGATGTTTCTGTGTCCTTTGGGCAAATACCTAGGAGTGGAATTGCTGGATCATATGAAAGCTTTATGTTTAGTAGGTCCAGAAATCTCCACACAGCTCTCCATAGTGGTTGGACCAGTATGCACTCCCACCAACAGTGCAAGAGAGTTCCTTTTTCTCCACACCCTCGCCAACATTTGTTGTTGCTAGTTTTTTTAATATGTGCCATTCTCACTGGTGTAAGATGGTATCTCATGGTAGTTTTGATTTGCATTTCCCTGATTACAAGTGATGTTGACCATTTTTTCATATGCCTGTTGGCCATTTGCATTTCCTCTTCAGAGAAGTTTCTTTTTAGCTCTTCTGCCCATTTTTTGACTGGGTTATTTTCTTTGTTGTTGTTGAGTCTCATCAGCTCTTTGCAGATTTTTGTGATCAGTCCTTTATCATTAGTGTTGTGTGCAAAAATGTTCTCCCAGTTGGTGGGGTTTCTCTTTGTTTTTGTTATTGTCTCTTTTGCTGTGCTGAAGCTCTTTAATTTGATGTAGTCCCAGCTGTTTATCTTTGCCTTCACTATCACTGCTTTGGGTGATGTGTCTGTAAAGATGTCTTTGATGTGCATATCACATAATGTTTCGCCTATATTTCCTTCTATGTATTTTATGGTTTCAGGTCTTATGTCTAGTTCTTTAATCCATTTTGAGTTGATTTTTGTGTATGGTGTGAGGTAGTGGTCAAGCTTCATTCTTTTGCATGTAGCGACCCAGTTTTCCCAGCACCATACAAATGGGTAGTTTCTTAAAGTTTAATGCAGTGTGGAATCTGAAACTGTATCAATGAACTTGTTATATATGATTATATTAAAATTCATTGATCATCTTTTACTTTGAATGGTTATGTGGCCCATCTGATAAATATATACACATACATATAATTTGGAAAATATTGATTCACTAGGTTATGCAAATATTTAAAATTTTGACATATTTTATGCATTACCAAAAAAATCACATTAGTTTATATCACCATTGGTCTCACTGCAAAAAAATAAAAAAGCTTAAACTTTGGAAAACTTTCAAGCTCACAGTGGGAAAATGAGCTGGCACAAATGTTTGTTCTATTGCCAAACTCACTGATTCCTTTCTCTGTCATATCCATTCTTCTATTAAGGTATCCGGTAAGTACCTAATAAATTAAAAAACTGAACATGATACTGTTGTACTGAATGTTATGTGGATTTAGCTTAACAGCCCTTGCCAACACTAAAAGCTCACGGAACAAAACACTTAAAACATAGCTAAATGAAATATTATCCTTTTTATCATAATGTAAGTATGAGTGAAAACAAGTGCTAGAAATTTTATATTTGAGTTTTATATTTAGATGAAGTTATAGTATGAGGCATTCAGCAAACCATCCTCCTATTGCAGGAAGGTATCATAGAGGTGGGATTCAGGAATTGTTTGAATAAGAAAGGAATTTATTATTTATTTAGCACCAGTTATATTTCACATAAGTATAGCCATGTGCTAGATATTTCTCTTAACAACTCTGGGAGGTAGGCATGATCCCCACGATAACCTATAAGAATAGTGAGACTCAGAAATTAACTTACAGAGAACTAGCTAGTAAAATGGCAGAGCCAATAACAAATGTCAAATTTTTCAGATTTCTGGGTTTACCTTCTTTCCCCTACTTTTAGTGATAAGACCTAAGGTTTTAGTTGTAAAGAACACATAGGAGGAAAATAAGCATTCACTAAACATCTTCTACTGGCCAATGTGCCATATACATTTCATTACTTCATTTAGTTCTCAAAGCATTATTTTAATCAAGCCTCACAATATTGTAAAAAGAAAAATAACATTTGTAAATCACCCGTGGTGTGCCTAACACTTCAGGAGGGCTTTATATAAATTACTTCACATGGTCTTCTAACATCCCAGTGAACCTGTATTGTCCCCACAACTAGGAGGAAACCAAGCTGAGCTTCCACAAAGGTTGTCTACCAAGGTCATTTTACAGGATACTCCTCCAGGATACTTTCTAAGCATTTTGCAGAACCTGCATTTCCCAAAGCATGGCTTTTAAAAAAACATTCCAGACAACACAAAGGTGTCTCCATACCAGTGGTTTTTAAATCTTTTGGGTGGCCATGGGCCCATATGAGGAAACATGGGCCCTTCTCCCAGATAAATGCTTACAATCACACAATTTTGGATACAATTTCAGAGCATTCTACAGTTTCCTTAAGCCCATCAATGAATAATTTATTCAAAACAAACAAACAAACAGAAAACTACCCTACACAACAGGATAAATCTTTGGAAATGAGAGACCTTATTTGGTGCTTCAATTATTGAATTTCACAAATCCTCTAGAACTCTAGCACTTATATTTGACCACTCACAAACAAATGCCTGTTTCACAAAGCAGATTGTAGTCCTTTTTCTTTTGGTTTTTCTATCAACACTATTGACTTTTCTGATGGTATAATTCTTTGTTTGTCTTATAGGATGCTGAGTAGCATCCCTGCCCTCTACAAACTAGATGCCAGTAGCACAGCCCTGAAACTCTTCCAGTTTTGACAACTAAGTATGTACCCAGACATTACCAAATGTCACCTGCGGGGAAGCAAAATCTCCCCCTTTTGAGAATCACCAGATTTTAGGAATTACAGTCGTCACTGCTGAGTCACTCACAAGCATTAATGACCTAAGAACCAGACTGTCTTAAAGTATATTCTTCTCTTGTTTGCTTAAGGTCTCCAACAATATATCTCCACTTGGGTGAGCAAGATGATTCATCTCAACAATCGAATTGTTAGCTGAAGTTGTAAAGGTTTTGTTACTAAAGAACCCAAAAAGAGAATTTATATAGCCTCCTGCTTTATCAATTGAATGATTGACTTTTCAAGTAATTCAGTCCTTGAAGGAGTATTTGTTGAATGTTAACAATATGCCAGACTCTATCCCAGGTGCTGGGGCTACAATGGTCAATTGTAAATCTGGTCCCTGCATCGTGGAATGTGCAGTCCACTGAGGAAGACAGACTGAAATACAAGTAAAAAAAATAAGCAAAAATAAATATGAACTGTGATGAATGTTGTAATGGAAGCACACAGAGTTCAGAGATAGAGCAAAGGGATTTAGATAGGGTCACCAGGAAAGGTCTTTCTGAAGATGTGACCTTAAGGCTAGATGGAACTTGAAGGGTGAGAAATAGCTAGCCAAGTTAAAAAAAAAATTAGAGGGCAGGTGTCCCAGGCAAGGTGTGCAACCATGTGCAAAGACTCTGAAGCCAGAAAGAGATTGGCATGTTCTGGGTACAGAAAGAAGGCCAGTGTCACTGGGGCTATTGAATGAGGGCTACAGGGAGTCAAAAGGAATACAGAGACCTTACCCTGTGGGGTTCTGTAAGCCATGGTGAGGAGTTGGGTCTTATTCTTAACAGAATGGGAAATCACTGAGAGCTTTTATCAGGAGAGGTACCATGATTTGCTGTACATTTTAAAACTACTCGGCTGTTGTGTGAACTGGGCAGAGGTGTGTAACAAGAGTAGAAGTATAGAGACTGGTTAGGAGGTAGGTGCCAGTTGAGAGTTGACCATGGCGCCAGTGGAGAGAAAAAGAATGACATTTTGGAGGTAGAATTGACATAATATGCCAATAAATTTCATATAGAGGTGAGGGGAAGGGAGGAAGAAATCAGGTTTTCAGACTCATTTAGGTGGACAATGTTGTGTGTGATTTATTGAAAAGGGAAAGACCAGTTGGTAAAAGAGAGAGAGACCTTCTTTTCCTAGTCAAATGCTTCGGAAATGTGTATACCTAAATATTCAATGAAAGGGAAGCAATCAGATCAACAAAGACTAGTAAGCACCTAGTGCTGCTGGTGGGTATGATGCTAAGATGCTAAGAACAAAGAAGTAAAAGACATGTCCCTTTGCTCAAAGAGCTCACAGCCCAGCAGGAGAGATGGACAGAAACAGACCACTTAATTGACTTCATAAGTGCTAAGTGTGGCAGTTTAATATAGGGGTGAGGCACAGGGGTGAAAGAATTCACCCAAGAGGAGAACAGAAAAAGGCGGATTGCTTGAATACACAGCTGAGAGGAGCAGCAGGCAAGACAGAAGTGGTCTGTGGTCTGCGTGGGGCTAAGAGTTTGGGGCTCTCTTTTATAAGCCGTTTTCTGGTTTCATGACTGGGGAATCGGTCTCTGCTGGTTGCTATCTGCTGGGACATCAGGTTTCTGCGCGCTTTCCATACGGGAGGTGTCCTGCCTGGTTCTGTTTGCCCTGTTTCTTCATTCCGCGGAATTCTCCGTAGCCCCCTATGGGTGATGTGGACCCGTGGCCGGGTTCCCATGGCAACTCTATCGGCTTTCCGCTCTTATCTATTTTGTTTCTCCCAGCATTGTTCAGCTGAGCAAAGAACAGAGACTAAGTTTTAACTCTATTAAATGATACCCCAACACTAAGACAGAGGCTATAAAGTCACAGAAGAGAACTAATTAGTCTGACTGGCGCAGGGACGTGGGGGGCAGGGAGGGTTGTCCTGAGGATGATGTCTGAGCCGAGTATGCACCAAACATGCAAGTGTGTGAGAGCACAGGAGGCTAAGGAAACAGTAATGGAAAGGCACACAGCCGAGAAACTGCACAATGCCTTTAGGAAATTATAAACAACGCAATATTGGTGGAACATAAACTAGAAGGCAGGGAATGAGAGGAGATGAGGCTAGATAAATCATATTGACAATAGTTAACCATCACTAAGCGCTGATATATCAGATGCTATTCTAAGTCCCTTCCATGGAGACCTCTGTATGCCTCACAGTTATAATACAAATATGGAAACTGAGATAGGGAGAGATTGCTGCCTTGCTCAAACTTGTACTCTCTCAGAGCTGAGATTTAAACCAGCCAGTTTAACTGCAGGGCCCGTGCTTGTAGCCACAGGAAGCTGTGTCGTGTTGGAGAACTGAGAACTACCCCTTGGCAGTGCTGAGTCACGGGCCGGAAGTGACGTGGTGGGATCTGTGTTTTGATGAGATGACTAAGGATACTTTTAAGAGAGGTCAGGTTGAAGACTTCTGTACTATCAGGCAAGTTTGAAGTAGGATTGAAACAAAGGGCATAATTTTTTCATTTATTTTTGTAGTTTTTTTAATTGAGGTAACATTGGCTTACAGCACTGTATATGATTCAGAGGTATAGATAGGTTCACACCTCTTAAGATGTATGTCACCCCACCACATCCACTACCAAAGCACCCATAGTTTTTCACATCGGGCCCCTCCCCTACTCCTAACCTCAGATTTACAGTCAGATTACCAGGGTTTGTTTTTGGTTTAGTTTTGTCGGACTCTTTGTTTTATTTCTCTTTATTCCACATATGAGTGACACCATCAGGCATTTGTCTTTCTCCTACCAGCATATTTAGCTTAGCATACAAAGCCTAGGGAAAGATTTAAGAAAATTTTAGGTGGTGGAATTAGCACAGCTTGGTGACTAATTGGATTCTGGTGTAAAGGAAAATAAATATAAGATGTCACCATGTTTTCTGGTTCGGATGACTGGATGATGTTACTATATAATGAACACAGGAGGAGGAGCACTATAAGTGAATCATTTTTTACATTGAGCATTAGGTGCCAGTGGAACATGCTACTCAACATTTGTTGGGTACCGATTATAAAACACTCTTTCCTGGGGACACGAAGATAAAGATCACTTCCTTTCAGGGACTCATGGTTTAGCAGAAGGCACACATACAAAGAGATAAGTCACAATACAATGTAAACAAATAAATTACAATTGCAGTTGCTAAGTACTGCAATAGCAATGTGAAAATAGTGCTAAGGAAAAGCAGTGAAGGTGTGACTAATTGTGCCTGATGGTGTGAGGAAGGCTCCCCTGTAAAACTATTCACAGCCCAATTTTCAGTTCTCATGTGTAAAAGAAAGTCACAGAAAATGTGGCGATGACACTTCAGGGAGAATAGCAAGGAAGCATTTGCTTTTATTTTCCTAGACAGTGATCCAAGGAGTGATGGGTTCAAGAGAAGGTTTTTGTTTAAGGAAAATGACCTGTGCAGGACTGTTTAACTGAGAAGTATCTAATGAAGTGAGAGATATTTAAAATAATCGAGATAAAAGGAAATAATTAAGAGTTTCAAGGTTCCAGAGGAGGTAGAATCTGGAGCTCAGGTCAGTGACTGACTCCTAGACAGGACACAAAATAACCCTGCCTCTAAAATGAGAGGCAAGAAAAAAAAAGACAAAAAATGGACAGAGATCATTTATATCTAAAAAAAAGGAAAGAAATCAATTTCTGGAAATTGTATGCAATTTCTCTTGGTTCCTATAAACCAAGAATATTTCCTTAATATGTTCAAAAAAAATTGAGAGCTAATTCCTACACCCGATGACACAGCCATGTTAGCAAAATGGAAGCAACAGAAATAAATGGCCTCCCAGCCCTCTCCTCAGCTCCTGACAAGAGAGGGCACCAACTGCCGCAGCACCCAGATGATGGCACGGGAGCAGCCACCTCTTCTAACTTGCTTTTGTCTTTAGGTCTTCCCTGTTTACCACATGACGCCCTGTTGCGCATTTTAACCTTCTCTTGCTCCCTCTACTACATGTAACACAAGATGATGCAATTTTCCTACCTGAATTTGCCTACTTGGAACAGAATTGGCAGACCACATGGCCGTTGTGCTGGCTTGAGGAACACAAAGCACTCGGCTAGCTCATGTTCTCTCCTGACCTTACCAGCCAGTGACTACCCCTTTCTGGGACGATACCCACAGTTACTTCTCTCTGGCATGCACCTTCTGAAATGAGGGTTCTGAAATGCTGGCAGTGGTAAGGTGCTCATCTCTGCTGAGCCCCTGTAGGAACATAGTGGGGGTAGACCAGACTCTAGGAATGTACCAGTTGCTTAAGGCCTAATAGCACTTCAGATTGTACTATTTAATAAAATCAGAGGAATTCAGTCAAACACAGTATTGAGACCTTCCTTTAGTTGATGCTTTCCTGTTTCTATTCTAAGTACGTGCCACAGTTATAAAACATCTGTACAAATTAGAACCGGACTTCTTGTCCTTTCACTGTAAATGTGAAAATGTACATTTTCTGCTAGATCATATGCTGGCCTGGTAAACTTTAGGACTTTTTTCCCCAAAATGGGTAAATTCAGGTTGGAAAAATTGCATCATCTTGTATTACTTGTAGTGGACGGAGCAAAAGAAGATTAAAATGGGCAATCCAGGATAGGAATATTATCCCTATAAAGAAGAGTTTCTTTCAAGGAATAAAGAAAATAGTATCTCCTCAAATGACAACAGTAGAAGATTGAGGGTATGGAAAGGTGAAGAGATTCTCCTTTTTTAAAGGGAATTAGCAGGCCTCGCAAAAATATCCAAAAGAGAAAAGAAAGGAAAATTTATTGAGCACATGCTACATGCCAGGTATTGTGCTAGAGACGTTCACAGGCCTTATTTCATTTAATCCTCACAACAACTTTGTGAGATATTTGTCTACATTTATAAAACAGAAAACTGTCTCAAAGAGGCTAACTGCTGAGCCCCAGGTCACAAGCTGGTGAGTGAGTAGTAGAAGGGAGAAACAGAAGATCCAGAAAGATCCTTGGACAAGAGTCGATCACTGTTACTCCCATTTTGAAACTACAGGACTGTCCTTTTCTATTTCTGGAGTGACCTTAGCATGGGAGGGTAACTTCATTTTTAAAAAGGAACTAACATTCTCTGGTCACTTTGACTACTTCTCTTTTGCCTCCATGTTCATTCTCTCAAATCTTCCAACCTCATCTTCCAGACTGTGTGCTTCCTCAGCTAATTAACATGCATTCTCTATTCTTTCTACTCACTTGTTGGTTCATTTGCTCCACCAACGATCATTTTTTGACCGGCTACTGTATGTCCACATTCCCCCATGGGCTAGAAGAGCAAAGGTGAACACCCAGTTCCTGCTCTGGAAAGATTCACAATCTAAATGGGCCATAGCTATGGGAGCCCTGCTTTAAATTCTGTCATAGAAGGCAATGGAAGGTCCAGTTTTGCAGGCCTGACGTTTATGCAGGTTTTTTTTTTTAGGTTGAGGAATGGGGGTGAGAGCTATTTAAGAAAATGAATATATAATTATGAATATAAATTTAGGTACAAATGAATATTTAGAATGATAATGGAAATGGCAACAATTTGCAAATTTTAAAAAGATGATACTACAAACATCACAAAAGACTTTCTATCAATACATGTTTTATTAACTAAATGTAGACCGCGTGTATAGTGTATTTTCCTACATTTTTTTTTTTTTTTGCTTCATGTGCACAGATTAACTTTGGACTTTGTACATTTGAAACTTTGGTTCCACCTCCACTAGCCCAAGACCAGGTGCTATAGGGCATATTCATATCATGACATAACCTCTGGTTCTGTGTTTATTGTGTATAAATTTTGAGTGAGTCAGGACTCTGGATTATGGGAGCATTCTTGAGGCCATCTCTACAACATTAGTTATAAATTAACCATACAAATAAATGACTGCAAACCACATAAATGCATCCCACTAAACCCAAACTGAAATTTATCCACAGCTCAGCTTCTCCTTAGCCACTCCAGTGCCACAAAACACAAGAGGGAAGTTTGATGGTGGAAAAGTGAGACTGGAGAAAATAGTCTTAACCAAATGTGGTTAATATCTTAGGAGAAGAAAGAGGACAGGGCATTAGCACAGGAGGCTTGGTGGAGGTTGAGTGAGGCATGTGCACCTGTGGAGGAGGAGTGTTATACAGACATTTAAATGACTGACAAACTTAATAATTAAAAAAAAATTAAGCTTAGAAAATAAACGTATAACCTTGTTAAGACAAACCTTGGAAAAGGTCTGTTCATGTGAAAGGCTTTGAAAAATTGTGATTAACTCCATGGTAAATAAGCCTCCAAAGACATAATATAGTCACATTCTTTAGGTGGTCAACAAAAGCTTCACAAGGGATATAATATTTGGTCTATATATTTAAAGCTACTCGAGGGGGCTTCCATTTCAGGAAAACAATTTACATGTACAAAGTCACAGAGCAGTGAAAGAACACAGGATCTTGGAGAAATATACATGGTTTAGTGTATCTGTCAGGAATCTGAAAGAATTATGGGAGATGAAGCAACAGAGGTAGTCTTGCAAATGAAAGATTGGGAAGTCATGGTAATTCTGCTTATACCCTTACCTAAGCTACCTTAAGCACTTCGACCATCTTTGAGAGAAGGACGTGTAATTTTTTCTGTTCCTATTTTGAGTATTATAGAACAAATAGACAGGAAAAAAAGATAAAGGACAACTCAGCACCGCCATCAACCAAGTGGACCTATTTGACATTGTAGAACACTTCACCTAATAACAGCAGGATGTGCACTCTTTCCAAGTATGCAAGGAACATAAATCAAGATAGACCATATCTGAAAATGATGGAGTAATAAAAATCCAAGTCCTCACAGGAAAAAAAAAAAAGAATCTGTCAGAGACAACTTTGTCAAAACCCTGGAAAACAAAGTATTATAGCAATCAAGCACATGTCAAATCAAGAGAAGGTCAGCTTAAAAATGTTAGGAAACCACAGTGCGTTACCACTACACACTCATTTAGATGTCTATTATTTTTTAAATGGAAAATAGTAAGTGTGGTGAGTATGTGGAGAAATTGAAACCCTTTTACACTGCTGATGGCAATGTAAAATTGCATAGCCACTGTGAAAAACAAATTGATAGTTCCCCTCAAAAGTTAAACATTAGACATAGGATTACCCTATGCTCCAGCAATTCCACGTCTGAGTATTTACCCGAAGGAATTGAAAGGAGATAGTTGTATATAAATGTAATTACAGCACTATTCACAAAAAAGCCAAAATTTAGAAATAACCCAAATATCCATCAACAGATAAATGAACTTATCAACAAAATAATGTATGTACATACAAAGGAATATTTTTCAACCTTTAAAGGGAGTAAAATTCTGATATACACTACAACCGTGGATGAACCTTAAAAACATTGTACTAAGTAAAATAAACCAGACACAAAGTAGCAAATATTGTATGATTCCATTCATGTGTGGTACATAGAATAAGTAAATTCATATAGACAGAAAGTAGATTAGAGGTTACCAGAGGCTAGGAGGGAGGAATGAGAAGTTACTGTTTAATGGGTTATCTAGCTTCTGTTTAAGATGAGAAAGTTCTGGAAATACATAGTGGTAATGGTCACACAGCATTGTGAATGTGCGCTGAACTATACACTTAAAAAATGGTTAGAATGGTAGTTTAAAAATTCCAACGAGGGGTTGGAAGATATATTTAAAGAAATCTCTAAGAAAATAGAATTAAGAAATAGGGAGGGCCTCCCCTGGTGGTGCAGGCAGTTGAGCGCAGTGCTGTGAGGATGTCTGCTGCCTCTGCAGTTCGGGTTCTATCCCGGCGGGCCCGGTGAGGGTCCCACATGGCGACGGAACTTTCCTGTCTCCCCCGCTGCTCCCCTCAACAGTGTGTTTCGGTCAGTCTGCCTGTTCTGTTCCCCACTCTGTCTCTGGTGAATTCTCTCACCTTCCCGTGCATCTGGCCTGTACCCTGGTTCCTGTATGCATGAATAAATAAATCTTGAAAAAAAAAAAATAGAGAGGGCCTCCCCGGGGTGCAACGGTTGAGCGCTGGGCTGCAAAGCTGCCCGAAGCCTCTGCAGCGCCAGTTTGATCCCCAGCCACCGGGCAAGGGTCCCACATGGTGCGCAGACCTCTCCTGCTATGCCCGCTGCTCCCCTCAGCAGTGTACTTTGGTCCTTCTGCCTGTTCTGCTCCCGCTCTGGCTCTGGTGAATTCTCTTACCCTCCCCCCGCTTCTGACTGCACCCAGTGCTAGTATAAATAAGTAAGTAAGTAAGTAAATAAATAAATAAATAAATAAATAAATCTTTTTAAAAAGGGAAAGAAAGAAATAGGGAGATGGGAAATAGGAGGGAGAAAAGAAAATTAGAAAATCAACCCATGAGGTCCAACATACAATAAGAATAATTCCTGAGAGAAAATAAAATTAAGGGAAAGAAGTTATCAAACAAGTAATAGAAGAAAATCTACCCAAAACCTATGGATACAACTTTCTAGACTGACTGAGCACCATGAAGAAAAAAAGATCTCGAGACATATCATCATAAAATTTTAGAAAAAGGGGTTATTCAAAAAACTAAAAGTTTCTAGGGAAAAAAATTCAATTCAGGTAAGAAAGTTAAGAAATCAGAATGGCATTAGACTTCTCATCAACAACACTGAAATGCCTTTAACATTGTGAAGGGAATAGACTATACCTTATTTTAAAATTAGTGCGTAGATCTCTTCTAACCTGTCAGAGGATACCCAAATGACAAATACAGGGTGCTCATCTGCTGCACCTATCTCGAAACTCAACCAGACTGGAAAAGTGGCAGTCATTACTTGAAAACATCATAAGTTAGATGAACAACCCACAGATTCCCAAAGCAAAAGATTATAGTTTTGAGACATATAATACCGTGTCTTTTTCTGGGAATAAATGCCAGGCAATCAGAAGCACCCATATATGTGGGGAAACTTAAAAGAGTCACAAATGCCCAAGATATCTAGAATGCTCAAGAAAGATCTAAGGGGACTTTAAAGACTGAAAAAGTTATTTCATTTGTCTTCTTTTTAAGCTCCTGACATTCAAAGAAATCTGGGTTAAAACATTAGTAATTTTCTAGATGCTCCAGGCATAAGGTAAGACTGATAATCTTAAAGATAAGAATTGAAATTATCCAGTCCAAGGGGCAGAAAAAGAAAGAATGAAGAGAAATAAACAGAGCCTAAGAGATCTGTAGGATACCAACAAGCAGACCAACATATCATTATGGGAGTCCCAGAATGAGAAGAGAGAGAGAATGTGTCAGAAATAATATTTGTAGAAATTATGGTCCAAATACTTAGCAAATTTGATTAAATACATTATCTACACATCCAATAAGCTCAATGAACTCTTGGTAGGATAAATTCAGAGATTCTCACAAGGATACATAAACTGTTGCAAGACAAAGACAGCAAACAAGAGAGTAGCAACTATCACATACAAGGGATTCTCAGTAAGACTGAAAGCTGACTTCTCATCAGAGAGCACTGAGACCAGAAGGTGTATTTAAAGCACTGAAAGAAGAAAAAGTTTTAACCAAGAATTCTGTGTTCAGCAAAATTCTTCAAAGTTGAGGAAGAAATTAAGAGATTCCCATATACAAAAACTGAGGGAGTTAATTACCACTGCTAAAAGAAGTTCTTCATGTTGAGATGAAAAGACACTAAAGAGTAACTCAGAGCTGTATGAAGAAATAAAGATTTCTGTTAAAGGAAATTACATGGGCAAATACAAAAGCTAGTATTGTATTTTTGGTTTGTAACGCCACTCTTATTCCCTACATGACTAAATAGACAAATGCATAAAAAGTAATTATACATCAAAGTTATTTGGCACAAAATGTACAAAGATATAATTTGTGACAACAATAGCATAAGGAAAAGGTTAAAACTCAATAATTGCAGTTTTTTTTATGTGTTATTAGTGTTAAGTAGCTATCAATTCAAACTGCACTGTAATAAATTTAGGATCATAAATGTAATCCTCATATTAACTTTACGGAAATGAGAAGTGAATCAAAATGGTTCACTACAGACAATGTAAATACAGAAGAAGACCATAATAGAGAAAGTGAGGAACAGAAATAGGTGTAAGAGAAAATGAATAGCAAAATGTCAGAAATGCTTCCTCATTACTAAACACATTATATGTAAATGTATTAAAATCTCCAATCAAAAGCCAGAGATTGAGCAGTTTTTAAAAAATATTTAGCCATGATCTAATTATATACTGTCTATGAGAAACTCATTTTTGATCTAAAGATACAAGCAAGTTGAAAGTGAAAGGCTGAGGGCCTCCCTGGTGACACAAGGGGTTAAGCACCGCACTATGAAGCAATCCGCAGCCTCTGCAGTGTGAGTTCAATCCCAGGCTGGTCAGGGAGCAACCCGCATGGCACGGCATACCTCTCCTGGCATGCCCGCTGCTACCCTCAGCAGTGTACTTTGGTCAATCCGCCTGTTCTGTTCCCCACTCTGTCTCTGGTGAATCCTCTCATCCCCCGCATCTCTGGCCTGTACCCCAGCTCTTGTATGCATGAATAAATAAATCTTTTTAAAAAAAGAAAGTGAAATGCTGAAAAAATATATTCCATGCATACAGTAAATAAAAAGAGCTGAGGTAGCCATATATCAGATAAGACAGACATTGTCAAAAACTATTACAAAGAAAAAGAAAGACATTATGTATTGATAAAAGGATCAAGTTATCAAGAAGATATAGCAGGGCCTTCCCTGGTGGTGCAGTGGTTGGGCGCTGGGCTGTGAAGCTGCCCACAGCCTCTACAGCGCCAGTTCGATCCCCGGACACTGGCGAGGGCCCTACATGGCATGCAGACCTCTCCTGCAGTGCCCGCTGCTCCCCTCAGCAGTGTACTTCATCAGTCTGCCTGTTCTGTTCCCCACTCTGGCTCTGGTGGATTCTCTCACCCTCCCGCGCTTCTGACTGTACCCAGTGCTTGTATAAATAAATAAAAATCTTAAAAAGGAGAAGATATAGCAATTATAAAGCTATTTACACCATACAACAGAACCCCCAAAATATATAAAGCAAACATTTACAAAATTGAGAAGAGAAATGAATGATTTTACTATAATAGCTGGAGACCACTTTCAATAAAGGATAAAACATCTAGACACAGAGCAGGAAGAAAACAGAAGACTTGAATAGCATTATAAAACAATTAGGCCAACATATATATGTAAAACACTTTACCCAACAACAGGAGGATGCACGTTCTTCTCAAGTACAGATGGAATAGCCCCCATGGTAGACCATATGTTAGGCCACTTAATAAATTTAAGAAGAGGGCCTCCCCGGTGGCGCAGCAGTTGAGCGCTGGGTTGTGAAGCTGCCCGCAGCCTCTGCAGCACCAGTTCGATCCCTGGCCACCAGGTGAGGGTCCCACATGGCGCGCAGACCTCTCTTGCCGCGCCCGCTGCTCCCCTCAGCAGTGTACTTTGTCACTCTGCCTGTTCTACTCTCCACTCTGGATCTGGTGAATTCTCTCACCCTCCCGTGCCTCTGACTGTACCCAGTGCTTGTACAAATAAATAAATAAATAAATAAATAAATATATATAAATAAATCTTAAAAAAAGAAAGAAAAGTGGGATTATGACTGGTTAAAAAAAAAAGTTCTTTGAAAGCATCAACAAAATGAACAAACTTTCAGATAGACTAGTAAAGAAAGAGAAAATTTAAGTAACTAAAATCAAAAATGAAAGTGGAGACATTACTACTCCCACCCTTACAAAGATAAAGAGAATTACAAGAGACTACTATTAACAATCATGTTAACAAATAAATCAACGTAAATGACACAAATTCCTACAAATTACCTATCCTGACTCAAGAATAAATATAACATCTTTTTTTTTAGATTTCATTAGATTTTTTTTAATTTTAATTTTATTTTTATATTCCCCATACAATTGCAGCCCCCTTATTTTGACCCCAATCACTCCTTTCCCCGCCCCCGTGCCCCTATAGAGTGTCTCTGGTTCATAGTTGTTTGTTGATTTTGATTTTTACTTTCTTATAGTTATTCTTTTTCCTGGTCTCTTATTTAAGTTTTCTAGATTCCTGCTATGAGTGAGACCATCCGGTATTTTTCTTTTTCTTTCTGGCTTATTTCGCTGAGCATGATCCCTTCCAGCTCCATCCATGTTGCTGCAAATTGCATGTGTTTATCTTTTTTTGAATGCTGAGTAATAAATATAACATCTTAACTGATCTGCAACAAGTAAAGAAATTGAGTTAGTAATGAAAAGTCTCCAAACCAAAAAAAGTCCAGGAGCAGATGGCTTCACTGGTGAATTCTACGAGACATTTAAAGAATTAGCACTAATCCTTCTCAGACTGTACCAAATAATTGAACAAGATGGAATACTTCCCAACTCATTCTATAAAGCCAGCATTACCCTGGTACCAAAGCCAGACAAAGACCTCACAAGAAAAGAATATGACAACCCAATATATCTTATGGATGCAAAAATCCTCAACAAAATACTAGCCAACCAAATCCAACTACATATTAAATGATTACAATTATGTGTGGTCCAAATAGGCTATCGACATAGGTGTGTAATAGGCTCTACCATCTGGTTTATGGCATTCACACAACAACAAAACCATCTAATGACACATTTCTCAGAACTTATCCCCATAGGTAAGTGATACATGACTATACACCATGACTAAGTTGAATTTAACCCGAGGAATCCAAAGATAATTCAACATAAGAAAATATAATCATATTAATCATAAAACATCAAATTAATATAACAAAGGTTAAAAATCTAGACAATCATCTCAATTAATGTGGAAAAGACATTTGACAAAATCCAATGCCCTTTTATAATAAAAGCACTCAAAATGCTAGGAATAGAGGGAGACTTCCTCAATATGATAAAGGATGTTTATGAAAACCTACAGTTAACAGCTAAGTCAATAGTGAAAGACTGAAACCTTTCCCAAAGCATCAGGACAAGATAAGATGCCCATCTTCACTGCCATACCACGTTGTATTAGAATTTCTAGCCATGGCAATTAGACGAGGGAAAAAAATAAAGAAAAGACATCTAAATTGGAATGAAAGTAATAAAATACTCCCTATACATAGATGACATCATATATATATAATATTTATATATATATTCCCTATATATATATATCTATTCCCTATATATATATATATATATATATATTTCCCAACATGGAATACACATAAAATCTACTCAAAATAATAAATTCAGCGGTGTTGCAGGTTATGATAGCCACACACAAAGTCAGATGTGTTTTTATATACCAGAAATTAGTAACAAAAAAATAAACACTTCCATTTACAATAGCACCCAAATAAAATACCCAAGAATAAATTTAGCCAAGGAGGTGAAAGACTGGCACATGGAAAACTACAAAATATTTGCTGCAATAATTTTCAAGAGCTAAATGGAAGATATCCTGTGTGCATGAATTAGTATACTTAGCATTGTTAAGATGTCATTACTACCTAAAGCGTCCTCCAGCTTGGATACAATCCCTATCAAAATTCTACCAGCCTTTTTGCAGAAATGAAAAAACCAATCCTCATATTCATAAGCTTGAAAGACACCCCAAATAACCAAAATAATCATGAAAAAGAATAAAGTTAGGAGACTTACACTTCCCAATTTCAAAATTTACTACAATTTCATAGTGATCAAAACAGTGTGGTATTGGGATAAGGGTAAACATATAGAACAATGGTGTAGAATTGTAAGTCCAGGGGAAAAAAACATACATTTATGGCCAAGTTGATTTTTGACAAGAGTGCCAACCCCATTTAATGGGGAAATAATAGTCTCTTCAACAAATGGTGCTTTGACAAATGGATCGCCACATGTAAGAGAATGAAGTTGGATCCCTGCCTTATACCATATACAAAAATCAACTCAAAACGGATTGCCAATCTAAATATAAGATCTAAAACCATAAACTCTTAGAATAAAACAAAACAAATCTTCATGAACTTCTATTTGGCAGTGGGAGATTCTTACATATGCCAACAAAAAGGAAAATAGGTCATTTTCACTTTGTCAAAATTTAAAGCTCTTGTGCATTAAAGGATATTATCAAAAAAGTGAGACAACCTACAGAATTGAAGACAATATTTACTAATATCTAATATGAATTTAATAGCCATAGTATGTAAAGAACTACAAATTCACAAGCAAAAGACAAACAACCATTCTTTAAATTGGTGAAGAAACTAAATAGGCATTTATCCAAAGAAAATATATAAGTGGCAAATAGCACATGAAAAGGTGTATCATTAGTCAATAAGAAAATCCAAATCAAAACCACCATGAGACACCATTTCACATCTATTAAGATAGTATTAAAAAAAAACCTGAAGTGTCACATGAGTATGTAGACAAATTGGAACCTTTGTACATTGCTACTAAGACTGTTAAATTGCACAGCCACTGTGGGTAATATTTTGGTGGTTCTTCTAAAAGTTAAGTGTAGAATTATCATAACTCCAAGTTATTATATGCCCAGAAGAACTGACAACAGGCACTCAAGCAGATACTTGTATGCCAGTGTTGGTTTTAGCATTATTCACAACAGTCAAAAGGTGGGAACAACCCAAATGTCCATCAGCACATGAATGGATAAAGAAAATGTGGTATAGTCGTGCAATGAAATGCTATTCAGTTGTAAAAAGGGATGAGGTTCTGATACATGCTACAAAATGGATGAACAGTGAAAACATTATGCTAAGTAAAATAAGCCAGACATTGGAGGATAAGTATTGTATGATTTCACTTACATGAAATATCTACAATAGGGTAAATTCAGAGAGTTCAGAAGAAAGAGTGATGGAATTTATTGCTTTTTAGGTACAGAATTTCTTTTTCTTTTCTTTTTTTTTCTCCTATTAGCATTATTTATTTTTTAAATAAATTTTATTTTTATATTCCCCATACAATTACAATCCCCTTATTTTGACCCCAATCCCTCCCCTCCCCGCCCCCCATCCCCCATAGAGTGTCTCTGGTTCCTAGTTTTTTGTTGATTTTGATTATCACTTTCTTATAGTTATTCATTTTCCATAGCAGGAATCTAGAAAACTTAAATAAGGGACCAGGTACAGAATTTCTTTTTGGGGTGATGGAAAAGCTCTGAAGCAGATAGTGGTGATGGTAGCACAATAGTGTGAATGTCCTTAATGTCGCTGAGTTTTACACTTAAAATGGTTGCAATGGCATGTTTTATATATGTTTTATCACATTAATCATAAATTTTTTTAAATTAAAAAAATAAAGGGCCTCCCCGGTGGCGCAGCGGTTGAGCGCTGGGATGCGAAGCTGCCCGCAGCCTCTGCAGCGCCGGTTCGATTCCCGGCTGCTCCCCGGCCACCAGAGGAGGGTCCCACATGGTGCGCAGACCTCTCCTGCCGCCCGCTGCTCCCCTCAGCAGTGTACTTCGGTCCTTCTGCCTGCTCTGCTCCCTGCTCTGGCTCTGGTGAATTCTCTCACCCTCCCGCGCTTCTGACTGTACCCAGTGCATGTATAAACGAAACAAACGAACAAATAAATAAATAAAAACATGCCTCTATAAAAGAAAAAAGAAAAAAAAATAAAGCTAAACCATATAGGCTATATTCTCTGACCAAAATGGATTCAAATAGGAAATCAATGAAAGATAATAACTCTGCAAACACCTGTACTGTTTTTGCAGCTTTTCTAAACATTTGAAAGTTTTCCAAATAAAAAAATTAGGAAGAGACATAAAAAATATATTTCAATTATACTAGTTTACAATAGTAAACTGATATGCCTGTCAGGTTACCCTAATAGTCTTATTTAAGGGCATTTCTTTTCCAGGACCAAGGGACCTAGGAAACTGAATTAGCTGAGTCAGAAGATTACTTGACCATTGAATCAAAGTCAAGGAAGTGGGGTAGTGAAGGCCATCCAGAGAGGTCTGTTTTATAATTAAGTCTATGTCTTTAGGGACCACACCATTTGTGACACCATCTGTTCTCCAACCACTGCACAAATGCACACACTTCCTTCCCCCATCCCTCCCTGCCCCTCTCCATAGTGGTGAGTAGGGGTTGCTGTACAACCTCCGAATTCCTCTCTTTCAAATAACTCATACACCACCTTCCCATAACACATTATTCTTCAGTCAGTTTTCAGTAAAGCTAATTAGATTGCAACTTTCTTCAGGTACATTCCCACCCTGCATATATGCCCTGTTCACCTTGATTACACTAGGAAAGTTCCGAAGTCTCCATCAGCAACAGATCTACAACCTTGTCTTTATGTTATTTCACTGAGAGTCATTCTAAGCCTGCCTCCAAATTCCCAGGTCACCTTATTTCAGCCTGAACTCTGACTACATTTATTTCTTTGGTTTAATTTATTTTCCCAAAGTCCCCTCATAGGTTTTTTCCAATGTGTTGTTGTGAATAATGCTTGCTTTGATGTCTTTGCCACTGTTCTACAAATATATTTGTACTATCACGAACTAAAGAAGGTATAATTGGTAAAATGATGAAATTGGATAATATATATGGAAGTGTTTTTGAAAGTAAAAGCACCAAACAAATGTAAGAAATTATTATTGCTATAATATAATCAGTAACACCAGTGACTGCTTCAGGCGGCACCCCTTCTGAGAGCACCTCTTGAAGGATACCCCAACCAGTCTGCTCTGTGGTTTTGTCACTTCACATTTCTCTCACATTCTCAGTACCACCATAGGATGGTGAGTCTTGGGAGAGTGAAGCCATGCTGCCAAAACCAGAGACTGGTTTATAATGCAGACCTCAAGGTGGTCATTTATAATGAGTAACAAGCAAGACAAGACTTTTGTCATGAGTAGAAGGCCTTCCTGGCTGGTGGGTTGTCAAGAGACTACATGCAGACCAGAAAGTTGCTTGAAACACATCATTAGAAGAAAAGGTTATTCTCCGAAGGTTGATTGGTTGGTTGGTCTTAAATCAACCTGGTAACTGAGAAATTGCCCTCCTCTTCCATATTAGGAGTAACTCATTCTATAGGAACAAAGAATCCATCACCCAGACGTAGCCCCCCTGATCCTTCCCAAAGACACTGGCAGATTTTCTCTTCTCCACCCAGTCATCTTTGCCAGTCATCTAAAGCATGTTGATACAGCATTGCCTCAAGACAGTCATACTACATTCCCACATCACAGTTTACTGTAACATTAGCAACATTTTGGGGTGGTCATTATTTGACATCTTAGTATCTCCATTTTCCAATATACAATGGGTTACCGTGGTAAGCAAGCCCCATTGTTCACTTCTAAATTGTTCATCCAACAGTGCCACAAAGAAACTTATGCTTCATTTTATTAGACTTACTTATTCATCCATTTTCACCATCTCATAGCCAAAGTGTAGTGACCTTAGAATATTACCAAAAGGTAACCTATTGATTTTGTGCAAAAGTGTGGGTGGCACCTTAAGGCACAAAGGAATACCTACAGTTCTGTACCCAGTACTGATTGTTTAGGAACCAGAAATCTAGGCTTCTAAAGTTCAAAGGCAGATGAGAAAACTGAAGCCTAGAAAAGGTAAATGATTCAATAAAATAGCTTATGTGGTGGTGCCTAGTACAGGGCCTGACACATACCAGGTCCTCAATAATTGTTTGCAAAGGAAATGAACAAATTGCCCAAGGTCTCCCATATAATGAGTGGCAGGATCAAAATTCCATCCTGTTTCCCCTCTAACACAGTGTGTCAGAAGTCATCTTTGTTTGTTTGTAAGGTGACATTGGTCTAAAGCACTGTATGTGAGCCACAGAAATAGGTTCACACATCCTCAGATGTGCACCACCACTCCCACCCACCCCAGAGCACGTATATCCCTTTATCATATGCCTTTGGGCCTCTTCCCTACTTTGTACCCATCCCTATCCTCCCCCCTCTAGTAGCCTCCACTCTGCAGTCATATTTCTAGGCTTTATTTTGGTTTAGTTTTGTCATTTCCTTTGTTTTGTTCCTCTGCAGTCCACATATGAGTGAAATCATCCAGTATTTGTCTTTCTCCCTCTGGCTTATTTCACGTAGCATAATCTCCAGTTGCATCCATGTTGTTGCAAATGGCAGGAGTTCATCTTTTGTTATAGATGAAAAGTATTCCATCATGTGTGTGAACCACATCTTCTTTATACAGTCACCTCTCATTGGGCATTAGGCTGTTTTCATGACTTGGCTATTCTAAGTAGTGCTGCAATGAACATGGGAGTGTACATAGAGCTTCAAATTCATGTTTTTGCATTCTTTGGATAAATGCCAAAGAGTAGGATTGCTGGGTCATGTGGTAGATCTATTTTTAATATTTTGAGAAACCTCCATACTGTTTTCCACAGGGACCAAATCAATCTACATTCCCACCAACAGTGTACGAGCATTTCTTTTTCTCCACACCCTCACCAACATGTTGTTTTTGGGTTTTTTGATATGAGCCATTCTCACTGGAGTGAAGTGGTTGGTATCTCATTGTGGTCTTGATTTGTATTTCCCTGATAATAAGTGATGAAAATTTTCTCACATGCCTGTAGGCTATTTGCCTTCTTTGGAGAATTGTCTATTTAGCTCCTCTAGCCATTTTTTGACTGGGTTCTCAAAAGTCATCTTTTAAAATACCTTTCTTTCCATCCTACTTTTAAGAAGTATTTTGTGGGGAAGAGCAAAAGGAACTCTCTGTGCTCTTATTTCATTCCAGACTGGAACTCATTGACCTCAGTGTCAGAGTAACTTTCCTTGAAGCTTTCCCTGAGCCCCTTCTTCAGAGCCCTTTGATTAAATTCTGTCTTTTATCATCATTTGTACTTCCTTCTCTCCTAATAGTGGCTACTTGAATATAAACTCCTGAAGGGTATACTTACTCATCTTTGTATCTCCCACGAAATAGAACCTGGCACATAGTAAATGCTCAACAAATTTCTAGTGAATTGGACTGAATTCCATTGGCCCATCTTCTATGATTCCCCATGATTTGCACCTGAGCCCTCTGTCTCCTGTCTCCAATTCTTGTTAATAGTTTATAGTGCAAACTGGGTGAAAGTAGATATGCTATTCTCAAAATTCAATGAACTCCTTTCAATTCTCTTTTCCTCCCTTTTTCTTCACCACCCCCTTTTCGGTGAACTCTATTCTGTCATCCCCTTCATTAATTTATTCTTTCATTCACTCACTCCAAAATGTTCATTGACCTCTCACTACATACTGGACACTGGAGACACAACAATAAAACAGGCAGAGATGCCCTATTTATCAAAACTTATTATCTCCTGGGAGATCAGCAGTAAACAATAAAATAATTGCAGATTGTGGTAACTGCTAAGAAGAAAATAAACAGATGATACAGAGGCCAGGACTGACCTCTCTTGAGGGGATCAAATCTAGGACTGCAATTCCAAAGACATGAACAATCTTGTCAGACCAAGTGCTGCATTCCAGGCTGAGGGAAGAGCAGATGTGTTCAAGGAGAAGCGCAAAGGTCATGTGGCTGGGGTATCCTGAGTGAGGGAGCAGGGTGGAAGGATGAGATCAGAGAGGCTTGTAAGAAGTGTGGGCTGACTCTAAGTGCAGTAGGAGCCTAAGAGTTTTTAAGCATAAAAGTAACATCTAACTGACATTTTTAAAAGATGATGCTGACTGTTGTGAGGGGGCCAGATTTTGTGGAAACAAGAGAGGGTGCAGAGAGACCACTGTGCAGGCCAATACAGTGATCCAGGTAAGAACTGCTGGGGCCTGCACAAGGGTCATGGGAGTGATTCAAGAGACATTTCTGAGGTGGGCTTGACAGGATTTGCTGATGAGAATAAAGCACAGGGAGGCCAAGTTGATAAGGCATCATTTCTATAACAGAACTGAATCCTCTTTTCCTAACCCGTGGTTTGATGTTCTTTCTCTTCACCGACTCCTCCTCATCTTCAGCAGTTACCACCACCTTTGTGTCTTCTATGTGGAATCATTCACCAAATCCAGCCCACTCCTTTTCTGCTCCCTTCTAAATCTCCCACCTATATTTGCCATACCCAGTCTGCTCCGGGTTGTGGAGACTGCCTTCTGGCTGGCCTTGCTGCCTCCTTCCAGTCTTGCAGTGCAGTTCTTTTTCATGGCTTCACTTCAACTGTGCCTATAATAACTCCAGCGATTCTACTCATTCAAGTGGAAATCCAGACTTCGGGCAGTGACTTCATACCAGTTCCCCAGCTAGCTCCACCCAAGCCTTGTATGCTCTTATCTCCCACTATAACCCAGCCTATACCTTCAGCGTTAGCCTCTTTGTGGCTACCTCTCCCACCTCTGAGCTTTTAGGCTATTGGCTTTGTGTATGAAATTCTATCTGTCAGCAATTTTTCCTGAGTCATTTTAGCCATTCATTCTTTACTTCAACAAATAAGAATTAAGTACCTTTGGGCTGGATCCTACTAGCTATTTGTGATGAAAAAAAAAATCAGTAGGACGTACTCCCTACCCTCAAGGAACTTACAGTCTGATGGAGGAGACAATAATCAAATAACTACAGTGCTTTGTATTAAGTGGCAGATGTTATTGATACATAATGTGGGAGGTACACATAGGAAGTAGTAATTTTACTGAGGGAAACAAGAAAGACTTCACAGAGGCAGTGGCATTTGAATTGACTAGAAGGATATATAAGTAGTTTTTTCAAGTTGAAGAAAGGGAGTAAGGCCATTCCCAGGACAGAAACCTGTTGGTATGTGATGAATATAATAGTGGCCTATCTAGTTTCTTCAGGGACATGTATACTTGTGAGAGGACAGAATATGCTTGGATTGCAGTGAGAGGCTCAATATGGCTGGAATATGGAGTACATAGAGGAACATACTGGAAAATGATGCTAGAGGTAGAGGTTGGGGCAAGAGACTATTGGCAGCAGGAACCAGGAAGCATTTTTAAAGAAGGGAGGGCCATCATCAGTTTGGGCACTATGGCAGGTACAGCGTCATTGGTAGAAAAGTTATAGAATCATGGAGTTAATTACAGTGGTCCCATGAGAAATGAGAGCTTCAACAAAAGGGAAATCTGAAGGAACAGAGAAGATGTGTCTAAAGTAAAAATGACAGAGTTGGATATCTAGTTAGAATCAGAAGGTAACTCTAAGATGTCTAATTTAGGATACCATTAAATGGGACAGGAATAGAAGAGGAAGGAAGGATTTAGGACAGAAGATCAAAAGTTTATTTTCAGACAATGTAATTTTGAATCACCAATATTTAAGTAGGAAAGTCTAGGAAGCAAGTAGATGTAAAGTGTGATACTCAGAAGAGAGTCAGCTGGCCACTCACAGCATCTAGAAATTCATCCATTCTCCAATAGTTAGATCACTTCCTTCGTATTCTGAGCTCTGCAATAATTGTATACTTGTCTATTCTAGAAATTAGGGGTCCTCCTCTATGTTAAGCTCAAGTCCTTGCAGTGGTTTACCAGACCTTCCATGATCTGGCCTCTATGATTTCTCCAATATCATTTCCTACTACTCTGTCCTCCACCCCACTAACCTACTAGCGATTCTTGGAATATTTCAGCCACAATTCCATTTTAATATTTACCACTCTCTATTCCCTCACTTGAAATGGTTTTACCCCAGATGTTCACAAAATTAACTCCCTCACCTCCTTCAAATCTTTGCTCAGTGGATACTTTTTCAATGAGACTTACCCTGACCACCATATTTATTAGCACAGCTACCTGTGTCCCTCCTTGGCCACTCACAATCACCTTTTTTCTATTTCTTTCACCCACTGCACTAATATGCTACAATGCTGTGTCATTTACTTATTTGTTATGTTTATTGTTAATCCAATCTGTCCGTCTTCTAGAATGTATGCTTCTTGAGGCCAGGGAATTTTCTCTCATTCACTAATATATGCCAAGTGACATGACAAGCACCCAGTACATATTTATATTTGTCAAATAAATGAATGAAATATAGGCTCCTATACTGTTTTCCCTTCTTTTTTTAAATATTTTTAAATATTTTTTTTAATTTTTATATTCCCCATACAATTGCAACCCCCTTATTTTGACCCCAATCCCACCCCTCCCCACACCCCTGCCCCATAGAGTGTCTCTGGTTCATAGTTTTTTTGTTGATTTTGATTTTTACTTTCTTATAGTTATTCTTTTTCCTGGTCCCTTATTTAAGTTTTCTAGATTCCTGCTATGAGTGAGACCATCCGGTATTTTTCTTTTTCTTTCTGGCTTATTTCGCTGAGCATGATCCCTTCCAGCGCCATCCATGTTGCTGCAAATTGCATGTGTTTATCTTTTTTGAATGCTGAGTAATATTCCATGGTGTATATGTACCACATCTTCTTGATCCAGTCATCTATTTTTGGGCATTTGGGTTATTTCCAAAGCTTAGCTATTGTAAACATATACTGTTTTCCCTTCTAAATTTATGTTTGTCCTGGTCTTGTACCCTCAGAGACAAATAGAAATATAGGAAGGAGAAATAAAATAAAGGGGTAACTTAGCGCCATTTGGACAGCTTCATGTTTCTGGTATGTTTAAACAAAAGCCTTTCATGGATTGTATTGGTTTCTGATTCCTACTAAAACAAATTTACTGTTAATTTGAGAATAAACACAAGTTTATTCTCTTTTAGTCCTGAAGGTCAGAAGTCTAAGCTAGGTCACAGAACTACATGCCTTCTGGAAATTCTGGAAAAGAATTGGTTCCTTGCCTTTTTCCAGCTTCTAGAGCCTTCCTGCATTCCTTGACTCCTTCCTTCTTGAAAGTACATCATTTTAATCTCTGCTTCTGTCACATTGCCTCTCTATGTCTTTCCCATTTCCTATTTCCCTTATGAGGACCCCTGTGACTACATTGAGGCCACTCCTACAATGCAGGATAATCTTCCCATTTCGAGACCCTTATGTTAATCATATATGCAGTGTCCCTTTTGCCTAGCAAGGTGACATAATCCTAGGTTCTATGGACTAGGTCTTGGACATCTTCAGGGAGCATATGGACTAAAGACTCAGATTGATAAGAGTTCATTTAAAAATATAACCTAGCTCTGAAGCCACCACATACCCTTGGGGGGGGGGTATATGTAGATTCAAATATTCTAGAGTAGCCACCAAAACTTTCTACGATAGAAAGTGGAATGTAATAGAAATGTTCTACACCTGCCCTGCCCAATACAGTAACTACTAGTCACATGTGGCTATTGAGTGCTTGAGATGTGGCTAGTGAGAGTGAGGAACTGGTTTTTCGTTGTTATTGTTTTATTAATTTAACTTTCAATTTAGTAGCCATATATGGCTAATGGTTACTGTATTACACAGCAGAAGTCTAAAGCTAAGCAATGGGTCAGTAAGGAAATTCATTTTATCTTAATCTTAGTTTTGGACTAAAACTGGTATGTTGTGGCACCTGGGTTTAGAGCCTGAATATATATTTATGTGAATGGTCAGAAAAATCATAAACCAAGATTTTTAATTTAATTTGAACCCAAGTCTGTGGTGCCTCAAGCAAGAAGGAAAGTCAAATGGAAATCTTTCATGGGAGAATACACCCTCACAGACAGGCCTCATGAAAATCCCACAGAGAGTTCTGACAAACATTACTCACAATCAAAAATCACAATTCACACAAAATGCCAACTACCCAGAAGGAGAAGTCAACAGGAAGGAAAAAAAGATAAAACATAACTGGACACACAAAGAATTTAGATATTAAAATAATAGTATACTGATTACAAAATAGGTCTGTCAAATTTATTTAAAGAAGTCAAAGAGTACGAGAGAATATACTCAAAAGATACTCAAAGAAGGCCCATTAGGTTTGAGAAAAAACAAAATAGACTACCTAGAAATAAAAGAGTCCCTAAAAAAAAAAAACACACATAATATTAACACTAAAGGCCTCAGTAAAGGTTTATGGATCATTAAAGAGAAATTAGGAAACTTGGAAGATAGAGCTGAAAAAAATTACACAGAATACAGCCCAGAGGAGCAAAGAGATAAAAAAAAAAAAAAATCAAAGAGTGGTTAAAAGACTTGAAGGCTAGAGCAAGAAATCCAACATTTACTCCCTTTAGAGTTCTTGAAAGAAATAATAGAACGGGAAGGGGGAGAAACATTCAAGTAAATCATAGCTGGGAATTTTACAGAATTTCCATAAACAATAATCGCATATTCAGGAAGGCTAAGATATTCCAAACAAGAAAGTGAAAAGAAATAGTTGAATTGCAGGACACCTGGGGCAAAGATAAAATCCTAAAACCAGCTAGAAGGAAAAGAGATATCACTAAAAAGAACAAGAACAAGACTGATAGCTGAGTTCTCAACAGGAGCAATGGAAACCATTTCAGAATATAATATTGAAAGTGTTAGAGAAAAATATTTTTCATTTTAGAATTATGTATTTGATGATAAAAGATCACTGTGAAATGATCTTTATAGAATAAAGGCAACATGAAAGCATTTTAATATAAAATTATTTGGAAGCATTTACCAGCAAACTTTTCTTACTAAGCAATGAAAATTATCCAAAAAGGGAGTTCTGAGATATAAGAATAAACTTTAAGTAGGAAAAAAGTTAAATGTGTGGGTAATGTTAGTACTTTACAATTGGTTATATTAAAAGAAGACAGAATCAAAAGAAACACAGAATTCAAAGACTTCACAATAGGAACTCATCTTGTTGAGACTTAGAGTCAAAGCATTCTAGGGCCCCTTGGAGAAGAGGGAAAATATATTCATAAACTCTAGACTTTTAAATTAAACAAGCATGTTAAAATTTTAAGGGTAGCCACTGAAAGAATAGAAAAAGAATTGGTAACTTCCAAACTAATAAAAATGGAAAGATGAAACGAGGGAAAATAACCTCAATTAATTCAAGAGGGAAAAAACACAGCAAAAATGGAACTCGTAGCATAAAATAAGAGAGTATAAATACATTTAATGTTTTGGTTTTCCTTAAAATACAGTTTTGGGAATTTTAAAAATTTTAGAATTTTTATTTTTTTAAGATTTATTCATTTATGCATCAAGAACTGGGGTACAGGCCAGAGGTGCTGGGGGTGGTGAGAGGATTCACCAGAGACAGTCTGGGGAACAGAACAGGCGGACTGACTCAAATACACTGCTGAGGGGAGCAGCGGGCGAGACAGGAGAGGTCTGCTGCGCTATGTGGGTAGCTCCCTGGCTGGGAATCGAACTCGTGCTACAGTGGCTGCAGATTGCTTCATAGCGCGTGTCTTAATCCCTAGTACCACCAGGGAGGCCCATTTTTAGAATTTTGAAATAGCCCTTTGGGTAAAAGAAGAAATCTTGATGGAAATTGGAAAATATTTAGAAATGAGCATGTACATTGCACTTAATGACTAGGGAGATGTTAGAGAAATATACATATTAAAAGCTTGAAAATTCAGGAACTAAACATTTAATTTAAGAAGCTATATAATGAACAACAGAATTCATCTAAAAAGAGCAGAAGCAAAACATAATGGCAAAAACTAATAAAATAGAAAACAAAGATAAAGAAGATCATCAAAGTCCACTGTTGGCGGGAATGTAATTTGGTGCAACCTCTATGGAACACAGTGTAGAGGTACCTTAAAAAAATAAAAATGGAAATACCATATGATCCAGCAATAGCACACACAGCTAGGTATTTACCCAAAGAATATGAAAACTAACACTAAAAGATTTATGCTCTCCTGTGTACGTACAAACATTATCCACAATAGCCAAGTCATGGAACTAACCTAAGTGTCCAAGGACAGATGATGGCATAAAGAAACTGTGGGATCTATATTGAATTGAATACTAATCTGCCATTTAAGTAGATGAAATAGTGCCTTTTGCGACAAATGGATGGATCTTGAGGTGATTGTGCTAAGTGAAATCAGTCAGAAAGTGAAAGGCAGGTAGTGGATAGTTTCTCTTATCTGCAGAATATAAATAACCAAAAACCATAGACTGGCAAAATACAGCAAAAACAAACCTTAGACTTTACTGGTTACCAGAGGGAACAGGGAGCAGAGTGAGGCTAGGGGAGAGGAAGGAAAGGAATATGGCCTGGGAATTTTGGTGAAACTTGTGCACCTACGGAGGTGTGAAAATGTACCCCAATATTATGTAAATATGAAAATGACTGACAAATTAATAATAAAAATACTAGTTCTTGATTGAACATTTGATGGTGGACACAGTGTGAAATTTACAGTTGCTGAGGTGAGAAACTGTACCTATATAGTGTTGTAAACCAATATACCTCAATTTAAAAAATAGTTTCTTATTTATAAAATATGTTTACCAATCTCAGAAAATGCCATGAAGAAAAAAATTTCAAATCAATATTATTAGAAAATGGGGACACTCCTATAGATGTGGTAGATTAAAACTTTAGTGAAAAAATACTTTGAACCACTTCATGTCAATAGAAGTGTAGACAAAATGAACAAATTATTAGTAATAAGTATCAAAACTGATTTAAGAAGAAATGGAGAACAAGAATATTTATATAACCATTAAAGAAATTCTTCCAGTAATTGAAAGATTCCCACAAGGAGAAAAGTAAGTCTAGATGACTTTACCAAATAGTCAAAGAGGAATTAATTCCAATGTTAAGAAAATTCTTCCAAAGAGTAGGAAAAGGGAACATTTCCAAGCTCATTCTATGGGACTAGTATCACCTTAATACCCAAACCACACAAGGACAATATTAGAAGTGTGCCTGACTTGCTGGACAGACAAGAAAAAGGACAGTGTGTCTGAGACGGAGTGAAAGGGGAAGAGTAGATGATGAGGTTGGAGATTTAACAGGGTGCCAGATGTAGAGCCATGCAGACCACTTTCAGAACTTTAGTTTTCACTCTGGAAAAAAAAAAAATGGAGGCTCCTAAAGTTTTGAGCAAAGTGCATACACAATCTAACTTATATTTAATGTGATCATTCTGATTATGTTAAAATAGAATGTTATGTTAAAATAGTCCTTAGAAGAGCAAAAGTGGAATCTGGGAAACCAATTCGGGGCTGCTTCTAAACTCCATGTAAAAGATGAAGGGGGTTAAAGACTTCCAGAATGGTGAAGTAAAAAGCTTTACAGATCTACTCCACTGCACAGCAACAATATAACTCCTGGCAATTATTTTTACAAAACACCCATTTAAAGCCTCTGGATGTTTTCCTAAGGGTATCTAGCAAATGGAGAAACATTCATTGAAGAAAATTTACTAAACCTCAGAAAGAACACCAAGAATCTGTGGCATTTAAGCCATAACTTGCTCTCTTCCCACAACCTCTGCCTCCACTCCCCATCCCCCAGACCACACGCGTGTGCGCACACGCACACACATACACACACACAACTCAGCTTTACAAAATCTCTACCCCAAACTCACCACTGTGGACAGCAGCAGTCAAGGAAATAGAAGATCCTTCTCCCACCAGTTCTCAGTCTGGGGTTGTGATTTCACCCAGAGATGGCCAGGCTGCTGTTTCAAGAAGGCATGGCTGAGAGGAACAGGTCTCTCCTCCTCCACCTGGTTCCACTCACAGGGCAAAAGCTTTACTCAAGGAACAGCAGACTGAGAATATTGGTGCGCAGATCACCTCCACCCCAACTTGCTTCGAGGGCCGTGGTTCCACACCAGGAAGGGCAATCTGAGAAGAACGGGGTCTGCCATCACCCTCCAGCCTTCACAGAGGCAGGATGTCATGTGTAGAACTCATGGAAAAGTGAGTTGCTGTCCCTAGCGCCAAAGCAGTGACAGAGGGGTTCAGTCCTAGGAAGAATTCCCATCTCTGCCTGAAGTAACTGACCTTCTTTGGAACAAAGAGTAAAGAATTCCATGCCTGAGGGCATTGCAAACAGAATGAAAAAGAATGGAAATTTTGGTGGAGAATACCTAGGAGGAGACTGACAGCTCCATGATACAAGTAAAGTAGCAAAAAGGATAATGGAGAAAACCAGGGAATGAGACAGCAAAAGACAGGCTGTCTCACAGTCAACATTGGTAGTTGAGAAGTAGTGCACTTGTGCTAGGCTATTCCCACTAAGGATCAACCAAATGAGGCAGATTTGAAACCATTCCCTGAACTGTATACACACACAAACCCATCAACACAAAAGCTTGTCTGGCACAAGAGGTGTAAAAATGCAACTTCTGACTAAACAGTGACTGAACAATAAGCTATTCTGACCCAGTGGTAGCTCCCAGGGAAACAGGCTTATCAATAACATCACACTCACCCCTAGTAGTCTGGAGTTTGCTCATTCACCAAACTGTGACCTCTCAGTAGCCATCAGAGGGGAAACCTCTATACTTCTAGTCCCTAGTAAAACTGGGACCAAAAAAACAAACTCTGAAACTGCAAAGGCAGCCTCCAAGCCGCAGACCTATCCAGTGATAAAAGTTAAAAACCTAATAGGCTTAGGGGGTGTATGCACAACCTTGACAATAAGTTGCTTGTGCCAACCCAGGGTTGACCCCTAGGTGGCCAGGCTAAAAGATAAAGACAAGGAGGAAAATCTGAGCTGGGACTTCAAAGGCCTCACACTGCAGGGAGGATAGACCTCACAAAGTTCACTCAAGTTATTAAACAACCAAACAATTAACCACCACCTCTGGGGGTGGGCGGAGGTATCAGTATCCCAGACTCCCTACCATATATTATCTAAAAAGTCCAGGTTTCAACAAAAAAATTATAAGATATACAGAAAAATAGGAGCACATGACCTATATACACAGAAAAATAAAAAGGCAAGCAGAAGAGATGGTCCTCGAAGAGGCTCAGATGGTAGACTTAGCAGATGAAGATTCAAAGCAGTTGCTTAAAGAACTAAAGGTAACCATGCTTCAAGGACCAGAGGAAAGTATGATAGCAATGTCTCAACAAATAGAGATTATCAATAAACAGATAGAAATTGTAATTGTTTTTTTTTTTAAAAAAAAGAACCAAATGGATATGCTGGAGTTGAAAAGTACAGTAACATAAAAAGTTGGTAGAAGGAGCTATACAGTAGATTTCAGTGGGCAGAAGAATCAGTCAGATTGATATATTAATAGAAATTATGTGCTCTGAAGAACAGAGAAAGAAATAAAGAAAGGTGAACAGAACCTCAAAAAAATGTCGGCCGTAACTACGTGCATGAACATATGCATCGTGGGAGTAGGAGGAAGAGGAGAGCACAAAAAGGACAGAAAAAATATTCTGAGAAAAAATTGCTGAAAACCTCTCAAAGTTGAGAAACAACAACATTCTAAGTGCTACATTCTAAGTAAGGTAAAAGCAAAGAGCTCTCACCCAGAGCATGATAGAGAAAATCTTGAAAGCAGAAGAGGAAAGAAGACAACACATCCCATAAAGCCCTGGTAAGATTAACAACTGACTTCGCATCAGAAAGCGGAGGCAAGAAGGCAGTAGGATGATAGAGTTACTGTAAGTGAAACAAAAGAAGCACCAAGAATCATATATCTAGCCAAAAAATAATGGTAAAATAAATTATTTCCCAGATGAAAAAAGGAGAGAATTCACTGATAGCATACCTTTCTTTTTTTTTTTTTCTTTAAAGATTTATTTATTTGTTTGTTTGTTTATACACACAAGCACTGGGTACAGTCAGAAGCGCGGGAGGGTGAGAGAATTCACCAGAGCCAGAGCGGGGAGCAGAGCAGGCAGAAGGACCGAAGTACACTGCTGAGGGGAGCAGCGGGCGTGGCAGGAGAGGTCTGCGCGCTATGCGGGACCCTCCTCCTGTGGCCGGGGAGCAGCCGGGGATCGAACCAGCACCGCATAGGCTGCAGGCAGCTTCGCAACCCAGCGCTCAACCGCTGCGCCTCCGAGGAGGCCCTAGCATACCTTTCTTAAAAGAAATGACTAACTGAGGTTCTTTAGGCTAGAAGCAGGTGATGTCAGACAGTAATCTGAAGCCACATGAAAAACAAAGAATGCGGGTGAAGGCAATTATGTGCATAATTAGAAAAGACAGTATAATGGCATGTTTCTTCCCCTTTCCTCTCTTGACTGATTTAAAAAGCAATTGCAGAAAAAAATATGAATATTATTGTATTATTGGAGCTATAACATATAGAAATACAATATATTTAACAATAACAGCATAAAAGGGGCCTCCTGGTGGCTGAAGGAGTTAAGTCTCAGCACTCTGAAGTTTTCGGCAGCCACTGCAGCACCCGAGTTTCATCCCTCGCCAGGGAGCTGACCCACATGGCATGGCAGACCTCTCTTATCTCGCCCGCTGCTCCCCTCAGCAGTGGATTTCAGCATATCCGCCTGTTCTGTTCCCCACTCTGTCTCTAGTGAATCCTCTCACCCCGTGTACCTCTGTCTACACCCCAGTTCTTGTGTGCATACATTAAAAAAAATAGCAGCAGTAAAGGAGGTAATGAGAGCAAAGCTGTATTGAAATAAGGAACTGAGACCAGATAGCAACTCAAATCCACAGGAAAAAATAAAAAGTATCAGAAGGATAAGTAAGAATATTAATAAAGCAATTGTTATAGTAATGTATTCATTCTACTTTCTTCTCTTAGTCTTTTGAAAATATATAAAATTATATAAGTAATTATAAAAATATATGATTAGATTTTTAACATATATAGTTGTATATGTATATAATAATATCAAAAAGAGGGGGGACACAAGACAATGTTATAAATACATGAAGCAACAACTGGCAAAAAGGATAGAGTAGAAGGAGGAATAGACAATAATAATTTGAGAATTTAATGCCCACTTTCAATAAAAGTAGGTAAAAGATCAAGGGAATGTAAGACTTGAACAACACTAAACTAACCTAACATACATCTATGGAACACACTCTATTGAAAAACAACACAATGCACATTCTTAAGGCTGCATGAGGTAAGGAGGTGGAGAGTGACTGCTAGTAAGTACTGGTTTCTTTTAGCAGGAACAAAAATATAAAATGAGATTAGGGTGATGGCCACAGAACCCTGTGAATATACTATAAGACATTGAATGGGTAAAATGTATGGTATGTAGATTATATCTCAACAAAGCTATTTTTAAAGATACTGGTGGCTTGAACTCATGTAGATTGTGAGAAGTGATATGAATAGAAATATATGCATATGTATGTAAGATAGAGGAGAATTTTCTAATATTGTAAGTGGAATGGGAAAAGGCCAGGATTCGAAGATTTTGTTCTGAGCAACTGTAATGCAGGAGTGAGTGGCTGAGAGAGAGGAGACTGTGGAAGACAGATTTTAGGTAGTCAAAGAATTCATTTTGATGGTATTATTCACTTGCCTATCTATAATATAGCTTAACTGAAAATTTTACAAGTCCCCACCCACAGTGTTTTGTTGGGTACATGTTGTTGGGTACAACAACAGCTGAATGAAAATATTGCTTTGTGAGAAAAGCAAATATTATTTCCCAAGTTCTACCGTTCTATAACACCAAGACATTTGCGTCAAAGTCACCATTATGAATATTGCCATTATATAAGATCATGTTATAGCAGAATAAATTGACTGTGGTGGGATCACACTCATTGTTCAGTTTTGCATCTTTTCATTTGACAGGAGTCACATTAACTGTTGTGTATGGTATTTCCATTTATTCATGATTTTTAAAAATGATTAATATTAATGTAATTGACTCTCTCAAGGCTTCTTAGATCCTACATTAATATCATCCTAATAAATTAATTAACTTGATGGCTTAAAAATAGTTCATTTTGGACATGTTGAGTTGGAGATGTCAAGTAGGTGAAGGAGATATATATATATATATATATATCAATTTATCATTTATGTGTGTGTGTAAAACACAAATGACATATAATGATAATTCCAGACTGAGTTAAAATAGCATTGCAAAATTGGGGGTTAACATATGGATAGAATTTAAAACCAGAGCGGATGAGATCACCAAGGGAATGTGGATAGCTAGAGAAAAAAAAAGATCTCAGTACTGGCCCCTGGTATTGTCCAACATTAAAATGTTGGGGAAATGAGGATGAATCAGCAAAGAAAATGGAGAGAACCACCAGTGATGTAAGAGGGAAATCAAAACTGTGTGCTGTCCTCTAAGCCAAGTGAAGAAAGTATTGGGAGGAGGAGGGAGTGACCAGCTGTGCCATATGCTGCTGAGAAATCAAGTGAGATGAGGACTGAGATTTGCCCATTGGACTCAGCAACCGTGCAGTCATGGGTGACCTTGCCAAGAGCAGTTTTGATGGAGCTAAGTGGAAAAGTCTGATTAGAGTACACTTAAGAGAGAATGTGAGGAGATAATTCATTTCTGTACACCAGCAGCAAGAATCAAAAATGCAATTTAAAAAGGAAGATACTGTAGCAATAAAAATATAAGGTATCTAGAAGAAAATCTAACAGAAGATGCGCCAGAGATTCTTTATGGAGGAAATTATAAAACTTTATTGAAATGGAGAGCTCTGTCCTGTTCACAGAGTTACTTGATGTTGTAAAAATATCCTTTCTCCCTGAGTCAGTCACAGCCAGTGTAATTCCAATCAAAATCTCAACAGGGTTTTTCATGGAATTTGACAAGCTGGTTCTAAAATTTATATGGGAATGCAAAGAAAAACCATGGTGTTCTTGAATAGCAGCAAGGTAGAAAAATTTACTCTATCAGATATTAAGATTTATCATACAACTGTAGTATATTTAAAAGAGTATAATATTAGCACAGAGGCTTAACAAGTAGGTCAATGGAACAGAATAGAAAATGTAAAAATAGACCTATACCTATTCAAAATTTGATGCGTGTCAGCTATCACTGTAGATCAGCAGGGGGAAAGGATTAACTCTTCAGTAATCTATGTAAAGGATTTTGGTTATCCAAAAAGAAAATTAGATTCCTACCTCTTATCAAACACAAAAGTCAATTCTAAGTATACTAAATACTTCATAAACTTTTCCAAGAAAATATATGTCAGGTGTTCTCAACTGGCAATACCTTTATCCAGGGGACCTTTGAAAGTATACTCGAAAGCATGTGTTTGGGGGGCATTATAATGACAGGGCAGTGCTTAAAGGCACTTAATCCCCAGGGTCTAGGGATGCTAACCATCCTGCAAGGTGAGAGCCAGCCCCGCATAAAGAATAATTGTCCTGCTCCGAATGCCAGTAACCTTCCCAATCACAGAGAACCACTGATAGGGGAGAATTTCTTTAAAGAAATAAAAAAAAAATCAACCATTAAGGAAAAGAACAATAAATTAAATTACATTAAAATGCAGTACCTCTGTTCCCCCCCAAAAAAAAAAAAAAACTATGAAAAGAAAAGATAAGCCACAAAGTGGAAGAATGGACTTCTTGTCATATTACTGACAAGAATTAGCATTTGAAATATACAAATGTCACACACTGATACATAAAAAGGAAAATCCAGAAGAAAAATGGGTGACAGACATGAACAAGTCTGAAAAGATGCTCAACCTCATTAGTAGCAGGGAAACACAAATTAAAACCACAGGAAATGAGAAAACAACAACACAAAATATCATTTTAATCCACCACATTGAAAAAAATGAATGTCAATTGTTTAATCCTTCCTAAGTGCCAATAAGGATTTGGAACACTTGTACTTCTGGCATTATCTAACAGATTTAAACATGGATTTTTGACTCATTGATTTCCATTCCTAGAACCATAATGTAGAGAAACTCAGGTATAGGCACTGTAAAACAACACTGTAAGGTTTATAGAAACATTGCTTAGAATGGCAAAAGAAATTAGATGTTAACAGTAGATTATCTCTATTATGGTAGACTCACACAGTAAAACACAAGGCAGCAATGAAAATGAATTGACCGCTGCTGCAGATAATCAGGCAAACAGTTCACAGACACAATTTTGAGTAACAGCAAGTTGCAGAAAAGTTCAGTATGATGCCAATATTTACAGTTCAGAACTAAGCAAAAACTAAAGAGTGCATTGTTTGGGGATGCATTGGGATGTAAGAAAATTAGACAGAAATGCAAGGAATTGATTTTTGAAAGTTCGTGATCTGGGTACCCCTGGGAGAAAGGCAGAGTAGTTGGCCTGGGAGTAGTTGTCAGCACTGGTAACGCTGTGGAAGACAGCTGCGCCGGGAGCTGGAAGCTGTGTTGGTAATGGTGTAAGGCAGATGGTAGATTGATTGGAGTTTATTCTATTATTATGCTTCATAGCGTTATTTTTCATGTAGATGTTATAAACAAATGCGATTTACATATATTAAGCATTTTGTAAATATGAATCGCATCGTTTCTTTAAATGAAAAATGGAGAAGAATTCTTTCCTGAAACTTACAGGCTGGGAACTGAAGAAGAGATAAAGACTCTTTTAAGCAGCTGCAGCCTTCGGAGACACAGCTCCCCCCGGTCTCATCCTGCTAGCCATGGAGCCAAAGGAAGGCTGCAAAGATGGTCATGGGCTAGCAATTGAAATAGCCAGGAGGGAAATCAGCCTTTGTCAGTGGGTGCATTTGGGGATCCCTGGCCGTGGAGATAGGAGGGTGGACAGAAAACACAGTCCCCTTGAGAGTTAACTAGAATGCACCTTAACATTGCCTCCAGCCTGAACGCCCAAGGATCCCAATTCTAAGTCCACACCAGGAGAAAACAGTTTGCATATTTACACTTCTGTCTCCACGTTGGTGAATAATTAAGCTCCTCTCTGTTGATCGGAGCTGTTGAAGTATTGCTGAGCTAGCTTTCTGGCAGCGTGGAAAAACAAGCCCATGTGCATCTACAAAATGGTCATTCTTGAGGAAGAAACTTCCATTTACACCATTAGCCTTGAGAAGATAAATAGAAGTAGTAACAAAACTGTCCCCAAGCCTGTACAGCCTGTCCTCCCTCCTCCGCCGCCTTTGACGACAGAGGCTCCTGTCTCTTACGTAGCCTTCCTCGCGCATTCTTCGTCACAACAAGAGTGTTTTAAGGGCAAAACCCATCTTTGTCAAGTGTTCGCCACATAACCTCCCTCACCTGTAATTTTTCCTTTGCTTTGTAACCACTAGCTCTACCAGAAGAGACTTGTATAAGCAAAAGGAGCTTTGTCATTTGGGGGAGGACTAAGGGTTACATTAAAGAGACAGCTGTCTGTACAACTGGCTAGAAAGAGGGCAGGGCTCAGCAGCTCTAGTGCCAGCTGCTTGTCACTTTTATTCTTCCCAGTGTTTTTCTCCCTCCTACCCCTCTGGCCAGGGGTGCTGAGCTGCAAACCGCTTTGAGCTGGAAAGTTTCAAGGAGTGAGCTGGGGCCAAGGTAACCTAACTTCCTCTGTCATAACTTCCCCTGACAACAGATGTTTAAGCCTCAAATTTGGAATTGGAAAGGAAATCTGAAATGTACAAATCACTCATTCATCATTTGTCAATAGTCACCCTCTCCAGAATCTCCTTCAAGAGCTCCTTCTGAGCTTTCTAAGCTTGCTTAAAGCATTCTTTTGCACTTAGCACTCCCCCCACCCCCAGACTACAGTTTTTTGTTTATTTTAGTTTGTTTTTCTTAGTAGCACTTTTGAGGAACTGCTTTTCTAAAGGAAAGGGAGACTATGTGTTACTCTGGGTGAGTCACTGTTCTTTAGTCAAAGCCTGTGAGAATCTCAGAGATTACCAAAGGTTGCCAAGGATGGCTGCGGTCTAGCGCCCCAAGGCGCACATCATTTGCCCCTCTTTCCATCTTAGGGTGAAAATAATCTGGGCCAAGAGGAGGAGGGAATTTATGTGAATAAGTAAGATACTGTCTTACAGCCAAAGCAACATTCAGATTCTCAGCTGGCAAAGGAATTCTTGAGCCTGATCTGTAGTGAAAGCATGAGCAAACTGCTAAATGGAATGCAAAGAGAACCCTGGGCTTAATCTCCGTTCCAGTCAGTCTACCAAGGAGTCTCAGAGCAGTACTATTCCTGGAAGGTGAAGTGCTAACCCACACGCTGCCCCGCCCCCAGCGTGAGAAATCCAGGGCCCCGGTGACTATGCCAACACCCTGGCTCTTATTTCTGCAGTGCAGTTGCTTTGGTGAAATAGGAGTGTGTGCTACCTACCCACGAAAGGGCCACTCTGAAAGCAAGTTCTAAACTGTAAAGTACTGGGGACATCAGGTGGACCTGTCACTCACCCGTCTCTGCTGTGCACTGCACTCCTTCAGTTGTCTTTTCTCATTATTGGACAAAACCCACAGAATTTTGTGGTGAGAGGTCAGGCCCTGCCTATAATCAATCACGCACAAATCCCAAGGCATAGAAGCATAAATTAGCCTTAATTCTGCATTTCCCAGTGTGCACATGGACAGCATTTGCCAGTCAGCAGTCACAAAGACCCCAGAAGATGGTCAAGAAATGACCCTCAGAAATCTTTCAGTTAGGGTGTTAGCTTTAAAGTCTTTTGAAGGAAACATGTTATTGTTACTTCTGCATTGAAGTAAAAGTCCAGCTGTTTATATAACCTGCGATGTCAAATACCTTATGACTCCTCAGAACTCTGCTCTGAAGTGAGGCCATCCTACCATGGTCACCGGATCCAGTGGGTGGCTCTACTCAAAGTGACAAGACCCTGTGACCAAAGAGACGAGCCCCCATCCACTTGGCCCGTCACGCATCCTTGGGCTGGATTAAAAGACTTCCATCTCTGGCTGACACCTCATCCAGACTCTATATTCAGTAAACAAAGGCACTTGAAATTTGTGATCACATTGAAGTTTTGGAAAAAATAAGAACTCCATCATTGCATTCACCCATCTGCCCATTGTTTATTTTGAGTGTGTACTTAGAAGTGCTTTCCAGAACAGAGTAATCCCTGCGTAGAGACAAAGATGGCTCTAATACCAGGGCACAGGGGGAAGGAACGTTACATTCCTTCCCTCCCCAGCCTCCTTTTCCCAGAGCCCATGCAGCCGACAGGTGCCAGAAGGGAAGAAATGTTAGCAAATGTTAGTTTCCAGCCCCAAAGAAGCTGTCACAAAAGGGAGACAGAACAAGGCAGCTCATAAAATCCTTCAACCGAGGGATGTAGCGAGACCTATCTAATTACACAAGATTAGAAACGGTTTAACTTGTTGAGAATGTGCTACATATGAAATGAAAGAAAATGACACCTCTGGCACCCTATAAGGATACTGTATTGGGAGCAAAGCACAAAGGACTTGTTCATGCTATCAGTAACACCAGTTTTTCGCATCCAACATTTTCAACACATCTGGTTTTAATATGGTGGGCTAAGTGCAGTAAGTTAACTTTTCGCCCACTATTCTGCCCTTCCTTTTCATTCTGCACTGTCCAATCCCATTTGTGTTGGCATTGTCCTTCTCTTACCCATTCCTTCCCAAGTTAACAGAGGTAGAAGAGGATTTTACTGAAAATTTGCTTATCTCTGGACTTTTGATTGTTTTACTGTTCAAGTAGCATTAGCAATGATTTGAAAGCAAGACTAGTCTTCCTTTCAACGATTTGAGCTTTGCCTTCTTCCTAATTTGTTAAACTACCAACATGATGAGAACTCCCTGAGTAATCACTGAGTCACACGACATCTGATTTTCGAAAGTTAGAGAGATACCACCTCACTTGCTCTTAACTAGCGTGCTCAGGGAATGTGGTATTTGCCTAATGGCGTCTAGCTAACATAGGAGTCGTTGGCCATTTTGTGCCTGTATTGGCCCCAAAAAAGTCTTTGGTGACTATATCCTGAAGGTCTTTCAACATGACTTTATTTTCATTTTTTTTTTTTAAACTTTTTTTTTTTTTTTTTTTTTTTTTTATTTATACAAGCACTGGGTACAGTCAGAAGCGCGGGAGGGTGAGAGAATTCACCAGAGCCAGAGCGGGGAGCAGAGCAGGCAGAAGGACCGAAGTACACTGCTGAGGGGAGCAGCGGGCGGCAGGAGAGGTCTGCGCACCATGTGGGACCCTCCTCCGGTGGCTGGGGAGCAGCCGGGGATCGAACCGGCGCTGCAGAGGCTGCGGGCAGCTTCGCAACCCAGCGCTCAACCGCTGCGCCACTGGGGAGGCCCATGACTTTATTTTCAATGAAAGTAGAACTTTCCAACTACAAACTGAATTTCCTCTGATATCTTTTGTCAGAACAGAAAAAGGGTTTTTACTTCCGCACACCCAGGGAAAGATAGTAGGATTTTGCAAAGTGCTATCATTGAAAGTCAAGGTTTATATTTTTTTCAGTGCTTTGATACAAAAAATATATGACAACATTTACTTATTTTTTCTTCCTTCTTTAGATTTGTGCTACACAGGACTTTGCAAGCAGCAAAATTTGTGACTCTAAGCTGAAAGGGGTTGTCCACTGTGCTTATAAGGTGACATTTAAATTGTGCTCAATGGTGCTTTGAGGACCCCTCCTGTGTTCTGGGTTTCCTCTGGACTACAGAGGGTAGGTAGAAGGAGAGGGGCATGAATTTGCTGCAGGTCCTCTGAAAGATGCAAAACTTTCCCTGGGCCTTCTGATGAATTTTCCCTGGTCTGAAAGCAATCCACAAGGGGACTTTTGCAGCAAAAGCCATAACCCCAAGAAATGACTAATAATGGAACATTTCATGCTCTCTGGAAACCCAGTGGGAGTAATGGGCTGGGGCCTGTATACCATTCGGGGCCTGAAACAGCACAAGGATAGCTAGCTGTCTGCGGGACTGGTGTCTGCTGTGTCCCACCCTGAAGGGGCTCACGAAAATGACTATCTATAGCATTGACCTAAGAGAAGCACCATTTTTACTACATTCAAAGCCAGCCGACCTTCGTGAAATAACACACAGTATGTGCAAAACTTCGTTCAGTTTCTATAATGTTATCAGTAATGTGTTAATGGATTTACTTTTCAAAGTGGCCAGGGAATTTCAACAATCACTTACTGACTGCAGCTATATACAGGCATTGTGCTGGGGACACCAAGAAGAATGAGAGGTGTTCCCCGGCTTACGGAGCTTACACGACGATGTGAGAAAGAGAAATGCACAATGGAGCATGAGAAAATAGGTTCCTTGTAAAAAGCCATGTGAGTAGAGGGAAGGGAATGATTAATTCTCTCAAGGGAGAATCAGAAGGGCTCACAAGAGAGATGATATTTGAGCCGTATCTTAAAGAATGGGTAGGATTTCACCAGGCAGACAGGAGAGGAGGAAAGAGAATTCCAAGCAGAGGGAACAGCATGTGTAAAAGCTCATTGAACATGTTGGAGGGTTCTTTTTACCATCTCTTGAGAGGGCAAAGAAAATGCTGTACTGTTGATGTGTTTAGATTTTTTCCTCATGATTACATTGCCATTTTTAAATAGAAGACATGATATTTGAAGGCAGTTACAAGAAAAGACCTGACAGATTGGAAAATTCTTATTAAGCCGTGATGTTTATCCGGTCAGTGTCTTGCACAGAACAGGCTCTCAATAAATGCTCGGAATGAGGGGCCCCATCTCTCTTTCCATTTATAAATTACTACTTTACCAAGGATCAGCTTGCAAAGCATAGCTTCTGCCTGTGAATTAGGCATGGATGTTCACACTTCCGCTCTCTGTCACCCCAGCCTTCTCTACTCCTGAGAAGTGACATTGTCACTGCACCTTAATTTTGCATATGGCAAGCAGGGCAAACAGCCCTTGTCTTGCGTCCTCAAACAACACAGATTCCTTCTTGGAGGACCTTGAGATAACTGAAACCCCCAACTGTGCCATTTGAAAAGAACAGTTCTTGTGTGGGTGTCCAGGAACTCTGCTCAAGTGATTCTGGCTCATGGATAGGTGTAACTCACATTTTAAACACATTTTAAATTTTATAGTAGGACCTAAACATGATTGATCAAACGCTTTCTAAGACAATAACACAGATATGAGTTGCCTGCACTAAACAGCATTGACAGCGTACCATGGTACTGTGTATTCTTTTTTTTTAAAAAGTGAAGATAAATTTTTATTATTTTTATAAATTATGTAATAGCCTATAGGATAGTAATAATTTTTTGCCTTGAAATTCACCCAGCAAGAGATGACAGAGAATATAGTTAGGTATAACTACATTTAGTTATATCTAGGTCTACCTAGGTTATACCTAACTATATCTTAGTTATACCTAGTTATATACTTATAACTAGGTTATACTTAGTTATACCTAGTATAACATTTGCCAATTATATGCAAGTCCCATTTGTAGTCCTTTTGTCAGGTGTCTGGATCCATTCTTTGGGAAAATTCCCACCAGGGAATCTTGTTTTGTTGTGAATCTAAAATGTATCTGAAATACACTCCTTTAGTTTCAAACCTTAGCAACTATCTAACTGGCTCTTTCAGGCCTAATTTCTACAGCTACACCTTTCCAGTAGCCACACAACCAGGCATTAGGCTGTGTATTACCTTCCAGTTTCAGTACTGCATAAATTCCTTCCACAAATAGTGAGTGCCTCCTAAAGTCAGGCACAGTGCTAGGTTCTAAGAATACAGAAGTAACTAAAACAGTGACATCTGCCCCCCGAACACCCTCAGCTAGTGAAATGGCTCATAATCTTTTTTGGGTCATGATCCCTTTTGAAATCTGATTCCAACTGGCATTACATTACTTAAATATTAGGGTGGAAGCTTCCTATTTACCCAAAGAAAGGCAATAACTTTTGTCTCTGGTGAATGGAACCTTGTGAAATCCAGTGTGGGAGGTTATTCTTTCTAGACGTTAACTTTATCCTCTTCTGGAGCCCGGAATGTGGTGGAAATTGAGCCAAACAGTTTGGGATTCTGATCCTCTCACTAGCAGCGGGACCTTGGGTCATTTACCCAGTCTCTCAGGAGCTCAGATCCCTCATCCCTAAAACAGTGATCATCATATCCACTTTGCAGGATGACTGTGAAGATTGCATGAGTGGATGTGTATGCAGCATGCGCGCAAGATCAGCGCTACAGCCAGTGTGAGTGAGAAAGCTAGATTCTGAAGGAGGGCTTTCTGACTCAAAAACCTAGTTTCTCTGCTTCCTTGCAAAAGCTCAGAAAATACTGGATTACATTTCAGTCTCTCCCAATCTCCATAAGGGAGGGAAGAAATACCACAGCTGAAGAAACAAATGGATAGAAAGGGAGAAATATGCTAATTTGTTTAGAGATATTTAGGACATCTGTGACAAAGCTGACATCGACTCCAGTGCCTCAGTATCCTTTTATAGCCATGAGCCCGAGCATGTTCCCCAGCAGCAGCATCCTTCCTTTCGTAAGCCTTTTTCCTGACTATCGCTCTGTGTCCAACACGGTCATAGGCGCTTCTGGTGATTTAAAAGACGTGATCCGTGACTTCTAGAAAACTTGTAGCCTAGTGGGGAGGCAGAGTTGCCCCGGACAAACAGAAAAATTATAGCACAGTGCATATATAACTATCAGTACTGTAGCCAAAACTAAGGGTGTTTGTCTGCTCTGGCTGCAATAGTAAAATGCCATTGATTAGGTAGTTTAAACAGCACAAATTTATTTTTGCCAGGTTTTGCAGGCTGCAAGTCCAAGGTCAAGATGCCAGTGTGGCCAGTTTCTGGTGATGACTCCCTTCTTGGCCCGCAGGTGGCTTCTCTTTGTGTCCTCACAGAGAGAGAAAGTGTGGGGGCGGGGGTTGGGGAGAGCACTAGCTAGTGTCTCTTTTTATAGGGGCACCAATCCCATCACGAGGGCTCCACCTTCATGACCTCATATAAATCTAGGTATCTGTTAAAGACCCCATCTCCAAATGTAGTCACATTAGGAGGTTAAGGGCTTCAACATATGGATGTGGGTAGGGAGGGGGTGGTTCGGTCCACAGCACTAAGTCATGCGGTGTCCATGAGGGCATGACTGCTCTTTATTTCACTAAAGTGTTTACTATTTTGAACACTGCTATTATTTTTGAATCCTAATACATAGTATAGTCATTAAGGCTTTTTTTTTCAGGGGAGGAATAAGTTATAAATTGTGCTCTAGACACTATAGCATCAGTGCTATGGTTTTTACCCACGTCAGCAGCTGTTTCTTGGACTGTTGCAATCATGTAGTCCACTTGTTCATTCAGCAGGTAGTATGTGCTTATCCTGTGTCACACACTCAGAAATCCAGTGGTTAAGAAGGTTGTCATGCAGGGCCTCCCCGGTGGCGCAGTGGTTGAGCGCTGGGTTGCGAAGCTGCCCGCAGTCTCTGCAGCGCTGGTTTGATCCCCGGCTGCTCCCCGGCCACCGGAGGAGGGTCCCGCATGGCGCGCAGACCTCTCCTGCCACGCCCGCTGCTCCCCTCAGCGGTGTATTTCGGTCCTTCTGCCTGCTCTGCTCCCCGCTCTGGCTCTGGTGAATTCTCTCATCCTCCTGCGCTTCTGACTGTACGCAGTGCTTGTATAAATAAATAAACAAACAAACAAACAAACAAACAAATAAATAAATAAATCTTTAAAAAAAAAGGGTTGTCATGCAATAAGAGAAACAAAAGAGATTATGAACAAATGGGAATGCATCAAACTAAAAGTCTGCTTGGTGAAAGAAACCATCGTTGAGATGAAAAGGCAGGCTACTGAGGGAGAGGAGATAACTATAAATCATATGTCAGACAAGGGGCTAATACCCAAATATATAAACAACTAGTACAACTCAACAACCAAAATATATACAACCCAATTAAAAAATGGGCAGAAGCTCTAAATAGGCATTTCACCAAAGAAGACACACAGATGGACAACAGATGCATGAAAAGATGTTCTACAGCCTTATCATTAGGGAAATTCAAATCAAAACCACAATGAGATTACACCTCACACCAGTGACAATGGCTGTTATCAAAAAGTCAAGAAATAATCAGTGTTGACAAGGACATGGAGAAAAAGGATCCCTCATGCACTACTGGCGGGGGTGTAAATTTATGCAGACTCTGGAAAACAGTATGAAGTTGCCTTTAAAAATTAAAAATAGAACTAGAGCTAAAATTAAAATTAAAAACAAAACTAAAAAGAATAGATACCATACCACCCAATATTCCCACTTCTGGGTATTTACCCAAAGAAGTTGAAAATACTAATTTGAAAGATATATTCACCCCTATGTTCATTACAGCACTATCTATAATAGCCAAGATATGGAAACAACCCAATGATGAGTGGATTCTTAAAATGTGCTATAAACAGAACAGAATACTAGTCAGGCATAAAAAAAAAAAGATGAAATCTTGCCATTTTCAGCAACATGGATGCATCTTGAGGGGATTATTGCTGTCAAAAGGAAAAATACAAATAGCATGTGATTTCAGTCATTTGTAGAATATAAAAAAAAGTAAAAGCAATCAAACAAACACAACAAAAACAAACATGTGGCCCTGGCCAAAAAAAAAGGGGGGGCGTTATCAGAGTAGGAAAAGAAGGGGAGAAAAGAGTTTGGTAGTGGATGATGGCTGGATATTTGGTGGTGGGTGTGACGTGAAATACAGTTTAGTGGAGGTGAGACCCCATGTACCTGAAATCTAGATTGCCGTAAACTAATGTTACCTCATAAAAAGAAAGAGAAAAAAGAAGGTTAGTGTGAATCCTGCCAGGAAGCAGTGGTACCTTGGAAGGGGGGACAACATTAAGCAACTCAATTAAGTTATTTCAATCCAATGGAGATGAGCGCTGCCAAGTAGCACTAGAGAAGTCATGACCATACGGGACAGGGAAGATGCCTAAGTGGGAGTGGCAGCAGGGAGATTGCAGTGAGACGAAAACAGAGCTCAGTGTGCAGAGCGGACACAGCTTGGCAGACAGCCTGGAAGAAATACTTTCCTGGTGGAGGAAGCACGTTGTCTGAAGGCCCAAGAGAGAACAGAGCAGTGCTCCTTTGAAGAACTGAAGGAGAGACTGTAAGGCTGGAGTTGAGAGATTTGGGGACAGGCGGTGGAATTGGAGAGGTAGTCAGGGGTCACTTATTACAGGACCTTGTAGACATGGTGAGGACTTGGACTTCTGAGTACCAAGTAATAAGCAACTATTAACAGCTCTTTTAAAGGTTTATTTATTCATGCATAGAAGAACCAGGGTACAAGCCAGATGTGCGGGAGGGTGAGAGGATTCACCAGAGACAGAGTGGGAAACACAACAGGCAGACCGACCGAAATACACTGCTGAGGGGAGCAGCGGGCGAGGCAGGAGAGGTCTGCAGCGCCATGTGGGTATCTCTGTGGCTGAGCGGGATCGAACCCGTGCTGCAGAGGCTGCGGACAGCTTCCCAGTGCTGCGCTCAACCACCTGCACCAGCAGGTTTTAAGCCTGGGGAACCTGATATCAGGTGTGAGTGTGTGAGAGGCAGGGATGAGGGAGGGAGAGGGGGAAGAAGAGTCCACTCTGGCTGCCATAAACAATGCCACAGACTGGGTGGCTTAAAGAACAGAAGTTTATTTTCTCACAGTTCTGGAGGCTAGATGGCTTAGGTCAAGGTCCAGCAGGGTCAGTTCCTGGGTAGAACTCTCCTTCTGGCTTGCAGACACTTTTCTTGCTCTGTCCTCATATGACCTTCCCTCAGTACATATGCGCCAGGGAAGATGGAGGATGAGCAGGGAGAGGGAAGGAGAGAGGGAGAGGGAGAGGGAGAGGGAGAGGGAGAGAGCGTGCAAGCAACTAGGCAAGCATAATCCTGTGGGGTCACAGTTCCGCCTTTATGACATCATTTAACCTTAATTTCTTCCTTACTCCAAATATAGTCTTATTGGGGCTTAGGGATTCAATATATGAATTTGAGGGGGACACAATTCAGTCCATAACTCTGTGTCTCTCTGTGTGTATATGGGGTGTGTGTGTGTGTGTGTGTGTGTAATCACTGTACCATTGGTGTAGACAATAGTTTGGAGAGACACACCAGTGGAACTAGAGAGATCTTTAGGAGGCTGTTGTCTAGATTCCAAACACATGGGAGTAGAACAAACTCATCGATATAGGGGTGGAAGAGTGGGGAGTATCATGGAGGATCTCACAGGTTCTTAAATGTCTGAGTGGATGGTTGACTGTTTAAGGGAATACCAGAGGAGGAAGTATGAGTTGGGGATATTGGTACCACTCAACTGGCCTCCCACCCTCCAGATTTTCCCATCTATAATCCATCCTTCATTTCACTCATTTTAAAGCAATGCAACTTTAATCATGTTATCCCCCTGTTTCAAAGACACACATACACACACACACACACAATGCCAGTGCTTATAGGTCCCAAATTCCTGAGAGTACACAGAATCTATTGAGATTTGGCCCTAATCTATTTTTCTCACTACACCCACCCTACCCCTGCCCTGAACCATGCTTCTAGTTATGTCGTTGGCCAAGATATTCCTTCTGCCAGGAATGACCTTCCTCCCCATATGACTACAGGATGAAATCCTGCTCTTCCTTCAAGCTCCAACTCCTATGTCATCTGTCTGTAAAGTCCTCCATGGTCACTGCTTTCCTCCACAATTCATCACTTGTCTGAAATCCTATAGCACCTCACACGTATGGTTTTCTGTGACCTTATCATATTTCACTGTAATTCATTTACCCATGTGTTTTCCAACATAAACTAAATGCAATGGCAAAAACTGTATCTGACACCTCTCTTCAATTCCTAACACAATGCCTGAAAACAAGTACTTAGAAATGACAACGATAAACTGAATGCTTCTGTGCAGTGAAAGAAACCAGCACTTAAGCAAGATGACACCCTACAGAATAAGAGGAAATATTTGCACACCATATATCTGACAAGGGATTGATATCAAAATCTACAAAGAGCTCATACAAGTGAACAACAACAAAATTATCCAATTTAAAAAATGGACAGAAGTACTAAATAGGCACTTTTGCAAACATGCAGATGGCCAATAGGCACGTTAAAAAATGCTCATCATCACTTATCATCAGAGTAATGCAAATCAAAATCACAATGAGATACCACCTCACACCTGTGAGAATGGCTCACATCAAAAAGACCAGAATCAACAAGTGCTGGTGAGGATGTAGAGAAAAAGGAACCCTCTTACACTTTTGTGTAGACTGGTCCAGCCCCTATGGAAAACAATATGGAGGTTTCTCAAAAGATAAAAAGTGAATCTTCCTTAAGACCTAGCAATTCCACTCCGAGGTATCTACCCAAAGAATACAAAGACATTAATTCATGGGGAGATATGCACTCCCTTCTTCAGCATTATTTGTTATTGCCAAGCTATGGGAACAACCTAAGTGCCCAAATACAGATGAGTGAATCAGGAAGATGTAGTACATATGCAGAACGGAATACTACTTGGTTGTCAAAAAAGATAAACCCTTGCCATTTATGGCAACATGGATGGGCTGGAGGGGGATTATGCTAAGTGAAATAAATCAGAAGGAGAAAGACAAATACCTGATGGTATCACTTAGATGTGGACTATAGAGATTCCAAACAAAGAGTCAGATAAAGACAAACTAAGAACTAACCCTAGAAGGCTGACTAGAACTGAAGCTACCAGAGCGGAGAGGGGAGAATAAAGTGGGAAGGGAGCACAGTGGTCTATGGTGGAGGACTATGAGTGTCTTGGTGGTGGGTACAGTGTGATGATAATACCTACAGGGGCAAATCATATACTTCTAAAATACAAACAGTGATATCAACCAGTGTTATTCAATACAAAAATGATGATGATGATGATGATGATGATGATGATGATGATGATGATAGCACACTCGTGTAGAGTGATGACTATGTGTTCAGCACTGTTCTTGGTATTTTAAGATGCACTTATCCGTCTATATCTTCAACAATTCTGTTATTATCCGAATCTCACAGGTGATGTGCCCAAGTTGGGAATGAATAAGTGGCAGAGCCAGGATGCAGACCCTGGCAGGCTGGCTGGGAGAGCCTTCATCTCTCCCCACTCCACTGTTTCCCTGTCTGCTATTTACTTGGAGCCCGGGAGCTGCTTTGATGATGACGTCAGGGAGTGGGGAAATTTTTCTACTCAAACCCAAGGCTGCAGCAGGAAGAGAGCTACAGAAATGCGCCCCCACTCCCACCCTGCCATCCTTCCCTTTCCTCCTGCTCTCCTGATCCTCCGGCTTCCTTCTGCCTTAGGGAGAAACCAAAGGGTGTCCCTCTTTCCTCATCTTTCTACCCCGCTTGGCTGCCAGCTCCTCCCTGCCAGACCTTTTGTAGTCCAGAATCAAGGCTTAGCTGGCTCCTGAGAACCGCAGGTCACACACAGGCTCAAATTGAGTGCATGCCCTGTAATGCCCCCAGCTGGGCCTATCTCCCTTTGCTCCAGCCCGTTATTTTGTTTTGTTTTGTTAAGTTTTGTTTTGAGGGGGAGTGGAGGTTTTTGGTTTTGATTCCCTCAAGAGAAAGATGTCCCTGCTGTTCTACTCTGAGCTAGTATTAGCTAAGCTCCAGAGTGGAGCCCTCTCCACCCCCAGACTAACAGAGCAAATACAAAGAGAAGGTGGCAGGCAGGGTAACAACTGCACAGTCAGTTTCATTCCCCCACTTGACATTCCCTCAGCTTTTAGGGACTCGGTTTGGTGCTGTTTTGTTTCGATTTTTAGGATTTTACAAGGGTAACGGCAAAGTAGGATAAAATCATAGTTCCTGGAGTCAGATACACCCACTACTTACTAACTGTATTGATCCAGGGAAGTTATTTAACCTTTCTGTGCCTCATTTCCCTCGTCTATAAAATGGAGCGCATACAGTACCTACTTCAGAGGTTGCTTGTGAGTGTTTAATGAGTGAATCCATGTGAAACACTTAGAACTGTACCTGGTCCCTAGTAAGTGTTCAGCAAACATTAGCTGGTATTACTTTTTAAGCATAATAGAAGGAAAGACTATAAAGATACACATATTCCCACTATTCAGAACTGAAATTGATTAGGATTTTATCTTAACTTTATGTCTTTTTTTTAGAAAAATAAATCATTACAGATAAGTTGGCTATTCTGTGATGCTTATCCCCAGTCCTATTCTGCTTCCAGTACCCCAAAGGTGCCCATCCTCATAAATTTGATGTGTATCTTTCCAGTCCATTTTCACTGTAATCAGAAATAAGGTTTGGTATCTGGGGAGAGGGGAGGCATGAGCGGTTTGTTTCTTTACGTTACACAAATGATACAATAACATAGGCATCATTTTTTAACCTCTTTTCACGCAATGTTGTTTTTGAGCACTGTCCACATAGATCCAGTTCAGTTCGTGTACTGCTCTGCGGTATCTCACTGTGTGGCTATTCCACTGTACAGTCACTTCTGTGTGGACATTTGGGTCAATCCTGATATTTTTCACACTGAATTCAGTCTCAGTGGCAGTGAGCATTCTTGCCCTTATCTCCTTGGGCACAGGTTCCAGACTCTGGAGAGCACAGAGTAGCACATGAAATTGCTCGGTCACTGGCAGCAGTGCAATGAGTTAGGGCACGTCCTGGGGTCTCATGGTTCTAGGCTCAAATTCCAACTCTGTTATTTCCTGAACTGTATGACTGAGTCATTTTTGTGCCTCAGTTTCCCTACCTGTAAAATGAGGCGAATTAGAATAGTACATAACTCATAGGGTTGTTATGTGTATTACATGAGACAAGGCATTTAAAGTGCTTCAGTGACTAAAACATGGTAAATCATTTTTACTGTATTTTCTAACATATTTCTCCCTCAAAATGTAAAAGAACTTTTATAAAGTATAGGCATATGAATAGAGAAATATCAGGGCATCCATCAAAATATGAACCAGTATTAGAAATAGGCGTCATCTCTTTTCTCTGTGCTTTTTTTATCTTCCAAGTTGTATACAAATGAGATGTGTTACTTTTGTGATTATAAAGCAAAATCAAAGTAAATACATTTTTTTGTGAAAAAGAAAATAAAGGAATTGAGATTATTTTTTAAATCTCTGGCCAGCAGGAATAGTGAAAGGTCTTAGGTTCTTAAGAAGTAACTTTATAAAGGTTTAGAAACTATCTAAATGCTTCCCAGTGGAGGACTGGTTAAATACAGTACATTGTAAAGGATCTCCTAGATAATATGGTTCAACGAAAAGGGCAAATATAGAACACAGTGTAGAGTATGTTGCCATATTGTGTTAAAATGGTAATTTTATGCTGACATATTCAGTCTATCGCTAGAGTCACAAAAACAGTAGCAAGAGAGCTAAGAGTCCGTGGCAGGTCAGAGATTTACTCTTTTATTAAATACCCCTTTCTAACTTCGAAATTTTATACTATATGCATCTATTACTGACTCTGATTTTTTTTAAATTGAAAAAAAAATTAAGTAGCTTATGCTAGAATTTAATGGACGTTTTGCTGTTATTGTCAGTATTTCCCCAACTGCTTTGAATCTAGCATCCAATGTTAGAGAAAAAGAGGTCATTAGGTCAGGGCCCCGGCTTCTGACTTGAGAACCCTACCCCACCCCTGCTGCAAAGACTAGTACAAGTTAACCAGGCACAGAAGGGTGTAAAGTGATTCTACTCAGAATGCATCACCGCTGAGTAGAGGAGTATGTGTGTATGTCTATGTGGAACAACAAGTAATTGTGTGAAAATTGTAAGGTGGAGGACGGTAGGGATAGAACCAGAGGGGTGTGTTGGGGCCAGGCTAGGGAGTCAACGTATTGTGAGTCATGCTCAGGCACTTAGACCCTCCTATCAAAAATGGGGTGTCGCTGAAGGGTTTACAGTGAGGGAAAGACGAGATCCAAATTGCATTTTTGAGAGTTTATGTGGGCTTCTGTAGAAAGGATGACTTTTTTTCTCTTTCAACTTTTTTATTCTTTTTCCGTTTTTTTTTTTACGTTTTATATATTTTATTTTATATAATTCTTACATCATTTTTCATTTGTGCACAATGTATGCATTTTCGTTTGGGTTATATTCCCCATACAATTGCACCCCCCTTTATTTTGACCCTAATCCCTCCTCTCCTCCCCCCCGCCCCTGTAGTGTGTCTCTGGTTTATAGTTGCTTGTTGATTTTGATTTTTTCTTTATTATAATTAGTCTTTTTCCTGGTCCCTTATTTAGTTTTTCTAAATTCCTGCTATAAGTGAGACCATCCGGTATTTTTCTTTTTCTTTCTGGCTTATTTCGAGAAAGGATGACTTTGAGAGATAGAAAGAGCAGCTCAGAAGGTAAGAGATGATGAGGACCAGAATTAAGTGTGAGCTGTGATTTGAACCCAGGCCTTCCTGGTGCCAAAGACCAAACGTTATTTTTCTGGTCAACACATTGCCTGAGGCAGTGAGTCCCTGAGCACCTCTCTGGGCCAGCTTTCCCTGTGCGCCCACCTGCCACAAGTATTATTATCAGCAGATATGTGTCGTCATTTACATTGAGACAAAAAGGAAAAGGCCATCCCTTACTAAATCCTGTAGATTTACAAAAGAAATTCTTTTTAAAGGAGGAAACCTCAGAGTACATGTTGTCACCGTTCTGGTTTGGCTATTTTCCCTAAGTACTTACTCTCACTTCCAACATCGCGAGGACACAGGAAGTTTGCATCCTTCCGTGTTCTTGAAATATTTTTGCTTTATTAGTAGTATAAATGACCAGTGCCATTTACTGCATATATGGAAAGCTTTAAAGGGCACCCATGAAGTCGCAATTTCAAAAAAATTGAAATATTAAAAAAATTGAAATATTAAAAAAAACTAACATTGTAATTCACATATTTTAACTTTCTATGATTCTAAAGGAAATTTATGAATCCAGGGTATCTCAGGGTTAATGTTAAGAACAGCATACTGATAAGCCCCCAACAGAAAGGGCAGCTCTTATTCATGCTGTATTTATCCTCAGTGCCTGCTGTATAGCAGATTTTTAGTGAATGAATGGTGGAGGACCATAGCAGTACACTAGATAGACTCTTCTGAGCCTATAGCTTTCCTAGTACCAACTTACATGCTTTTCTTTTGCTTTTTTCTCCAATAAGTAGAATACAAAAGAGCAAGGTGGTGTGAGAAGATTGATCTATAGGAGCTCTTTGAGGGAGAAGAAGGGAGAAATCATTTAATACCCTTAATTTCTCAAAAACAGATTTATCAAGATTCAATTCTCATACCATACCACTCATCTGTTTAAAGTGTGCGACTCAGTAGTATTTATTTTTTCCAGCCACAATTCTTTATTTTTTGTTATTGTTACTATTTTTAAATATATATTTTACATCGTTCTTCCTTTGTGTACAATGCATGCTTTCTCCTCCCAGGTGTACAACTCAGTAGTATTTAGTATATTCATAAAGTCATGTAACCATTACCACTACCTAATTCCAGAACATTTTCATGCCCCCTGAAAGAAAATACCATACCCATGAGCAGTCGATCTCCATTCCTCTATCCACAACCCTAGCAACAAGTAATCTACTTTCTGCCGCTATAGATATGCCTGTTCTGGGCATTTCATATAAGTGGAAGTTGACAATATATGGTCTTTTATCACTGACTTCTTTCACTTAGCATGTTGTCAAGGGTCATCCATATTGCAGTATGCATCAGTACTTCCTTTCTTTTTATTACCTTATAGGAGCGTCCTGTGCCTAAAATTTGTGGTTTAGGTTATCACAGCATTTCCCACATTTTAGACAACTAAAGGAATTTGTCTGAAACTGAAGAGAAGCCGGCATGAATACAACCGAGAATGAATGAGGTTATGGCCATCCTCATCTTTGGCAGTGGTTCAATTGTGCTGAGCCAAAGATCTGTCTTAGTAGAATGGCAGGCCCGAGTTATGTGTTGTGACCTTCTGCTGGCACTGATCTAGTCTGGGAAGGGCTCATGGGTGCTGGTATAACGGGATGAGGCAACTGCCTCATAGCTTGTGTTTCTGGCTTGAGCAGAGCTTGGGTGCAATTCCTCTTCTTCAGACATCTGAGAAAGGTATGTCGGGGATCTCCTGGTTCCATTTGTTCTGTTTGCCAATGGGCAGAGTACACTGCACTGTGCAGACAGGTTAGACAGTTTATTGTAGGCTGATGAAAGCAGATTAAAAAACCATCAGCTTGGTGGGAAACTAGCTCAGAATCCAATCCAAATGTCAGATGAAATATTTACACAGCCAGGAGATAAACCAAGGGAAACAGTGTGCCCTTTGTGCGTGCCTCTGAGTGTGCAGGCACACACAGAGCTGCTGACCATTTGTCAACTTCCAAGATTTATTCTGCTGCTTCTGGCAAGGGACAACCTAATGATTTAATAGCTTGTCAACACCTACATAGAGAAACAAGGACTGGCACTTCCTCATTTCTTATTTTCTTTGCTTTAAATAGGAATTCCTATTCTAAGTCACTGGAACCTGGAAATCAGACTGTCAGGTTTCTCTTGACTTGAGTGCACAGTTCCTGAATCTGAGCATGATGAATGTTATAACTTTCCTGTTATACAAACACAGGGTTGCTACCCTTTCAGAAGAACCCATTGAGTTCATGTCCTAAAACCTGAGTGTTTGCTTCATACGGTTGCTGTGAGCCAATTTCAAATGGAGTGAAACTATTTTGTTTCTGTCCCATGAACCTCTTGAGTTGAATGCCTGTTTGAGCAATCCAGTGCCTAGTTGCCACATTTACATTTGAGATGGAAGAGTTATTTAGAGGACTTAGTGGCAAAGAAGACCGGATTTCTTGTGCAGACAACTCTTCTCTGGGTGTCCTTGGCAGCTGTAAGTTCCCTGAAAGCAGGGACCATGTCCTCTTCAGCTCACCAGATCACACAGTACCAACTAAACATCTGGCACCTTACTTGAATGATTTTCACACAATTCAAACTATAATCTAGTGTGTAGACGCCAGAGAGTTACATTTTATATTAGGATAATACCTTGCAAATACTGGGCCTTAATCCCAAAGAAAGGTCATGTAGTGTAGTGGTTTAGATCTACACTTCCAAAACTTCAATGTAAATGTGAATCCCCTAAGGCTTGTGAAATGAATATTATGAATCAGTGAGTCCAGGATGGAGCCTGAGAATGTGCCTCTCTTGCAAGCTTTCATGTGATACAGTGCTGCCAGTTCAGGGACCACACTTTGAGTAGCAAGTTTCAAGAACTCTGTTGTCCAGTATGGTAGCCACTAGAAAATGGAATGTGGCTAGTAGAAATTGAGATGTGCTGTACGGGTAAAATATATATCAGATTTCAAAGACAGGAAGAAAGAAAATGTAAATATCTTATTAATTTTATATTGCTTATACATTGAAATGATACTATCTTTTACATAGTGAGTTAAATTAAATCTATTCATTAAAATTAATTTCACCTGTTTCTTTTTACTTTTTTTGTGGCTACTCAAAAAAAATTAAATTACTTGTGTGGCCTACATTATATTTCTACTAACCAGCACTAGAACAGGAGTTGGAAAACTTTTCAGGAAAGGACAACATAGTAAATATTTTAGGCTTTTCAGGACATACACTCTCTGTCCCACTATTCAACTCTACTATTATAAGCATAAAAGCAGCCAGAGATAGTACAGAAATAACTGAGTATGGTTGAGTTCCAATAAAACATTTTTACTGTAACAAGTTGAAGTGGTAGTCTTAAAAATCAACAGCCCACAATCATGGCGAAAACCAGCCTAGTAACCACCAGAGGGAGCAGAACAGTGTTCCTTAAAAGCCTCATTCCCAGAGAATTATTTGACCTGTTTGGTGGTTCCCTGGAAGACCCCTACTTACAAATATTTCTTTCTTGGACCTGATTCAAGAACTCATTCAGTATTTGTCCAAAACAGTTAAAGGCAAGTGATTAACTTCACAGCTGCCTGAGATACCAGATAACAATTGGGGCAGGGTCTCCATGGTGGTGCAAGGGGTTAAGACACAATCTATAAAGCTATCAGCAACCACTGCAGCACGAGTTCAATCCCCCGGCCAGCCAGGGAGCAACCCACATGGTGCAGCAGACCTCTCCTGACTCTCCCTCTGCTCCCCTCAGCAGTGTACTTCGGTCAATCTGCCTGTTCTGTTCCCCACTCTGTCTCTGGTGAATCCTCTCACCCCCCCCCAACTCTGGCCTGTACCTCAGCTCCTGTATGCATAAATAAATAAATCTTTTAAAAAAAAACCAATTGGGGCAAACATTGGGCTAAACAAAAGCTAGGGAACTGTCCATAGGGGCTTAAGTAAAACTCTAATGTATTCTTGGGAATCTAGATGAGCACACACATGCCCAGGGCTATGCATATGCTCAGGAAAAAAACTGACAAAGGCCTAAGGTCTCACCTCTGGCTGGTCTTCAAGTTGTGCACAAGTGAAGTGCTAAGGCAAAGGTATTGACTGCCTGGTGGAACAGGAAGGTATGTCCCAACATGCACACAGAACCTCTTGGCAAAGGCCAGGAGATTTACTGATTCTAGGCATTTAAGAACATCTCTGTCCAACCACTAGTTGATCACTAAGTGAACCAAGTAGATACTTCAGGGGCCACACATGACAAAGAATGCAGACTTTACAGAATAAATTCAGAAAAAAATCATTAAACAAATACTATGTCAACAACAACAAGCCATGGAAAAAGGAAGGATCTGGCTTCCAGAGTTACCACATTATCAGATTTAAAATTTTCACTTTTCAATAAAAAGTTCAAGACATGCAAAGCCAAAAAGTATGGCCAGTACACTGGATAGCATTAATCCACAATAATTGCCCTTGTGGATGTCTATAATTGTACTTATTAGATAAAGATTTCAAAGGGTTATTTTGAACATGTACTAAAAAATAAAGGAAAGTATGAGAATGATTTCTTACCAAATAAAGAATATCAATAAGGAGACAAATTATAAAATTAAAAAGTTCAATTTCTGGAGTCAAAAATGACAATAACTGAAATTTAAAAATTCATTATTAGAAGGAGTCAATAGCAGAATTAAACAGGCAGAAGAAAGAATCACTAAACTTGAAAACATAGCAATTGATATTATCTAATCAGAGGAGGAAAAAGTAAAAATAATGAAGAAAAATGAATGAGGTTCAGAGATCCATGCAATTATGTGTATGGTACACTACAAACAAGATGTACGCTTGTACTATACCAACAACATACACATAATGGAGTCCCAGAAGAAATAGAGACAGATTAGGAGCAAAAAAAAAAAAAAGAATATTTGAAGAAATTATGGCCAAAAACTTCCCAACTTTGATGAAAGACATTGATCTATACATTCAAAAAGCTTAAAAACATCAAGTAGGATAAACTAAAGAGACCCACACTAAGCCACATCAAGAACTGACCAATGACAGAGAGAGAACCTGAAAGCAGCAAGAGAAAAACAACTCACCATGTATAAAGTATCTTCACTAAGATTAATAGCTGATTTCTGATCAGAAGATACAGTGTCTAGATATCAAAATCCTGAAAGAAAAAAAGACAACCTATATCTTTATGTGGAAAAATTATTCATCAGAAAGGAAGAGGACAGTATAGTCACTGTGAAAACCAGTATGGCGATTCTGCAAAAATTTAAAAATAGAACTACCATGTAATCCAGCAATTCTACTTCTGGGTGTTTATCTGAGGAAAACAACAACATTTATTCAAAAGGTATATTTTCCGGTTCTTTATATTCTTTTCTATGTTCATTGCAGCATTATTTACAATAACCAAGATATAGAATTAACTGAGTGATATTGATAGATGAACAGATGAAGACAGTGTGAAGGTGTGATGCATGCATATGCACTCACGGACACACACATATACTATGAGGTCTTTAAAAAAGAATGAAATCTTGCCATTTGTGTCATGGGTGGGCCTTGAGTATTATATTAAGTGAAATAAGCCAGACAGAGGGTGATAAATATCATATGATTTCACTTATATGTGGAATCTAAATAATTATATATACTAAATCCTTGTTTCAAAAGTACTTGTATATTTTTCTTTGTAATTTTTTCTCCTGTATGATATAAAAGAAAAGTACATAAAGCAATAATTATAAATCTGCTTTGATAAGTACACAGCACATAAAGATATAATTTGTGGGGCAATAGCAGCATAAAGGAGGGGTACAACAAAATGACCTGAGGATTATAATTAACATTGTAACTTTTAGCAATCTAGTTTGGATTAATGCCAACTTAACTTCAATAGTATACAAACATTCGCTGCTGGTGAGGATGTAAATGGTACAACTAATTTGAAAGGAACCTTGGTAGTTAATTTAAGTATTCTTACCACATGATCCAGCAATCAGATTCCTTGGTATTTACCCAAAGGAATTGAAACCTATGTCTACATAAAAAGCCAACCATGGTGTTTATTGAAGTTTTATTCATAATTGCCAAAATTTGGAAGCAACCAAGATGGCCCTCAGTAGATGAATGAATAAACAAACTTTTGTACATACAGACAATGAAATATTATTCGGCACTAAAAAGTAATCAGCTACCAGACCATGAAAAGACATTACTAAATGAAGGAAACAGTCTGAAAAGGCTATACACTGTATGATTCCACACATGTGACATTTTGGAAGGTCAGAACTTTGGAAACATTAAAAGGATCAGGTGTTGAGGAATGGGGGAGAGATGAATAGGCAGAACACAGCATTTTTAGGACAGTGAACACACTCTGTATGATACTCTAAAAGACAAGATAAATACATGTCATTATACATTTGTCCAAATTCATAGAATGTACAACACCATGGACATTGGGTTGTAATGTTGTGTCAATGTTGGTTCACCAATTGTAACAAATCTACCACTCTGGTGGAGGGTATTGATAATGAGAGGTGATATGCATGGTTGGAGGCAGGGGGTATATGGGAAATTTCTGTACCTTTCTCTCCATTTCCTTGTGAACCTAGAAGTACTCTTTAAAAACTTGGTTTTTAAAAATTAATTCAGCAAGTTTGCTGGATATAAGATCAATATACAAAAGTAACTGTTTCCATACATTAGCAATGAACAATCCAACAGTGTAATTAAGCAAATAATTCCTATTACAATAACATCAAATAAAATGAAATACTTACAGAAAAATTAGCAGAGGCAGTACAAAACACTTGAACACTGAAAACTACAAGACAATTTTGAAGAAAATTGAAGAACTGTATGTATAGAAAGATATCTTGTGTTCACAATTTAGAAGAACTATTATTCTTAAGATGGCGATACCCAGAATTCCTCTACCAATTCAACATAATCCCTGTGGAAATTTCAGTTAGTTTTTCTTCTTTTTTTTTTAAAGAAATTAACAGATACTAAAATTCATATGGAAATGCAAGAACCCCAGATATGCAAAACAATCTGGGAAAAGTACAAAATACTCACACTTCCTGATCTCAAAACTTACTATAGAGCTACAACAGTAAAGACAGTGGTGTTAGCATACAGAGAGACTTACAGATCAATGAAATAGAAATAAGAGTGCAGAAAAAACCCATATATGTTTGGCCAAATGATTTTTAACATGAGTGCCAAGACCATTCAATGCAAAAATAATAGTCATTTTAACAAATGCTGCTGGGACAACCAGGTATCCATGTGTAAAAATATGAAGCCAGACCCTTGCCTCATACCATATACAAAAAGTAACTCAAGATGGATCTAAGAGCTGTAACTAGAATACTCTTAGAGGAAATGTAACAAGTGTAACTTGTCATAACCTTGGATTAGTTTCTTCAGTATGACACCAAATACCCAAACTACCAAAGTAAAAACAGATAGTGCTCTTTCTGCAAGTAAAAAAAAGAAAAAGATAAATTGGACTTCATCAACATTAAATACCTTTTTGCTTCAAGTACACTATTGAGAAGGTGAAAAGGCAACACACAGAATAAGGAAGTATTTGTAAGTCATATATGATCCTGGGATTTATATCCAGAACACATTTTTTAAAATTCAAAAATAAAAAGCAAAATAACCCAATTTAAAAATGAGTGAAAGGTTTGAATACACAGTTCTCCCAATAAACAAGCGAGGAAGTGCCAGGCATCACTAGTTAGTAGGAAACCCAAGTCAGAACCACTATGGCATACTACTTCACTCTTACTAGGATGACTATAGTTTTAAACTATGGACAAAAGTGAGTGTTGTCGAGGATGTGGAGAAATTGGAGCCCTATACATTGCTGGTGGAAATGTAAAATAGTACAGATATTTTGGAAAACAGTCTGGCAATTCAAAAAATTAAGTGGAGTTACCAGATGACCCCAAAGTTCCATTCCTGGGTATATAGCCACACATGTTCACACAAAAACTTGCACACTAGATTTCATAGCAGCATTATAGGTAATAGCCAAAAAGTAGAAACAACTCAAATGTTCATCAGTTGATGAATGAATAAACAAAATGTGTATCTATACAGTGGAATATTATTCAGCCATGGAAAAGAGAACATGACACTAAGAAAAGTCAGACACTAAAGACTAATAGTGCAGGATTCTGATTATATTGAATACTTAGGGTAGGCAGAAAGTAGACTACTGGTTGCCAGGCGGAATGAATGCTTACTGGGTATGAGGGCTTTTTCTGGAGTGAAGAAAATGTTCTGGAATTATAAAGTGGTGATGGTCATTAAAACTTGTAAATGAACTACTTGTGAATATATGAATTATGTACCATAAGAGAATGAGTTATATCCTTAAGGGGGAAAAGTAGAAGGTCAGATTTGGCCCAGATTTGCTGATCCCTGAATTAGAGCAATGGTTTTGGAGTCACACAAACCAGAGATAGAATCTTGATTTTCGACGTATGAGCTTTGTCACCTTGGGCAAGTTATTTAACAGCTTTCAGCCTCACTTTTCTTCATATGGGGCATACTGTGTGAGGATAACATTAGGTCAAATATTCCATCCCCAGAATTTAGAAATGGCAGGTGTTCAATGTGCATAAATGAATAAAGCATTTAGCATAATTGTTGGTTCATGGTGATAAATAAAAAAACCAAATGCTTATATACCATTTACTATATGCCAGGTTACTATTCTGAGTGCTTTGCAGAATTTTATCTCATTTTAATACCTCATGTTATCATCCCCATTTTCCCTTGAGAAAATGGAGGCTCAGAAACTGTAAGAAACCTACATAACATCATGCCACTAGCAAATGGTAGAGCCAGAATCAAAAGCCAGGTGGTCTGGTTTTGGAAGCAGAAGAATTGACTAGACAAAGAGGAGTGGTGAGAGACATGAGAGTCAGCGTAACAAGTATTGACTGACATGATTATTTTTGTCATCACCAAGAAGTCTAATACATATCCAAGAATACTGATCCCATTTCTGCCTTTCGTGTCTGAACGCACACTAGCACCTCTACTTCCTCAGCGTTTGATTTAGGCTGATGATATTTCCGAAGTCTCTGATGTTCTGTTAGGAGCATATTTGTTCTTTTATCCATCCATTCATGGAGCAGGTATACGATCCTTACTATGCTGCAGGCCCTGTGCTATGTAGATACAGAGATACTCTTAACTCTCAAATAGCTCAAAGTCCAGTAGAGAAGAGAATTATAATCCAGATGGTAGTAGAGACTCATGCAAGGGCGCTATGGAACCAGAGAAGACCCAGGGGATGGCAGGGAGGTGTGAAGGGCCTGTGAGGGCTCCCAGAGGATGCAGATTAGTGAGGTGTAGGAGGGGAGAATTAAGTCAAGAAGAATTACAGCGTGTGTACTACACCCAGGAGCCCCTGGTGAATCCGAGACATGGAGTCTAACGCGACCTAAACTAGGTTGCCAGGAGGACCTAGAAAAACTCCTAAGGGCCTAAGTGCCACGCCAGTTTGGTCCTGAGCAACTCCCTGGCATTTCCTATCCACCTATCCTACACTTTCTTTGCAGCACTGATCATCTGCCATATTATATCCTTGTTTATTTACTGCCTCCTCCCACTAGAAGGTGAGCTCCCTGAGGGCAGGGACTTTGTTTGGGTCACTGCTCTATCTCCTTTACCTACCACCTGCACATGTTTGTATTGTCTGGCTGTAGTAGGTGCTCAGTAAATATTCTTAAATGAATGAATGAGTGAAATAAGTGAATGTCCTCTCTGGAAGCTCTAGAGAAGACAGAACATTAAGATACAGGCAGGCCCCCAAATCCTAGAAATCTGACTGTAGAATTGAGGCTACCAGAGAGGGAAAGAGAGGGTGCAGAACAAAGAGAGGAGGGAGCCCAAATGGATTATGGGGACTTTGGTGGTGGGCTTGGTGTGTGGTAACACGCATTTGAATCTATACCTCTGCATCATATACAGAGGTTGTACATCAATGTAACCCTAGTTAAAAATGATACAAAAATAAAAGGTTACAGATGGAAACCCCCAGTAGCTTATAAGCTAGTGGAGTCCTACCATGTGGACATGCATACCAACTACATGCTGTCTCCTCTCTTCTATGATTCCCCACCTTCTCTCCCAGAACTTTCAGATTGTCCTCTGACCATTCAAATGTCCTATTCCCTCACCCACAATTCTCCACCCCACGCAGAACTCAACACTCCCCAACATGCTCCAACATAACCCTCCCACCCTCCTGGCTCTGCCCTTCCAAAATCCTATTCCTGGTAGCTGCCTGCATCTGCTAGGTGTTGTTAGTATGATCAAACTAATTTTCACTAATGTCTGAATCACTGCCAGAGCAGGCTAAGATATATGATTTTTGAAATTTTTTTGTTATAGAAACATTCACACATGTACGCAACAGAGAGGAGTATAATGAATCCTCATGTACCCTTCACCCAGCTTCAATAATTATATACATTCTGCCATTCATATTTCTTTTATTCCCAGTTTTTCCTGGAGTATTTAATCTTTTTTCAAGAACATAGATTTTTTTAATTGAGGTATAATTACAGACAGTCCCCAATTTACTATGGTTTGACTTAATGATTTTTTTTGACTTTACGGTGGTTGAAAATTGATACACCTTCAGTAGAAACCAAGTTAGGTGTATTAAATGCATTAATTGTATTAAATGTGTTTCAACTTATGATTTGTTTTAACTTACACTATTTTAAGATATTTGCATATATTGACAAATGATCACTACAGTAAATATAGTTAATATCTATTGCCATACATCATTACCAAAGTTTTTCTTTCTTGTGATGGGAACTTATAAGATCTAATCTCTTAGCAACTTTTTAAAAATGAGGTAACATTAGTTTCAAACATTGCAGGTTGCAGGTGGATAGGGTCATTCTTTGACATCACCACAAGTCTAGCTTTCATCCGCCATCATACAACTGACCCCCTTTATCCATTTGACCCACCCCATCCCCTCCCGTAACTGCAGTTCTGCAATTCTGTTGTCTAAGTTTGTTTTTATTTAGTTTTGTCAGTTCCTTTGCTTTGTTTCTTTATATTCCACATGGGTAATATCATCCAGAATTTCTCGTTCTCCTCCCAACTCATTTTGCTTAGCATAACCGCCTCCAGTTCCATGTATGTTTTCACAAATGGCAAGACTTCATCTCTTTTTATAGCTCAGTAGTATCCCATAGTGTGCATATACCACATCTTTATCCATTCATCCATCAATGAGCATTTAGGTTGTTTCCATGTCTTGGCTACTGTAAATAATGCTGCAGTGAACCTAGGAGTGTAAACATCTTTTCAGATTAGAGTTTTCTTATTCTTTGGATAAATATCAATAGTAGAATAGCTGTATCTGTGGTATTTCTATTCTTAACTTTTTGAGGAATCTCCATTCTATTTTCCCTAGTGACTGTGGCAGTGCACATTCCTACCAGCAGCGTATGCAACCAGTATCATTAACTCTAATTGTTATGCTGTATATTATGTCACTGTGTGACTTAGGTACCATACCATTCCCCTGGCTTGTAAATATTTTAGTATGTTTCTCCAACATGTAAGGAAATTTTCTTAACGTAACCATTATCAAACTTAACAAAATTAAAAAATTTCTTAATATCATCTTAAACCAGTCTCTTTTACATTTTACCCCACTGTCTCAAAAATATCTTTCTCCATAGATTTGTTCAAATCAAGGTGCAAACATAGTCCATGCATTAAGTGTACATTTTCATAGGTTGGAGGCCACTTGGTAGAATTTTGGCACCATGAAAGAGTGGAGACTCACCAGCCTGAAACCCTTCTGAATATCCTAGATTCCCTAACCCTATGAGCTTCGGGGGGGCCTCTCGCTGGTAGAGAAAGGAGGTAGCCATCCAAGCCCCTCATCAGATCTTTTTTCCATTACCCAATACAGGGTGGTGGGATCATCACCTCAGGGTGGGGTGGGGAGGGGAGGGGAGAGGAAGAAGAACAGCATACCAGAGCTTTCTGCTCTGCCCTATGTCCAGCCACCACCATTCCCCACCCCACTCCTGTCTGACCTCAGAGGTATTTGGTTCAGCTGTATAAAAGTCATCATAATTGCAGCCATTCCTGGGAGCTGCTTATCATTCTGCCTAATTAGAGTACAGCACAATAATCATTATGTGTATCATTAAAGATATGTCAGGTTGACTTTGTCATGAATTTTATTTGATTTCAGTACTAAGTTGCTCCAGTCGACTTCAGAGCTTGTTGCCCCTGATCCCTACCAGAGAGCGGGAGACCAGCTGTCAGCAGCCCACAGCTGAGGCTCTCATCCTGTCCAGCCCTGTCTCCCTCCCCCCACCCTCGTCCCATCACATCCCGTCCTGTCCTGGCCCATCCCGTCCTGTCCACTTCCATGTGCACTGGCTGCACCGCAGCCTAGGCCGGAGGTGCCCTCCCGCCTGCCCTTCCTCTCTTCCTCTCCACAGGCTGCACATCTGGGCTTGAGGCAGAGTGATTCACACTTACAAATAGAAACAACCAAAACAACAAAACCCTGCAGGCTCTGCCAGGATCAGCTGCTGCCTCCCCCCATCCACAGGGATCCCAGTCCAGCTTCTTATTGACTCAATCTACGCAACATCTTCATTATTCTCCCCATTTGGGGAATGGGAAGTGTGAGATGAGCCGATGTGTACAAAGCCATTGAGTTCATCATTAGCAGAACCAGAGGAGAAATGGAAGCGGAGGCCGCTCAGCTGGAGCTTTCATGGGAGCTGAGGCGGGTCAGGCTCCGTCCTTTAGATATTCGTCTCTGGTAGTGGATGCGTTTTCAATTTTCAAATATACTAAGTGATACTCGGTGCTGTTGGGCAACTTCCTGAGAAGCGAGCACGTGTGCGTGGAAGGGGGGTCAGCAAGCAGCATTTTTCCAGCTCACGTCTGCAGGTTGTGAGAACCAAGTCAATGGCTTGGGCCAACCAGCAGGCTGCCCCAGGCCTTTGCCTCCTTGGTAGAGTATCAGGCTGCCTCTGCCAGCAGGTTTCTTGCTGCTTGTCAGCACCAGGCTTAATCAGGTAAACCAGTGTGGAAGGAGTGCGTATAGCACATCAAATCATTGCCCAGTGAGCCTTGCCTTCAGATCCCGCGCAGACCCAGTAAGTGAGTCAGGGGCGTGTGTGTGAAAACGCTCCTGTGTTCAACAGCCTTGAGTGAGCCTCGTGTTTGTGCCCCACTCTGCAGTAAGTGTGGCTGCCTCTGGTACTCACTCCTGCACTCGTGGCCTAGTGAGGAAGAGGGGCTGCAAACAAATAACCAGAGTGGGCCAGAGGGCCATAAAAGACCCCGTGGAGGCACAGAGGAGGGACCGAGGAGCTCCATCTTCGGGGAGTAGGCAAAGACTTCAAAGAGGTTACTTTCAAGGTGAGTCTTGAGAGACGAGTGGGAAAGCTCTCGGCTAAGAAGGGAGAGCCAGCCATTTTCTGATAACGGAACGGTAAGCGGAAAGGCAGAGTGGGGTGGCAGAATGTAAAGGAACCCAGGATTCTCTTGCAGGTGTAGGGGAAATGGCTTTCCATTAATATATTTCGAGGCTTTAATAATTTAAGGTCAGACTTCAAGATGGACCATCATTGCAGTTTCTGATTGTCTGTGACCTTTGCCTCCTCACCCAGGTTTTGTGCCAGCCTCTTGGCCTTTTGCAGTTCATCTGCACTTAGCTCAAAAGTTCATGCTAAAACATGCCATTTCAATTTTAATTTTGCACCAATCACCTTGGCCGCCTGAATGGCCTAGCTATGTTCTGTTCTTCTCTGGAGCAGCAGCCCAGGGTCAAAACCGGGGGAGCAAAGCTCGCTGTGGGGAGGGATGGAGCAAACTCCCCAAGGCACCTGGGATCCATGTGCTAGACCTTCTCTGCCCCGTGTCTGTTCTCAACCAAGTGCCTTGTTTGTTTAGCACCTGACTGCGGTATTCATTAGAGAGCATCAAAACACTGTTGTAGCAAGGAATCATGCTTGCATGGACTCACACTATTAGAGGGTGAGTCTACATGTAACACACCTAGAGCACGAAGGGGCCCAGTAGCCCCAAGTTAGAGTCTTTGTCCTAAAAGTAAAATCCCCCTCCATTTGTCTGGCCTCTAGAGCTTTTTACAAAATTTCTACCCTTGAGCCTCATAAACAACCCTTCCACATTGGCAGGGTAAAGATTTGTGTCCCCATTATACCAGTATGGAGCCTGAGCCTCAGGGGGTTAAGTGATTCCAAGTGGTTCCACTGTCATTGGCAACCAGGCCTCGGCTGCGCGCTGCGGGCTTGCACACTGCCCCGAGCAGCCTGCTGCTGAGCCGGCCTGGCCCTGTGGAGGGCCGGTGCGGGCCGAGGTGGCACTCACGCCTTTACAGAACAGTTGGCTGTGGTTAAGCACAGTCTACAGCCCCCTCCCACTGTTCACATCACACCCGCCTTGAGAAGGATCTCCAGATATTTGCCATGTTAGCACAAACTAGTACAAAAGATAAAGAGTGATAAAGAGTACCTTGAGAAGCAAATCACCCTCCAAGATGTAAGTCATTTACTCCCTTCTTACCAGCAGGATCAGGTTCAACCTGCATAAATCTATTTTAGTGTATTTTAATTGCTTGTAAACTATTTCCTGGATATGCCACTGACCATGAATAATTAGAATCATTTCAATGACTGGGTTTTCAAAAGTGAATGGAGACGCAGACTAAAAGAGACTGCTCAAAAGCAAATCATTTGTTAAAGCCTGAGTGGAGCATTGTCTCAGCCTTCTCCATTCTTGTTTTGTTTCTCCCGATGTCACTAGAACGGCCTGTTTTTTCAGCCACTCTGGCCGCCCTTCATTTTTTATGTATCTCTAATGTTAAGTTATGCCATTTGCTGACAGCAACGAGGCCCAAGTGGCCGCATGGCAGAGTCATTCATTTACTCAGCAGAGATTTATGGGCACTTCCCACGTGCCAGGCGCACACCAAATCCTAAGGAAAGAGAAAAGAACAAGGCCCAGTTCCCAACCTTGAGAAGAACAGTTCCTGCTGGAGGAGACAGGCACATAAGCAAGCAGTTACACCAAAATGTGATAAGTGCTAGAATGGAGAGACCAATAGTGAGCTGTGGGAACACAGAGGAGGAACTCACCCATCTGGAGGAGTGCGGCTGGTGCAGGGGAGATGCAACATTTAGCGGGTGCTTGAAGGAAGCAGATAAAAAGGAGCAAGGAAACACTACAGTTCAATGTGGCTACATTTTCGGGGCACATACCCCAGAGTGAGGTATGCGATAAGAATGGACAACTAGGTCTGGCCACACTGTGCAGGCCTTTGTATGCCCTGCTTTCAGCTTGGACTTGGTCCTGAAGTCAGTAGGCAGCCAGTAGGGGGGAGGACTCCATCAGATCTGAATTTCTGATGGAGAACTTGGGGAGGGAGGAGAGACAGGGAAGTTGGTTAGAGGCTGACTTGGAGGGCACAGCTTGGCTTCGTCTTCCCTCTGGACTCCAAGAGCCCCTTGCCTGCACCTCTATTATGGCGCCGGCCCCAGAGCATTACAATTGCCTGTTCGTTCCGCTATCTCGTCATTCACTCCTTGAACCTCAGTCATGTCTTTGAGCCCAGAACCTGGCACACAGAAGTACTCAGTGAAAAGGGGAGCAAATGAATCAATAGGGTCTAAGCAAGTGCAACTCCAAATTTCCACCAAGTAACCCCTGTGATGGTGATCTCAGAGGAAAATGCTGGTCTGGTGGAGTATCAAGTCCATCCATGGCTTTTCCGCTGAGTCCATTGATCCTTCTTTTTCTATCATGAAGGAAGGAAGTGCTATTCAGAGAAGACAGAGAAGTTGCTGGTGCTGGTTCTAACCCAGTACTCTGTTCTTTCTCATAGATTTATTTTTGATGACTTGTCTAGAATCTATCTTCATTGTTCTTGCTCTGCTCCTTCTCCCTTTCTTAACTTCTCTTCCTTCCGATTTAAATCTCACCATCCTTCAAGGCCAGTTCAGTGGCTCCCTATCTCCACCATGAAACCATAATCATTACCCAGTCCCCACACTTAGAATTAAGAATTCTCACTTGAGGGCCTCCCCGGTGGCGCAGCGGTTGAGCGCTGGGTTGCGAAGCTGCCCGCGGCCTCTGCGGCGCCGGTTCGATCCCCGGCTGCTCCCCGGCCACCGGAGGAGGATCCCACATGGTGCGCAGACCTCTCCTGTCACCCGCTGTTCCCCTCAGCAGTGTACTTCGGTCCTTCTGCCTGCTCTGCTCCCCACTCTGGCTCTGGTGAATTCTCTCACCCTCCCGCGCTCCAGTGCATGTATAAACAAAACAAACAAACAAATAAAATAAACAAATAAATAAATAAATAAAAACATGCCTCTATTAAAAAAAAAAAAGGAATTCTCACTTGAGTGCCCATATCCCTAGGGAGACAACTGACCTCTGACTGTCACCTCATTATAGTTACTTCTGTGCTTGTCTGCCTTCACTATTGGACTGTAAACTCCTCTAGGCCAGGGATAGCATCTGCTTCATCACTGTCTCCTAGCACTTCCTGCCCAGCATCCCACCCCAACAGATCATCAGTTGAGGGTTTTCAGATAACACTCAAGGCATGTTGCTTGGTATCTGACTGTCCCCTGAGTGATAATGCTGACTTGAGAGTAGTGCCTTAGGCCTCTTTCTGTCTTATAGCAGGCAGTTAGATTGTCTTTCTTCATCTGACAAATGGTGAGGAAAAAAGAAACATTGCTCATCGAACAATGGGAATACCTCACAAATCAGAGATCTGCTAAAATGCCTCATTTCAGGTATTTTGAAAGTGCAACATCCAGTGCCTCAGAACAAAGCACAAGCACACTGACCTACCAGGGTCATTAGTTCAAATCTTTGCTGAGGAGCTTATTGTATGATGGAAGTCACCTACAGTGCTGAGTAAACATTCTCTTTGGAAGGACTTATACTGAATTAGTGCTACTTGGAATACATTAATCATCAAGTACCAAGAATTCAAGTTTTCCAAGTAGAAGTATCCAACCGACAATTATAAACGCAAGTCAGGGGGCTTAACGCTGGGCCCAGAGACGTAGGACTTCTGCAGAGAAGTGACTAAAACAGCAACAGAGTGTGAACTCTTGCCGGGAAAGACGAGAGTGGCAAGGAGACAACATGGGGACACCTGCATATAAAAGACAGGTAAAGGAAGAGGATTTAGGGAAGGAGACTGAAGCAACAGGGAGAGAGTTGTGGTGAAGGAGGAGATAATGCTAAAAACGAGAACATGATTGATGATGTGTGCTGGAGAGACATCAAACAGGACAACTGATGACTGAAAAGATGTTAGGTTGAGCGATTAGGAGGTTTCCCAGATCAGGAATAGCAAACACAGGGCACAAGTGACTATATTCTCCCTACTTCCCATGTATTCCCATGATTACATGACAAATTGATCATGGCACATTTTCTTGCCGAACCTAGACACAGCCTCAGAAACACAGCACCCCAAGTAGCCACTACCAATCAACCAGAGTTGTCAGCAAGCTGAAATCTCTTTGTCATTCTTCTGATAGCAAATAGTTCACTGGAGGTATGGGGAAGAAGCCAAACAGTTGAGTTTGAAGTATCTGAGAAATGCGAAGGTCATGGTGATGAAGAGAGGTCTGAAGTTTAACAGTGAAGGGATAGAGAGATGGCAGTGGCTTAGAATAGTCTAAGGGCAAAGTCAAGGCGGCCCCAAATAGTCCTCCAATAGACTCCATTTTCAAGGTCATCTTAGTACTTGTCCAGCAGCAAGCCAGGTAAAGCAATATCCCTATGCTCTCCCTTCTTCCATCCCCACCCTTGGCTTAAGGAAAAATTGTTGTAAAAAAAGCTTCTTGTGTAGGCTTGTTTCCAAAATATTCATTTGATTAACAGAGACATATGGTATAACCAGAGTTGGCCCTGCACATATTTATGAAGGAGGAATTCTCTCTAATAGTGGAAATTTGAGGATCGGCAGTGATGTGGGAAGGGTATTTGTCTTGGCCAGGGGCCTTTTCCCAAACCCCTGAAACCACACCCTGAAGGAAAACCTATGCCTGCAGGGAGACCCCTCGAGAAGTGGCACCTACTCTGCCCCATCTCTTCTGTCACCTCTTCTCTACCTCCTTCCCTCTCTAGTCTACCCCCTCCCTTTTTAACTCCTTTCCTTTCCCTCACTTCTGTCCCACTGCCTCTCTTTCCTACCACTTCTAGTTTTTCATTCCCTCCTCTCTTCCATTTTTCATAGTCCCTTTACTTGGATCCTTCTCTTCTTGACCTCTGTGCCCCCTTTCTGTCTTCAGGATTTTGGGGTACAGGGTAAGCCCTTCAAAATTCATGCTCATTCAGCATGACTGGGCATTTGTAAAGAAATCCAGCTTTACTTTTGTTCATTACATGCGGAAGTCCTGTTTCTTTGTGCAGTTGAGAAGGCACAGATGTCTAGTATTTAATAACAACATTTGCTGAATGTTTACTATGTCCCTTCTAAGTGCTTTATGTGAATTTAATCACTTATTGTTTGCAACAACTCTGTAAGGCAAGTCCTGTTATTGTCACCACTTATAAACAAGAAAACAAAGGTACAGAACAGTTAAGTAACTTGCCTGAGGTCACTCAGTAAATGGTAGAGCAGAGATTTAGGGTTCATCCCTTATGAATACAGAAATCTCTCTTTTTAACCACTATGCGTATTACTTGGTGGTCTAACTGGAAGCCCACTGGACTGGAAGTCTGAAGTCATACTCAAGTTCACATGTGCTACTTTAGCACTATGATCTTGGACAAGACACCTCACTTGTTCAACGTCCACATGTGTGAGGGCCCTGTATTTTATTCTAGCCAATACCACACAGTTTAGCTTGGATTTATTCCTCTGCCCTCCCTGTAATTATAATTTTCTCTATTTAGACTTTCATCTCTTTTAGAGTAGTCACCAGACCTTTTTTTATTTATTTATTTTGTGCTTCACATCTCCCTAGGACCTAGAATAATGCTCAGCACCTAGTAGAACATGTGTTTGCACACACATGAGCACACACACATATACAGACACAAATTACTGTAGATTGACTAAGATAGGAACCTTACCGATTACTCAGTACACTAAATGGGCTAAATATGTGTGTTCAAAAAGCCTCTGAGTAAGACTAATTAATATGGGGCATTTTCTTTGCTTAAATATAATTGCTGTTCACTTTCCAATTTGACCTGTTTTGTTTAATAAACTTTTTTTCTATAGCAATAGTTAAAATACCACTAAAATGACTGAATAATAACAATTTTCCCATGCCCTCTGCATTCATTCTCTTATTCATTTAAAGAAACAGTTCTTGGTGCTGGTATATGCATCTCCCAGAGAAGCAGTTCTCAACTACCCAAGTTTGTGTTATAGGGATGAGGTGAATTCCACAAGTGGGGTAAAGAGGCAGTCTAGATGAAATACCAGGTTTCCACCCCCATGGCTACCTCCACATGTAACATCTTGTCTTCAGTAGCCCAAATCTCTCTGACATCTTGGTCCTGCTCTGGACACTCCTAATGCCCCATTCCCCTGCCTACAAGCAATCACCTTTGATAAGCTGCTTCCTGCCAGTTCAGTCCAACAACTAATGGAGTTATTATTTTTGTTTGTTTGTGTTATAAGGCCATGGCAATAAAATTTACTCCAATAATACCACTGCAATTTTATGTCCTTGAAATGTACCATAAATGATATATATAATAACTGAATTTCCTGTAAACAGAAATGTTTTTCTGGAGGAAAGGAGGCTTTTTTGTTTCCATCATGGTTGGGCCCAGGTTCTTTGATGGAGTAATTGGTGATAATGGAAGGGTTGAGAAGCATCATACAGGACCATATTATGGTTCCAAATACCGGTCCTATGTTGTTCTGGTTCTGATGAGTTCTGTTCACGGGGTGAGTCAGGGTGAGAAATGTTCTTCCTGGTGCGGTCCCACACCACACACCAAATCACCAGCACAGCTTTCCCAACTGATGCCAGAGCAAAGCCTCAGGAGTCAATAAGTGGAACTGGCACTGATTGGGGGGCTAACCCTATAGAATCAAATCCAGTTTTGGGGAAAAGTCAAACCTTGAGTTAGTGAGTTGAGAACTACTGGTAGTATTACAAAGCCATATTGTACCCCCAACCAACTAGCAGACAGGGATGCTTGTTTAGCCACAGGAATGTATTGCCAGCATGGCCAATGTTGTGGGGGAGAATCAGGTGTAGGCCAGAGGCACAGGCCGGGGGCAGTGGGGGTTGTGAAAGAATTCACGAAAGACAGCGTGGAGAACAGGACAGGTGGATTTATTGACATACACTGCCAAGGAGAGCCGCGGGCAAGACAGGAGAGGTCTGCTGCGTGCAGAGGGTCCCAAAGCTCTATTCTACTCCAGGCATTATTGACTGGTTAGGGTGGCTAGTCTTAGGTGTGTCCTGATTGATGATCTGAATTAGCATAATAGATCGTCAGCTCTTTGGACCCATCAGCTTAATGTCCAGGTTCCCAGGACAGTCCCATCTACTCCTTTTATCCATTCATGCCTCCCAAGGAATGGGGACTTGGTTTCTAAATTTAGTAATGATACCACATCAGCAAATGTATCCCTTTGAGCACCTTCCTCATGCTAATTCTTATGCCTGAGGATTCATGAGATCCTCACTTTACTGTTCTCCTTCTTCTTCTCCAGTTGCTCTTATTCTGCCTGGTCACTGAGTCTTTTTATCTTCAGCTGCCTTAGCCCTTAGCCATGACCTCACCTCCACACACCATCATCACATGTGCAACTGCTGGCTGATGCCCTACTAATCCCAAGCCCATCATGTTCCCCTAACCAGGCTACCTCTTCCTGGTAATTTACCCCAACACTGTCAGCAGCACTGAGAGTCCCACTTACCCAGACTCAAAATCTAGGAGTCAATTTTGACCTCCCCTCATTTTTCCTCCACAGCCGACCAATCACCAAGGTTCTGGTGAGTCTACCATCACATTATCTCTTTCCCTCCTTCTGCATCCCACAGTAGTTGGGTAGTAGCCTCCCCTTGGACTATCACAGTAGCCTCCACACTGGTCACCCAGCCTTTGCTTCTCCCAGGTTTCCTAAGACATAGCTCCAGGCTGCCACTGCCACTGCCTGTCACATTAAGCCGAGTCCTCTCGACCTGGGATTCAAGACTTCCCATGCTCTCTTTTTTTAACTTCAGCCAACTTCTAGTATTTGCTGCTCCCCAGGCTTCTCCTGTATTCTCTTGCTGAATAACCCCTTCCCTTTGCAAAGGTGCTGCCTGTTTGCAATCAGCTAGTGCTTCAAGATCCTAATTATCCCTACTGGACTTCAACCTCCTCAGAATCCCAAACACATTTTATTCCATTCATCAACAAACATGAGTTGAGCGCCTATTATTTCCCAGACCCTATAACTAGGAGCTGTAGGTAATATAAATAAAACTGTATTCTTCCCTTGTGGAGTTTGGCCTAAGGGGCCAAAAACACAGAGATAGTTAAGTCTAAATCCCAATAACTTGCCCCGACTCCTAGTCTATGGAGTCGCTCCTTGCAACCTATAAATGTATTTCTTAAGACCCTCTCGTCTTAAAACATCCACCCTACCCTGTCCTAAGCCCCTTCCCTGTATCAAACTCCTTTTAAAAAAGTGTGATCTTATCATAATTCTCATCTCCACCCCTCCACACACACACACCCTCCAATGACTTTGTTGTAGCATAGATCTCCTTCCCGTGGACAAATCGGAAGGCCACCCTCTGCTTATTTTACCTCCCTGCAGTATCTCAAATTGTCACCAGAGCTTCTTCCACACCCTCTGTCTGTGGCTGATATGTTGACTGTTCCCCATAACTTTTTTCTGGCCTCGCCTTACTCTGCAGCCAAGCTCCCCTGTCAGCCAAGGCAGTCTGGACTTATTCCTTTACGTCACTGGTAACTCCTAAATCTATAACATTTATCCTCTATTTTACACCCTAGCTCCCTCCTAAATTACAGGCCACTACATCACCAGGCTCTGTACCCTCAACATACTCACACATTTATCCCCTGTCATGACCCTTGTTCTCGGCCTGGATTCCCCAGCCCATTCACTCACCTCCTCCGCTGTCACAAGGCCGTGACGGCTCTTCTGTTTCCCACATCCAGCTCATTGCTCTATCTTTGCCACATTTTGAGTTTTTCAGTTTCCCCATCCTCCCTTAACAGTTCTGGTTCAGGCTCTGTTACCATGCATCGGGCCTCTAGTACCAACCTTTCACTGGTCTCCCTTCTTGCATTCCTGCCCTCGAATTCCATTCCATTCTCCACACTGAGCCAGTGAGCTCTCTGACGTGCACAGCTGACCTGCTCATACCCTCATTTACAAGCTCCCCCAAGTTTCCACTCACTTATCCCATAAGTAGTTATTTACCACCTACTAGGTACAAGCACTGTTTTGGGAAATGGCAATACAGCGGGGAGCAAATCAGTGTTCTGCACCCGTGGACCTTCTAGTCTGGGTTAAAGCCAAATGCCTTAGTGTGGGGAGCAGGCAGTGCCTACTGGGGAATTCATGCCTGCTTCCCAGCCTCCTTATGCCCTGCCCTCGAGCCATTTGGAATTCATTTCAGAGCCTAAATGTGCCATTCTATTCCCTACTCCCTGCTTTTGCCCAGCACTGTTGAGAATGACCTCCTCCCCCCGCCCCCCCAGACCCCCTCTGCAGACTCCACTACAGAGTTACTTCCTCTGGGCTGATTTAGAGGCTCTGATGGCTAGTGCTGCTCCCTGGAGTAATCCGTGTGCTGGCTGTGTAACCTCTGTCAAGTAATATGACTGTTCCATGCTTCAGAGCCTCATCTTAAAAGGGAAATAATTGATGTACCTACTGTAAGAGTTGGTTTTGAGAATTACGTTCATCAGTCTATGAAAAACGCTTAGAAACTTTAGGTGCCTGGCACATAATTAGCTTTTAATAAGTGTTACCTGTTATTACTTTTATCTTTAGTATTATTATTATACTTCTCACCACACTACTCACTACTCCCTCCTAGTAATCATGACATTCTGTCTTTGTGCTCCAATGACTAACCTAGTTGGGCACATAGTAGGTACTTAATAAATTTTGAAGGAAGAATAAAAGGACTAGTTGATCCAGGTTTGTGAAGGAACAACAACAAACTTCAGGCTTCTTCTGAATATCTTTTTGATCAGATATCTAAGTGCACACTGTTTGTTTTGTGTGAGCAAGGGCTGCAGAGGAGCGAGCAAGAAAGGTGCCTTGAGCTGGGCTGAACCAAATAAGAACTGGGCTATTTTCACTGACATCGTGGGTTAAGAAGGGACCCAGCACTCCAGAGTACCCACTATCTTCAACCCTCATCCTTCGGCCCCACCTCATACTTTCCATTTACCCCTTCCCAAGACTATGTTCCCCTCAAAAATTTTTAAATTAAAACCCAGAAAGCAAAGGAGTGCTGAAGGAACGGGGGGAGGGGTGGGGAGGGGCTGGCACCTCCCTCCTTCCTTTGCTGAGATCAGAGCCAATGTTTTCTCTTGAAGGTCGGCTGGCCTCTTTCATCCCCTGTTCCACCTGTCTGGGTACGGGACTGCTGCTCGCCTATTTCCTTTCCTCTGCAGGACTGGAGGGCAGTTTCAGGGTGGGGCCCCAAGCTATTTCTAGTGCTGGCCAAATCCCTCCACCCCAACATCTCCTTTGCCTTATGTGATCAGATTTCCATTCCACCTCACCAGTGAGTAACGAGTAGCAGGAGCACAGGGCAAGAAACTGGGAGAAGTCGGTTTCTCCACAGGCCCAGAGAGGAGCTAACGGGGAGGACACAGGGTCTGCTGGGCTTTGCCTGGCAAGAGGAACAGTCTCTTCTTTCTGCACCCCACACTTCCCAGGGTGTGGGCGAGGCACCGGTGAGGCAAGGAAAACGGATAGCACATTATTGATGTCCCACTGGGTGCTAGGCCCTGTGCTAGGTGCTTGGGGTTATGATATTTCATTGGTTCCTAACAGCCCATCCGGGTCAGCATTTATCCCTATGGTAGAAATGAAAAAAACAGATTAAGAAGCAGAAGTGGCCCGAGGCACACAGCCAAATCCAGTTACCAAAACCCAGCTCTGTCTGACTCTAAAGCAGCACCTCATCTGCTGCCTAGAGTCTAGAAAAGTCATTCGTGTTGTGGATTGGCTCTGAATTATTCCACAGAATTAACTGAACAACGAGCTAAACCTTATGGGAATGTCTTTAATACAGCATAATTTTAATGTAGAGGCATGAGGAGAACCTCTTTGATGACTTGAGTTTGACTCTACGGGCAATACAAAGAGAATGAGACAGAAGTTTGTGCCTTAGCAGAGTTCATAGGCTGGTAAAAGAGAGTTACCAAGTGCAAAATAAGAAACATAACAAAAACAAAAAGGGAGAGGGCCAGAGAGGAGAACAGAGCACCATCTTTGCCTTAGATGCAGCTTCTGCCTTCCCAGTGCCTGTCGCTTCCCTCAGCCCTAAGCCACCTACCATGTGGCACTGGATCACAAAACAGGGGCTTTCTTCAATCATCTATGTCCCCTAGCCTGAGAATGACTTTTGATTAGCAGTGTTCAGGAATGCTTAGGAACCCAGACTTGGCTATTACCTGCAGCCAGCCTGCTTCTGCAGAGAAGGGGCTATTTATGGATACATTCAAGCCAGGTGCTAATGCAGCCAGGAACAGAGGCTCAACCCCAGTGGAGTGGAGTTCTGTTACGGGGCGGTCAGTTCTGGCCCCAGCTGACCACCTCACAACAGTGTGTGCTTCTCAAAGAGGACACTAAAAGGAGAGTGCAGGTCGCCGTTTAGTAGGTGCTCACAATGAGGAAGCGTTGTTCCAAACATTCAGTGCTCAACAGACAGCCCGTGTCATGTCTTGCTGACGGGGAATAAGCACTATTATCTTCTTAGATGGAAGCATAACATTCCTTCCTCCCAGGCCTCGGTGAGGGGGCAGCCTGGCTCTGATTTTTTCTTAATTTATTTATTTATGCGAGCACTGGGTACAGTCAGAAGCACGGGAGGGCGAGAGAATTCACCAGAGTCAGAGCGGAGAACAGAGCAGGCAGAGTGACGAAGTACACTGCTGAGGGGAGCAGCGGGAGGCAGGAGAGGTCTGCGCCTGGCTCTGATTTTTATAGCACTTTGGTGCCAGGGGTTTGGGCTCCCAGAAGGACCACTTCATCACAGCTGCCTCCCTGCTGCTCTCTCTGCAAACCCGTCCTTCCACACCGGTGAGCCGCCTGCACCACTCAGCACCCTGAGCAGGAGGAGAGGCTGCCTGAGGAGAGGGACCACACCTGTTTGAAGCCTTCTTTTCCAGAGCCAGGCCCATGAGGTCCTTGGGCTTTGACTGAGGGGCCCTCCTTGGTTAAAAATACCAACCTCTTGAGTTTCGTCTATCACAGTTGTGGGGGGAGGGGGAAGTCTATGGATGTGTTCCCAGGGTAACCCCTCTGTCTGTTCCATGGAGGGGTTCGGAAAAGCCTATCTCTACTGAAGGCCTCTGCTAGACCCAGAACTGGGGGCTTCAGGCACCAGGGAGTAATAACTCCAATGGGAAGGCACCCCTCTCTCATTTCTAGGTCAGTCCACACATTTTTTTCCAAAGGCACGCTATAAACATTGTCACATTCTCGGGCATTTTCCTTTTAATTAAACGTGTAGACTTTTCTGCCGTGGATGTGCCATCGCCCCACCAGCTTATTCCCATGGAGTCCACAAAGACGCTGTCAGACTCTCCAGAGACTGAGGCACAACCTCCCGCCGCATGCCCGGCCTGGTTCTCCACGAGGATGATTTGGTCCAACAGCAATAACCCTGGATTATTTTTGAGGGGCTCTTTGAATGGCATCAAATTCATGACACATATCAAGGCCGCTTTTCTCATGTCCTCTGTACCACTTTTTCCATGGAATTCGAATTCCCCTGGCTAACATAGCATCTAACAATATCACTATTGAAAGCACATCGTGTTAAGGACCATATGCTCTCTCTCTCCAGAGAGTGTGCACAAATACTATTTCTGTGAAAAACTAAACAGAAATAGTAGCTTTGCATATTTCCCATTCAAAGGCTTCTCCCAATTGAATGATTCCCTTTGTCATGGAGTGTTTTTCCCCAAGCGGGCCCTAATAGAGAATCTGAATCAGATATTGTGAGTTACCAGAGGTCACAAGGATTCCTCTAGTGAGCTAGAAATAGAATCCAAAAATTTTTATTTTGAATCCCTGATTTTAAAAACAAATAAACTCTACTGCAGAGAAAGAAAAACTAGAGAAAGTAGACTTGTTTGACATTCCTGGTTCAGGGGACAGGCAACCAATACTAACAGGCAGCTGCCCGGCTCTGTGGGGACTGAGGAGATGAGAACACAGGCACTGCTGCCTTCAAGGAGCTGATCATCCAGGATGGGGAGATGAGGTCACGGATGAAAACTCCCCTTCCAACAAGGTGCTTATGAACACCCATGGGACCTTAGGGGTGGTCTTGTCCCTTCTCCATAGCCCACAGCAGTCAGCAGGGTACAGGCCTGCACTGTTCGTTGAATGAGGGCCATAAGAGAGGTACCAACAGAACATTCTGGGGGTTAGTGGAGAATGAGGGACAGCTTTGTGAAGGAGGTGACATTTGAGCAGTGCCTGGGTGAATGGGGAGGTTTTTCACAGACAGCAGGGGCTAGGGGAGGGTCTTTGCAGGCCCCAGAAAGGACAATGGCAAAGATCCTGAGGACAAAGCTTGGCATGATTTGGGAGAGCACAGAGCAGGCCAGTGTGGCAAGAGAACAGGGATCAGCGGAGGCTGTTGAGAAAAGATAAGACCTGAGCAGAGAGAAACTTGAACAAGCAAAAGAACATCACCGTGGACCATCACTGGAGGTTTGGGCAAGGGCAGTGACACCAGCAGGCCAGGCCAGCCTGCCTTGCCCACCTGAACCTCCTTGGCCTTGGTGCTGGTGGCGGAGGGAGGGGGGTCCTGTTGATTGTTCTGTTTGTATGTGGCTTGGTTTGGAGGTTTTCTGTGGTTTAGTTTGTTTTTTGGCCTTGCCCTTTCCTTACAGTTTTTCACGGCATATGGTCCTGATTATGTGCTAGAAATCACGCCAAGCTGTCGGCCAGACCGCAACGAGCCCCACCGAGTCCAGCAAATCCTCAACTACATCAAAGGTGAGCACCACCCCTTGAGTTCTGCCCTCCTAGTTCCACCCAGCTTGTACTGGTCCATCAGTGGGGACTTCCCCTAAGACCATTTGTCTTTTGGTGGCTAATCATTTCACTGACTTGGAAAGGAAGCCTCTTCTTAGCCCAACAGGTTGTGGTTAGAATTCCACTGACCACGCAGGTTGGGATTGTCATTTGGCCCAGTTAATGTCACCTTCAGGAGGACAAAAGGCCCAGCTTTAGGCACCTCCAGTAGAAAACCAATTCTGAAGTATGCCCTGGAACCCATTTTCTTTCAAGGGGACAATAGTAAAACCTTCTTAAGATGAATGACGTTCAAGTCAATTCAGACTTGGAGAGCAGGTTTGGGGTGGTGGCTCTCAGACATTCTATTCCAGTATGGTTCCTTGGTCTCATAGGGCCTTGAGAGACTATGAGTCTCCAATGAATTCTGATGCCCCGGGAGCAGGCTCCCCAGATCACCACAGCACCAGAGGTGGTCTACTGCCCTATCATTCCCTTCCCCAAGGCTGCTCTAGAATATTCTGGCCTCTAGACAGAGGAAAATGGCAGTCAGCAGTGTATTGCCCTCTTTTTTTTTTAAAGATTTATTTATTTATGCATACAAGAGCTGGGGTACAGGCCAGAGGTGTGGCGGTGAGAGTATTCACCAGAGACAGAGTGGGGAACAGAACAGGCAGAATGAATGAAATACATTGCTGAGGGGAGCAGCGGGCGAGACAGGAGAGGTCTGCTGTACTGTGTGGGTAGCTCCCTGGCTGGGGATCGAACTCGTGCTTCAGTGACTGCGGACAGCTTCATAGGTTGCGTCTTAACCCCTTCCGCCACCAGGGAGGGCTGGTATTGTCCTCTTGATTGCACTGTCCACTAGCTGTTTAGTGACACTGTCGTCAGCTTTCCAGTAGAGCCCCCCCCCCCAAACTCCAGCCTCTGCTTCACAACTCAACTTACTTCATCTACCTTTTTTTTTTCCAAAGTATTTTTGGCACCCATTTTCCTGTTTAATTGAATTTGCATGTATGTGTGCACATTTTTTTGGGTCCTAATTATTTGCAGAGTTAAGAGGCCAAGGGTATCATATTGCCCATCCTGGAGAGTAAAATCCCCATGTTTATTCATGTAACGACCAAGCTAGCACCAGTTCTCCTACCTTTGAATCCCTCCTTGGAATAGAATCCAGCATGAAAGGGAGGCCTGTGCTGTGCCAGAGTTAGTCAGAAGGAACACACGCATCCTGGGGGTCTTTGCCAAAGGTTGTATTAAGGCCCTTTCCTCTAGCCGAGCCCAGTCTGTGACAACAACTGAGTCGTAGGCCGGAACTCTATGTCCTAGAATCCTTTGGCCAGAGAAAATTTTCTGAGTTCATAAGTCCTAGACTCGTAAGGTTATGCTCATAGCAATGTTTATTGTCTCTCTGAGCAATGTTTATTGCCTAGTCCTCAGCATCCCCCTGACCCATAGTTTCCCTCTGATCTCTCAGTGGCTACCGACCCCACAAGTCCTCACTTCGTAACCAAGCTCTTCTCCTCAATCCAACCTTTAAGGTCTTTAAAATCCTCTTCCTGGTCCTCCTCCAATCCTTCTGCCATGTGGTGACCCTGATTAACCCGCCTGCTCCTGACTTCGCTTCCCCCTGCCTCTCTCAGACCCAGGACATGGCTCCTGTTTCCTGTGGGGCTGCCCCTGGACCACTGCTCTTCCCCTCTGCCTTCAACCTTGCCATTTTCCCCCATGCAGACTCTGAATCCCAGTAGAGCACAGACAGAACAATAGAAACAGAGTAACTAAACAAGCAACTGCCAGCACTTGCTCACACCTACCGGTGTGCGGCTGCCCATGTGCGCTGTGCCTCCTTGCACGCGCCCCAGGCCCATGCCCCCAGAGAGTGGTGATGTCTTGCTATTGAGGAAATGGAAGGGACAAAGGAGAGAAGACATAAGGGAGGTAATTCAAAGGGAAAAGAACTAGGAAAGGTAAGAAACCCAAAAGAGGACTAAATCTTAAGGAGACTTGAGATAAAAAACTAGGCTGAGGGTTGGTAAAAAAAAAAAAAATCTTAGAGGACAGGTAAGTTACATGAAGTTTGTTTTTTTTTGTTTTGTTTTGTTTTGTTTTGTTTTTTTAGTTCAGTTTAAGACGAAGTGCTATTTTTCTTACATCACTGTTAGTTTTTGGACGGTATTTGATTTCCCCCCTCAGGGGTTGTCCCCGTAGTTCTCCTACCACCAAACCACCTGTGAACTGTCACCATAGTCCCTTGTGGAGTCAAGATTTTTTGAAGCAGTATTCTGATTGTAACACAATGAAATGAAAGTGGGAGGAAATGTATGGACCAGGAATTGGGTCCTCAAAAGCAACTGGGCATATACAAGATGGGAAAACGGCTCGGCAGTATTTTGTCTGAAAGCGAGTCCAGGATTTTAGTCAACACGGAATTCAGTGAGTCACCGGGGCAAGGTGGCCTCCAGAGATCCTGCTGCAGTATCGACCTCACTTTAAGAGGGCTCTAGACAAATAGAAGTGTTTTCCAGGAGGTCAGTCAGGATGGAGGGAGGATTGGAGCCCCAGCTCCCCAAGGTCTGGTGAGGGGAGCTGGAACATTTGGAGATGAGATGATCCAGAGTGACGTAGTCTCTGCTTCATATCTCTGAGGGGCTGTCACAAAACAGAGAATATAGCCAGTGTCTGTGCAGTCACACGCACAAAGCTAGGAGCCCTGGGTAAATATTATAAAAAAGGCATATTTTCATTCAGTAGAAGAACTTTCCAGTAATTAGAGCTGCCCAATGTGGAACAGGCTGCCTAGAAAAGAATGAGGTCTCTCCCGTTGAAGTTATACAGGAGGGGACTTCACTGCCATATGGTAGAGGGGCCCCTGCATTGGACTACGTTGTTGTTAAGATTCCTTCCAGCCCTAAGATTCTCAGATGCTGTATGTTAAAATGAGAAAATAGAAAAAAACAATAAAAGGAATATGATGAGAGAGCAGGGGTTGATAGATGAGTCACAGTTGTTGGCGGGGGGAGGGGAGTATGTAATGCTGTGTATGAGAAGGAATTGATGAGGAGAAAAAAAAAGAAACTAAATGACTGAGAGTGGGTGGGAAGGAGTCAGGGAGGGCAGGCAGCAAATAGGGTGGCTATAGAATACTAGGAATGTTCAGATTTTCCATTTAGCCATCCCTTTCCTATTGACAAAATCTTGTGTTTTAGCCATGCAAATGAGCAGAACACACAAACCCAGAACGGAAAAGAAATTCAGCTAACGCTAGAAGAAATGAGGCTAGAAAGAAGTCCAAATGTTGCTAAAAATGGCCAGCTAACCTGCCATACTGAGACCATGCCCCTCCAGCCTGGTGACGCAACTGCCATCACAGTGTGTTGCCATGACAATGGTCAGTGTGGAAAGGCTGCTAAATTTTCTGCATTCTGATTTTCCTGAACCTGCCTGCAAGACTGTCATTTGTTCTGGCATATAAAAACCTCAGCGAAGCTGGTCATTTTTCACCATGTTTCTCATCTCCCCCCCCCCCCCACCATTAAAAACAAAGTTGGCGGGGGAAAGGTGCAGATAGATTAGGGGAAGTAAGACGGCAATGGAGGAGATGCACTCAGATCCCCTCGTGGGAGGGAGTTTGCCAACATGTCTTGTCTAGTTGAATTTGCTTAGCCTTTGACCTTGGTTTTTTTTTTTTTTTTTTTTTTTTTCTTTTACTCACCACATCCTTTAGAAGCACACAATGGGATTTTTTTTAACCTATTGGAAATCAAACTTGAGGATGTTCATCTTAGAGAGATGCCTTCCATATGCCACAGGCTGACTGGAGAAACAGGAGAATTTAAACCTCACCTTATCCCGTCTTTACTGTCCATTAGTCTTTCCGAGAAAACAAAATTAAACCATGGAGAGTCCATTTAAGCTATTCCCTTTATACAGAGAAAAGCGCTGTTTTTTTTTTTTGTTTGTTTTTTGTTTTTGTTTGTTTGTTTGATTTTGTGGGACCCTCGCCGGCGGCCGGGGAATGAACCGGAGCTGCAGAGGCTGCGGGCAGCCTCGCAGCCCAGGGCTCAACCACTGCGCTACCAGGGGAGGCCCAGAAAAGCGCTGTTTTGCTCCCATAAATTGCTTTTCTTGTGCCAATGAAGCTTGAAAATACGTGTCATTGTTCACAAGGAAGCATGGGTTAGTGAGCAGATGGCTCAGGTAGCTTCTGACCACCACTGTAGAAATCACCCTGAACCATCCTCCTGCGCCAAGGCTCCTCTGCCTTTCCTCTGGTTGATGTGCTCCAAAGAAATTGGCTCACCATGAACCTTCCAGAGTTGGAACAGTGCTGATGTGATTGATCCCCAGAGTGGCTAGCTCCCCAAGCCTGGCTCACTCTGCGTGAAGAAGCAGCGACAGGTCTCATCCCTGATCCCACTGACATTTGAATCAAGTAAAGGTCCCTCGGGGCCCAGAGCTTCACACTGCAACCCAGATCCAACCTTCTGTGGGGGCGCAAGGGGGGCCCATGTGAGTATGTGTTGGAGTTGTAACCAGAGATTTCTACACTTGCTCTGAGTTCCCAGACTCTACCCCAAGTTCACCTGGGATAGAAAAGGAAACAATGGTGCCAGGAGGTAAGGAGGTGGAGAGGGAGAGGAGGGGAAGGACAGAGGGAAGAGAAAGGCCTCGTGCACATCTGCCTTTTCTGACCCTTAATGAAGGGGTAGAAGGACTGGGGCTGAGGAGATGGGCCGGCAAACTATGTGGGTGTGGGGAGAAACAATGCAGGTGAAATAAGAATAATAGCTACCATTTATATTACAGATGAGAAAACTGACTCAGAGGGGATAAGTGACTTGACAAGGTCACCTTTATTCTCTCGCTCAGCAAGTGATTACTGAGCCTTCTATGTGCCACACACTGTGCGAGTAAGTCGTAGAACAGACATTTGAACTAAGATCTGTCTGAAATGGGGCTTTGGAGTCAGACCGGCCTTTCTAGTGCGCCTCCTCTCCTCGGCGGTGTTGCCCTGTCCAGTCCACTCGTCACCCCCATCTGCTTTTTCTAGTCATCCTTGGTAAATCCTTCTCATCCTGCACTGCACACCAGCTCCTTCCATGTAACTGATCCACGCACCTGAGATGTGGTTTCCCTGGACATTGGAGGAGGACGGCCATGGGAAGCACTTAAAATTCTGGCTCCTGACCTAGGCCATTAGCCCTCCCTCACCCTACCCCTGCCGTGCCCCTACCACTGCCCTATGCTATGATCTGAAACTTCCATTTCAAGCTGAGTAGTAAAAGAGAAGGGCAGACTGTGTAAGAAGGCAACCAATCCAGCCCCTGCTGTCTGAAGCATGCTATGACCACCGGCCATTCACAGCTCCACGGCCCCAAATTGAGACCCTTTGCAGACTCGCCGGTAATGTTCTCAGGAGAACCATCGTGCTGGGTGTAAGCCGTAGCAACTCTGGCAGCCTGAAGTCTGGGGTCTAGGAACTAACAACTGGGGCATCTGGTCAGCAAATATCCAAGAGCTGCTGGAGTCCCCAGCTTGAAGCAGTGCTCCTGCCTGGTGGGACTCTACACCATGGACACTTGGCTTCCTGCCACACCTTCTATTTCCTGAGAAGCCTTGAGGAAAGTTGAAAGGCAGGGAGGAGAGGCTAACCATTTGCCTTGGGGCTTCTGGGAAGGACTTTGGAGCAGGAAAGTGGAGGAAACCCTGAGCCAATTTGCATGACCTCAGGTGAGGATCTGTGATGCCCACCCTTTATCTCCCCCGGCCTTGTTCCCTGGTCCTTCTCTACTCCTCTCCTGCCCACTCCCAGCAGCTTGCTCCCAACAGCTTGCTCCCAGCCCAGGTTTCCCATTGACCACATGTCTTTATTTCTTGCTTCACTAAAGAGTATGGACAGCAGAAAGGTTTGCTGTTACAGCTGTTCTCATTGGAGAGAAAGATAAGTCATAAAAATATTATGCTGAGGTTCCCAGGTGCTGTGGTGGTTGGAGAATGATGGGCACTACACCCGAGGGGAGAGGACAAATATTGTACAAAAATGAACGATGTAAGAAAATAAATAAATAAATAAATTTAATTATTAAAAATAAGCTTTATGTGTATAAAATAAACTTTAGCAATGGCTGTATTAGGCAACAAAGTGCTTCAACTATTATTGAAGAGAATAGGTCTGCTAAATTCTCCTAAAGTGTGTATATTAAAAAAAAAAAATACACATCAAAACCAAGAAAATCCTCTACTGTTTAAAAAAAAAAAAAACTTAAGGCAAACATTTTGTAGTTGAATCAGAACATAGATTTCAGGATTGATGGAGGTGTATGAAAGAATTTTCAACTCTGTGTAAAATTATGCAATTGTGCTTGGAAATAGCAAATTCAGGCATGATGGAACAAGAAATGGTCAGCACAGTAATATTTTTTTCTTTGCCTATTTCCAAAGTCAAGTAAGAATAGAAAAACTTCAAATTAAATCTCAACTTGAGCTTAAAAATATATATATATATATCATGCTGGAAATTAGATAAATTCTAAAATAAAAATGCAGGCTGCTCCCCAATTTAGACAGCAATTTTAACAAGCCATGTAAACCTTTAGCAGGTTATTTATGAGGACTTGAGAAATCTACCTAAATCCAGGAGGTAGAAACTACTATTATTGAAAACCTATCATGATCTCAATCCTCACGATTACATTATGGGTTAAGAAAACTGGTACCCTAAAATGTAGCATAAGGTGCTTATGGTCATGTAGCCAGTAAGTGGCAACCATTGGATTTGAATCCAGGCCTGGGGCCTCTCCTCTCCCTGGCAGTATTCTCAGTCAAGCCCATTCATTATCCCCTGTCTGCTTTTTCCAATTGCCCCTGGTAGCCCTTCCCACTGCAATGTGTCCCAGAATGAAGTTCTGAACCAGGTTGACTTTAAGAGGCTTTATTGTGTCTTGAATTCAAAGCCCCACTGGGTCAATCAGTAAGTATGTTTTGGACCTCCCAGGTGCTAGGTGCCTTGGGAAATAAAATAGAAGTTTAAGACATAATCCCTGCTTCTGACAAGCAGCTGAGAAGTCTAGGTAAGGGGACAAAATTAACCCCCTTAGACAGATAAGAATATGAGGGCTCACACTGTGTAGAAAAATGGAAGAATAAAACTTTAGGAGTCTGCTTTCAGAATGCAGGGAGGATTTGAGTAGATAGGAGTAGGGAAGACCTGGTAAGCAAGGAAACTTGGATGGGAGGTGTGAGTGCAGATTGCAAGTTCTCTTGTATTGCAGGCTGAGTCATCCTTACCAGCTATGGTAAGGTGGGAGCCATTCTGGGCTCTGGAAATAGACGTGGCATGATGCTCACTAAGGGTGAGCCCATCAGGCCTGGCCTAGAACAGTGGCGGTAGCTTAGGAAGGGGAGGCTGAGAGCTGGTAGGAAGCGTATCAACAGCACTTAGAGAGAGATCATTTATAGAGGGTCAAGGAGAAAGAAAAAGGAAAAGGTGGCACTGCGGTTTCCAGTCTGGATGCCATCTGGGATGGAGAGCTATGGGGGGGGGTGCAGTTTCACAGAAACATACTTGACATGTCCTGTTGATATGTCTAATGTCTCAGTACATCTACATGGAAGAGTTTGTTGCAATCAATTAAAAGGAAATTTTTCAAGATAATTTGATGATGTGACTATGCTCATGATAGCAATGTCAAGCGAAAAAAAAAGGATACAAAATGATTTAATACCATGTAGTCTCAGTTTTGTAAGTATATATAATGTGGGTATGCGAGTGAGTGTGTGATATTCAGAGAAAAACATTAAAAAAATATATACCCCCAAAATGCTCACAATTGTATGATTAACATTCTGAGTAATTTTTCATTTGTTCTTAATTCTTTCCCTGTATTTTTCAAAATTTCTGCAATGAACATATATTGCTTCTGTAGTTAGAAAAGTAATGTGTATTTGGGTTCTTTCAAGAAAAAGACAATCATCTTTTATCAGAACTTCTAACCCAAGTTTGGGTTTACACAGTCTGATCACTGTGCCTACACACAGCTGGAAAAATACGGAGCTGGAGAATGAGTGGTTCACATGTCTCCGGCATTGTTCCCTTTCTTAGGTAGCTCTAGTAATTCTAAGGTGTTTCCATGTCCTTGAAAAGCAGATCTCCTCTTGACTCACAATATGAAGCGTTTTCTGTCTGGTAGAAAGGCAGAAAATCCAGATACTTCCCTAGGACCACCTCTCTTTCCAAAATTTTCATTCACTCCAAGGCAACTGTTACTAGTCTCAGACTTTTCTGGGAATTCTCTTGTTCCATTGATCGATGTGGCTGTTCCTCCCCACCTAGCCTTGATTATTGTAGTTTTTTAATAATAAATCTTAATATCAGATAGTGATTCCTCATCTTTTTCAAAATTGCTTTAGCTATATATACAAACTTTAGAATAATCTTATCTATATCTACAAAAAAATCTTTTTTTAAAAGATTAATTTATTTATGTGTACAAGAACTGGGGTATGGGCCAGAGGTGTAGGGGGTGAGAGGACTCACCAGAGACAGAGTGGGGAATAGAACAGGCAGACTGACAAAATACACTGCTGAGGGGAGCAGCGGGTGAGTCAGGAGAGTCTGCTGCGCCATGTGGGTAGCTCCCTGGCTGGAAATCGAACTTGTGCTACAGTGACTGCGGATAAACCCTTGCACCACCAGGGAGGCCCCTACAAAAAAAATCTTGATGTGATTTTGATAGGCATTGTGTTAAACCTATATATCAATTTGGGGAGAATTAATATCTTTTTTCCAGCTTTATTGAGGAATAAGTGGAAGGGATACACAATAATTGTTCGATTTATATATATTGTGAAATGATTGTAGTATGTCTAGCATTTATCATCTCATATAGATTCAATAAAACGAAAAGAGAAAAAAACAGGGGAAAATTCTCTTTGTAATGAGAACTCCTGGGATCAACTCTAATAATGTTCATATCCATCATATAACAATGTTAACTAGATTAATCATTTTGCACATTACATCCTAGTACTTACTTATAACTGAAAGTTAACCCTTTGATCACCTTCTGACAATGTCATCTTTATTGTATTAAATCTTGCAATCCATGACCATTGTCTCTCCATTTATTTAGATCTTTAATTTTGTTCATCAGCATTTTGTACTTTTCTGGGTACAGATCCTGTACAGATCTAGCTTTTTCTTTTTTGACTTATTATAGTTTTCATTTTGGCTTCTATGTGTTTCTTGCCAGCATACAGAAATACAATGGTTTCTGTGTATTAAATGTATTTCCTGTGACTTTGCTGAGTTCATTTATTAATTCTAGATGTTTTCTTATAGATTCTTTGGAATTGTCTATATAAAATAATTCATCGACAAATAGTTTTATTTTTGCCTTTCTAACGTGTATGTGTTAATTTCCTTTTCTTGCCTTATTACACTAATAGGACTTTCAGTATTATGTTGAATAAGAGTGGTAAGAGCAGAGTCCTTCTTTGCTCTAAAACTCCTTTAAGTATTACGTTAACTATAGGTTTTTGTAAATTTTCCTTGTCAAGTGGAGGCAGTATCCTCTTTATATTCCTAGTTTTCTGAGAGTTTCATCATGACTGAGTGTGAATTTTGTTAAATGCTGTTTCTATATGAGTTGATATTAATGCTGATGTGTGTGTGTGACTTTTCTTTTTTCATTAGCCTTTTAATATGCTAGGATACATTAAGTTATTTTCAAATACTGAACCAGCTTTGCATACCACTTAGTCGTGGTATATAATTTTTACATATAGTGATGAATTCTATTTGCTAATATTTTGTTGAAGATTTTATTCTCTACTTAAGATGGATATTAGTTCTCTTTGTACTGTCATCATCTGCTTTCAGTATGAGGGCAATACTGGCCTTATAGGTTTGGAAGTGTTCCCTCCTCTTCTGTTTTCTGCAAGAGATAGTGTAGAATTGGTGTTAATTCTGCTTTTCAATGGAATTCTCTAGTGACACCATTTGGGAATGGATATTTCTTTTTCAGGGGGTTTTCATTTTTACTTTGATGGCAGTGTGGTCAGAAAACATGTTGTATATCATTTCAAACCTTTTCAGTTTGTTAAGATTTGTTTTATGCCCCAGTATATAGTCTACCTTGGTATATGGTTTGTGGGTTCTTGAGAACAATGTGTATATGGCTGTTGTTTGGTGGGAGGTTCTATCAGTGTGGTTTACATCCTGATGGTTGGTACTGCTGTTGAATTCTTCTGTATACTTTCTTATTTTCTGTCTAGTCCTATAAATTGCTGAGAAGGATGTTGAAGTCACCAACTCTAAACATGTATCCAGCTAGTTCTCCTTATAATTCTCAAGTTTTGCTTTCAAGTATTCTAAGGTTCTGTTGTTGGGTGCATACATGTTTAGGATTTCTGTAATCCTTGGTTGACCCTTTTACCATTATGCAATGTTCCTCTCTGACCATGTTCATTTTATTTGCCCTGAAGTCTACTTTATCTGATTATCAATTGTACCCACTCCTACTTTCTCTTGAGTAATGTTTGTATGGCATATTTTATTCTTTTTGAAAACCTTTTCTTAAGGAACTTTTCTATTGAGCAAACATTGATCTATGTAGATATATGAGGATTGGTTAACAACACTGTGTATAACTTCGGGGTATGGGTTCACGTCTCTTCAAATGTATGTTACTAAACTATCCCTACCACCAAGGCACCCACAGACCTCTATTATAGTCCACTGAACTCCTCTACCCTATGCTACCCATCCTCCTCTCCCCCTCTTCCAATCCATGAACAGAGAAAATCTTTCCATTTCTTTGGATCTTCTCTTTCCTTTAACAGTGTTACAGTTTTCCCTGTACAGGTGCTTCACCTCATTCCCTACGTTTATTCTTAGGTATTTAATTCTTTTTTATACCATTTTAAATGAGATTGTTTTCTTGATTTCTTTCTCATCTGGTTCTTTGTTGCATATAGAAACACAACTTATTTTTATAAATTTATTTTAACCTACCCTTTTACTATACTGATTTATTGTTTCTAATAGTTTTTAGTAGAGTTTTCTAATGGAGTATATTATGTCATCTGCAAATAGCAATAATTTTACTTATTCTTTTCTAGTATGAATTCCTTTTATATCCTTCTCTTGCCTAATTACTCTAGCTAGGGCTTCCAATACTGTGTTGAACAGTAGTCGTGAAAGCGGACATCCTTGTATTGTACTGATCTTAGAAGAAAAGCTTTCAGTTTTTCACAACTGAGTATACTATGAGCTGTGGGTTTGTCATATATGGTCTTTAAAATGTTAAGGTATGTTCCAGAAGGAACACTTTTGAGAATTTATTATCAAAGGATGTTGAATCTTATCAAATGCTTTCTGTGCATCTATTGATATGATTATATTATTTTTCTCTTTGCTTTTGTTAATAGGGTGAATTATATTAATTAATTTTCAGGTGTTGAATCATCCTTGTGTCCCTGGAATAAATCCCAATTAGTCATGATGTATGATCCTTTTAATGCACTGTTGAATATGGTGTGCTACGATTTTGTTGAGGGTTTTTGCATCTATGTTCATCAGGGAAATTGGTCTGTAGTTTTCTTGTTTTGTCTGCTTTTGGTGTCATTGTAATATTGACCTCATAAAATGTGTTTGGAAGCATTCCCTCTCCCTCAGTTTTTTGGAAGTATAGAGAATGATTGGTATTAGTTCATCTTCCATTCTGCTATTAAGCCCATTTGTTGAATTTTTTAATTTCATATATTGTATTTTCCAGTTGTAAAATATCTATTTAGTTTTTCTTTATTTCTTCTATTTCTTTGCTAAGATCTTATTTTTTAATTTGTTTCCAGCATGTTCATAATTGTTCATTAAAGTATTTTGATGATGGCTGCTTAGACTTTGCCAATAGGTGTGTCATCTCTATGTCAGCATCTGTTGATTTTTCTTCTCATTCAAGTTGAGATTTTCCTATTCTTCAAATGAATGATTTTCTATTGTATCCTAAACATTTTAGATCTCTTTATGAAACCCTGTATCTTATTTGAATCTTCTGCTTTAACAGGCTTTCTCGGCCACCATGTTAGCAGGGAAGGGGTACCACCCATTACCTACAGGTGTGGGCAAAAGTCTAGATTCTCCACTCTTTTGACACCCTGGGGGAGTGGGATGAGGGAAACCTCATTACTGGTGGGCAGAAATGGAAATTCAAGCTCCCCACTAGACCTCTACTGATAACATCCCAGCCAGGAATGGAAGTGACACCTTGTTTATTACTTCTCCATGGAGTCTCTACTGACACTGCAGGGACAGAGGTCCTCCCTGACACTGAGCAGGCATAGAAGTCCTGGCTTTTCAGTCTTCCTTTTCTGACATCACCCTGGTAGGATGAAAGAAAGCCTGCTTTATTGCTGGGATAATTTTCATCTTACTGTTTCATTCATTCAAGAAATATGTATTTGGTGTTGGAATGTGCCAGGCACTAACCTTGGTGCTGGCAATAAACTGTAAATAGGACAGGTAAGATAGATAACAAGCAAATATTTAATATCAATTACTGAGAGGTTCAGAAAAGATACTGTTTCAGATAGGTGGTACATGAATGCCTCTCTGAGGTGGTGACATTTGGGAACAGAGCTTAATGAAGGAATTTTGCAAAAATTGGGGTAAAGAACATCTAGAAGAGCTAGCTCAAAGACCTGAGGCAAGAATGGGCTTGGTGTGTTTCATGTGTATTAAAAGAATTATCATTATTATAAATCAAGCTCTGATTTCACAGATAACATTGCTTAGAATGAGGCTAATTTTTTTTCAGTGTATTAGTGAAGTTTCCACATAAGTGGTAATGTGAATATGGCAAAATTTTTGACAGTACTGAAGTTCAGGAAGCAGATCTGTCTCTGAGGGAGATAATGTTACTAGCCTCCTTTAAAAGATGAAAGAACTAAGGGTTAAGGAGGTTGTATATGCATCACACAGCAGGTGAGGGAGCTGGGATTCCATATGAGAATAAAGATCATACCCATAGTTTAGAAGAGGAAATATATAATTTTCCTTCTGCCTGGTGAAGCTGCTGGTTGTTGCATAGAACAAACCGAAAACTTTTGAAGAATAGTTGGAGGCCTCTAATGTGTTTAATTAAGGTGTTTCTTTTTGTTTTTGCCCAAAGCACATGCCTAAAAGCAATTATATCACATATTCCCTCCAATTTTTAGCTCTAAAACAATCAAGGGGCAAAAGGGAGGTTGGAACTTATTAGAGAAAATAAGGTAAACCACTCAGGGTTCAGGAATGCCTAACTGTTGACAATTCTCTCATTCTACCCGGAGGCCCTTTAACCAACTGAGATTCAGGTGCTGTCTTTAGCACCGCAGCCAAATCCTGTAGTGCTGATGGGCGTTTTATGCCAGAGTAAGCAGGCCCAGCCTCCCCGGCCTTGCTGCTGAAGGGCAGCCTTTGCAGGATTCTCACCACAAAGTTCCAGAGGTAGCTGTGCTGATGTCCCATCCCCTGGTCTCCTCCAATGTACCTGGACAGGGTCATCCCCGGGCCACATTGAGGACACCAGGAGCTCTCAGTCTTTTGAGAATGGGAAGCATCTTTATAGACTTCTGGTTTACCCACATCCTTCTGCCTCTGCAGCTCTAAGCATGTTTTGGAGGGAGATTTCATAAAGATTTCTAAATTGAGTTAGAATTTCAAGTCTATTGTGACATGCAAATTAGTCCTGCTTGCCCGTTGGCAGCAAAGCAGCTGAAGTGCCTAGAGACGGGCCATAAAATGAAAACATCAAAGTGATTAAATGTGCCCGAAGAGCATAATCGAGTGCATGAATAAGAGAAAATAAAACAAATTGATTTTCTCCAGTGCCAGAAAAACAGAATAATTGAGAACAAAATAATAGACTTTGAAGTAATCAAAGTGAGGAATGCACCATAGTGACATAGAAACAGCCAGTTGTGGGAGAGATTTATTGTGTTTCTGTTATCATTTTTACAACTTTAATTTCATTAGCTAATAAATACAAATCAATTGAAAAATCAGTCAACCAGAGAGGAGGCAGTCCCAAGCCAAGATTTTTATTCACATCTCTGAAACAGGCTGAGGCAGTGATCCTTAATCTACTTTCATAGGCACATATCTCCCCTGTGAGCTAGAAAACAAGTTCTGGGAGGCCTCTCTGCTTTGGAGGTGGTGCTGTTCTCTTCTGCCAGTCACTTGCCACATAAAGGTTTACAGATATAGGTTCTGAAGGGTCACTTTTATACCCCGCCCAGATTTCCAAGACACAGAACTGCCTAAGTCCAGCATTCTGGTTAACAAAGATGACGACGCTCTCAGGGCCCTGACTGGTCCCATGGTCTTGTGTTCAGTATATCTGACTCTGTGCGGTGGCGGCGGCGGCAGCAGCAGCGGCAACTACAGCAGCAGTAACAGCTGGAACACCTGCCACTCCCGATACTGCAGAACATCTGTACAGGGCTCAACGCATCCATCGTCCCTGCCCCGCCCCCAACACACTCACAAACACAAGTGACGCTGAAATCTAATCTAAAACCCAGAGGACAGAGCCAGAGCACGTCGCCCCTTTGGTTTCCAACCTGGCCTCCGTGGTGCTCTCTGGGCAGGATGGGGGAGGGGAGCCGAGTTAGGACACGTCTTATCCTGACTGTGGCCATAGCACAGGGAACATCAAGCTATGCCGGGGCCAGGTGCCGGAAGATCACAGAGCAAACAGGAGACCACTGGAGAACTATTTTTATGACTCCCCCCAAGCAAAGAATCCTTCCACACCACTCCTCAGCTGTTGGCGGCTGGTTTCAGCGGCCCTTCACTTCAGGATCCACCTGAGGGGTGATGTGATTCAAATTGTGTTTTTTTCTTTCACAGGCCCTTGAGCTTCTCTGGCAGCTGTTGGCATTTCCAGATGTTCGTGGCACACCTTACCTTTAGGGTTCCACAGCTAGCAGCCATGCCTTCGGTCTCAGTAAAGGTCTTTGGGGCCACTGGGATCGTAAAGCACGGTGTGTGGAAGGAGTTGGCAGTGCCAGACTGGCACAACTTGCTGGCTTGGTCATGATGGCATGGTTAATAGATTGTGCCTGCCAGGCAATTTGTCCTAGAGAATTTTTCTTCCAGGAAGCACCTAAAAGCTGAAGGGAGTCTCCTTGTCCTTCTGGTGGCATCCAAGGCCCTCTCATGATGTGCCTTGAGGTGAATGAGGAATGTTAGCATTTAGCTCCTTTGTGCAAAAGAGCGAGAATTTGTCTCCAGTTCAGGTTTGAAATCCAAGCTTCCATTTCCCACTGGTGTTTGGGTGGAGCAAAATGGAGCAAATGGCTTTCCCAACTCTAAAGCATTATACAGATGTAAGGCTGTATTATTCTTCCTGCTGCTGCTATTCCCATTATCCTGGATTTCCCGGCCCAGAATTTTTGTCTGAAAAAGAAATGTGGAGACAGTGCATTGACCAAAGAAACTGGGAACTGTGACTCCAAATGGCTGGGAGGCGGTGCCCAGCCCAGCAGATAGACCACGGAGGCTGGACTCCACAGGCCGCTGGGCTGGCAGGCAAGCAGCCCCCTCCCGTGATGTCACCCTCCAGTTACTGTGCCTCTCCTTCCACATGCAGCCAACAGAGTTAGGCACATGAGGGGAGAAAAAATGAATCATAGACTATTTTTGCTGTGGCTTCAATTCCCTTTCAGTCTGCAGGAGTCCCTTGCAAGCTAACACCAGAGCATCCTAACCATCAGAGTAATACCCTTCCAGAGCTACACTATGTAAATGCCGAAGTCTAGTGGGGTCAATCCACCATCTCAAGTTCTAATACAGGTCAGTGGCAGACCAGTGGTCATTGGTGGATAACTTCATTATCACCGAAAGGCTGTCTGATCTCATGAGGGATCTGCATATGAGGCTAACAATTAAGAGCTAAACGTTAACTCAATCATCCCGGCTTCATAGAAATCCTGTGTCCTGCCATTGTTCCCGGTTGGAGAACGAGACCTTCAAGCCTTGTGCTCGTAGGGCAGCTGCTAGGAAACTTGCTGTAACGCCCCATCACGCTAGATGGACCCCCGCCCCTCCTTGAAGTCATTCAGGGGCTCCGCATGGCCTCTTGTGAGAGCATGGCTCTCTCTCAGCCCTTGGAGACCCAGCCTCTGGCCATCTCTCCAGCCTTACTGCCTCCTCCCTAACCCTTGTCCTGTGTGCTGGCCACAAAAATGTTACAGTTGCCTTTATACATCCTACTCTGCTCCTGCACCTGGAACATTCTTTCCTCCTTCGCCCTTCAAGGTGCCTAACCTTCTGTCAAACCTCTGCACCCTTTCTTCTGATGCCCTCTGCACTCTGTGCAGACTGGTATTTTATTGCCTTGTTCTACGGGCAATGATGTGTTTGCCCCCCTATATGCTTCCTTGCTCGCTTGATACGCTCCAGGGTGAGAACTATCTCTTTGATCCAAGCACCCAGCCCGGGACCTAGCCCACTGGAGATATCTGACAAGTCTTATGAAATGAGTGGACAGAAATGCGGACCAGACTGGGCTGAGGGACCTGGAGGGCAGTGGGGGAGGGGGAGAGGGTGACTCACCATCCAAGATTCTCAGATACTAGAGGCTGATGGCAGCGGAGCAGCCTGGCACCAGCTGTTCAAGAGCAAATCCATACAGTGCTTTCCCCCCAAAATGTGCCTCATGTACTCTCCATGAGACAATTTGAGGGGATATTTTTAATTTCATAGACATATTTATTTTAACGTATGCTTTAAAATGTACTAAGCACACCAAGCCTGTTGTGTTGTTGTTGTTGGTGGTGGTGGTGGTAGTATTTAGCATAGATGAAACCAAGATATGTATTAAATTTTTTAAAGTACACTGATAAAAAGAAAAATATTGTTAGCATTAATAGAGACAAGTAGATTCGGCAACATTTCTGAAAGGGTATTATATGATGGAAGTTTTGGAAATGCTTCTACAGTCCTGATTTCGCTTCTCTGTTGCTCTGTTATGCTACTCAGCCTCCAGGGGTTCTGGGGTCACCCCCAGCATTCCTCCCAACTGTTATGATGGTCTTTAGAACCAGTTTGCCACTCAGCCTGGTGGCGTGGATGCCCCTTCTGTGAGCGTGTGCTCGCTTTCATCGAAGTGAAAGTGCTGCTGGAGCAATGGCCAAGTTTTAAGCCTCAGTGGATTGAATGAGCAAGTGCTTTGTCAGCGGCCTTGTAGTTCCACAGATATTCATTACTCAGTGAATATTTATGGGGCACCCATATTGCCAGGCACTGTTGAGGGTACTAACATGTCAGCAAAAAGCAAACTGAACAAGATCCCTGCCCTCAGAGAGCTTGTGAGGGGAGACAGACAGCAAGCAAATAAGCACACACGGTGTTTATTCAGTGTGCTACGTGCACACCACTGAGAGTGAACGCTAATGTAAACTATGGACTTTATTTTATAATAATATATCCATAGTCACTCATCAACTAACAAATGTCCCCTGCTGATGCAATGTTACCATTAGGGGAAACTATAGACTGGCGGTGAAGGGCAGAGGCGGGGCATAGGAGAGCTCTTTGCTCTTTCTGCTCAGTTTTTCTAGAACCTAAAACCACTCTAAAAATAATGTTTATTCATTGAAAAAAAGAAAGACTGAAAAGAGTGCTCACTGACACCTAGTGCCTGGCACAGAATAGATACTCCATAAACACTTTGGAACAAATGGGTGAATAAATGAGTTGGTCAATGGATGAATCAGTAGAACGCAGGCCTCCCGAGCCCCACGTCAGTACCCTCTCTTGTACATGGGCGCTAAGTTCATCGCATAATTTATTGTCCACGCTGAGATATTGAAGAGTTACAGAGGATGTCATAGGTGTAATAGGAGCTGTCCCAGAGATAGCCTAGAGATCACAAAACCACATTTTGCCTCCAGAAATGTTGTTTGGCCTCACATATTGATGTCTCACACAATATTCTTTCAAAATGTAAATCTGTTGTCTCCACTTAACACTGGAAAAATTACATTAAAATGTGAATTCTGACTTCTCTTGGGAAAGATCTGGTCCCATGGGGCCACATTCTGCATAGTAGTAAATGGCTGGAGCTCAGTAACAGCTGCCCCCTCTGTGAGCATGTACCTTCCTGATTGCCACAGACCCCACCACTCTCTTTTGCATCATCTACTCTAGGCTGAGTGTGAGTTTCCATTTACCAATGCACTTACACACTTTTGGGTTCATCTTCTTTTGTAATAAAGTTAAGAAAAAAGGGAAACTATTACTTGTGTAGGCACACCTCAGAGAGAGATATTGCAGGGTTGATCCCAGACCACCACAATAAAGTGGGCGACACAATTTTTTTGGTTTTCCAGTGCATGTGTAAGTTATGTTTACACTATACTGTTCAATAGCATGTGTCTGAAAAATGTACATACCTTAATTTTAAAAATACTTTATTGCTAAAAAATGCTAGCCATCATCTAAGACTTCAGCAAGACATAATCTTTTTGCTGGTAGAGGGTCTTGTGAACACGACAGTATCTGCAAAGTACAATAAAGTGGCCTGCAATAAAATGAGGTATGCCTATACTCATGTCCTGGTTCAAAGCAGGAAAATGTCAAAAGGATCAAGAGGGCTCCATATGTCTTACACCCACTCTGCTTTACTCATAAACAGAGCATTCTTGGCCTCCATAGGAACTCAAGTTTGCCCCCTCTGGTCTGTGCTCCTCAGCTCCCCAGGCCCCAGACTATGCTGGCTTTAGAATTTTCTCAGGCTGCCACCCACTGTGGAAAAAGCTAGATGTGAGGGGAAAACAATGGGCATTATTGAAGCTTACATTTTTATTGTTACCCAACTTCAACATTGCTCATCATCAACTTTTGGTGGAAATTATTGTTTCTGTTGTTTTTCTTAATCACCTCCAAATGTAACTGGAGAGTGAAACAGAGCAGCAGGGAATACAGCACCCACCTTTCCTTTCTATGAACATGTGTTAAGGGAACATTTGAACATAGAGTTTTGTTCATCTGGGCATTCGTTCACTCATCAAGCTCTGGCTATACTTACAGATGCAAGGACCCTGGCTTCCGCACAGGGTCCCCAATAGATTTTCTTTTCTTCAGCAAAGGCGACGACACAAGGAAAAGGCGGAGATAGGCGAGTCTAATGGGGGCATGTTGATGCTCAGGTGTGGACTTCATAAGTAGTTGGGATCTGCTCAAGTGTTTCTGGAGCAGGAGATGTATATGATCATAGCTAGCGATTGTGTGGGGGACAGCTCCAGAGGCTGGGGCACCAGTTAAGAGGCTGTTGGCAGTGGTCTGCATAATGAGAGAGACAAACAAGGTAGAGACAGCAGAATGAAAAGGAGAGGACAGATAAGACAGCCATCTTGAGGCTGGGCTTAGTCACTCATAAATGTGAAGAGAGTTTGAACTAAGAGACAAAGAATCAAAGGTGATTCAGAGATTGTGAGTTCAGGGGTTATGATACCAAAAGCATGATCCAAAAAAGAAAAAAATTGAAGTAGGGCCCCATCAAAATTAACTTTTACTTTGCAAGAGCTAAGAGAATGACAACATAGCTTATATACTTAGATAAAATATTTGCAAATCGGGCCTCCCCTGGTGGTGCAGGCATTTGAGCACAGCACTGTGAAGCTCTCCGCAGCCTGCAGTGCCGGTTCGATCCCCGCCAACCGGTGAGATACCCACATGGCGCAGCCAGACCTCTCCTGTCTTGCCCGCTGCTCCCCTCAGCAGTGTATTTCAGTCAATCTGCCTGTTCTGCTCCCCACTCTGTCTCTGGTGAATCCTCTCACCCTCCTGTACATCTGGCCTGTACCCCGGTTCTTTTATGCATGAATAAATTAATTAAAAAAATATTTTTGCAAATCATATACTCAACAACAGATTTGTATTTAGAATATGTAAAGAACTTTCCAATCTCAATAGTAACATACCAACTAGCAGAAGCTATGAAGAAGATATACAGACAATACATATATATGAAAAGATGTTCAACATCATTAGCCATTAGGAAAATACAAGTTGCCATCACTACAGTCCCTTCAATAAAAACTAGTAACACCACCACATGCTGAAGAGAATGCAGAAAAACGAGATCCCTCATACATTCCTGGTGGGAATGCAAAATGGTGTCTCCACCCTGGAAAATAGTTTGGTGGTTTCATGTCTAAACATGCAACTACCATATGACCCAGCAATTGTACTCAAGTGCATTTATTGCAGAGAAATGAAAACTGTTCACACACCAAAAAATGTGAATGTTCATGGCAGCTTTGTTCATAATAACCCCAAACTGGAAGCAACCCAGATGTCCTTCAATGGGCAAATGGTCAAAAAATCTGCTACACTCATTCCATGGAAAGCTACTGTGAAACAAAAAAAGACAAAGTTAATGCATGCAACAGTTTGAATGGGTCTTAAGGGAAGTGTGCTGAGAGAAAAAAAAAGGCAATCTCAAAAATTATATACCGTACAATTCAATTTATCAAACATTATCAGAATGACAAAATTATGGAAATGAAGACTAGATTAATGATCACCAGGGCTTGGGGGTTGGGGTGGGGTACTGTACCAAGGTAGCATGAGGGAGGGCTTTGCGATGATGAAATACTTCTGTATCTTGCTTTAAGAACTATACCCACACACAAATAACTGCATGTAAAACTGGTAAAATCTGAATAAGATCTGTGGATTGTATTGGTGTCAATTTCCTGGATTTGATATTGAGTAATAATTATGTAAGATGTTGCCACTTGGAGAAACTTGGTGAAGGGGACCTCTAGGTACTATTTTTTTGCAACTTCCTGTTAATCTATAATAAGAATGAAATAAATAGGAATTAAAAAATTAAAGACCAAGGCCTTCCCTGGTGGCGCAAGGGGTTAAGACACAGCACTATGAAGTAATCCACAGCCACCGCAGCATGAGTTCAATCCCCAGCCAGGGAGCTGACCCACATGGTGCAGCAGACCTCTCCTGACTCGCCCACTACTCCCCTCAGCAGTGTCTTTCAGTACATCTGCCTGTTCTGCTCCCCACTCTGTCTCTGGTGAATCCTCTCACCCCCCCCCACATCTCTGGCCTGTACCCCAGTTCTTGTATGCATAAATAAATAAATCAATAAATCTTTAAAAAAATTAAACAGGCCTCCCTGGTGGCGCAAGGGGTTAAGCACCACACAAAGAAGCAATCTGCAGCCTCTGCAGCACAAGTTCGATCCCTGGCCAGCCACGGAGAAACCCACATGGTGCAGCAGACCTCTCCTGTCTCGCCCACTGCTACCTTCAGCAGTGTATTTTGGTCGATCTGCCTGTTCTGCTCCCCACTCTGTCTCTGGTGGACCCTCTCACCCCCCGCATCTCTGACCTGTGCCCCAGCTTTTGTATGCATGAATAAATAAATCTTTAAAAAAAAATAAACACCAAGAACAAAAGATACACCTAAAAATTTGCAGACAACTCAAGGTTCTTATGCTGAGGGAAAGAAGCCAATCTTAAAATCTTATATAAACATCTGTTTATATGACATTCTTGGAAAGACAACAGTTTTAGTGATAGAGGATACGTCAGTGGTTGCCAGTGGCAAAGGAGGAGGTAACTACAAAAGGATATCGTGGGAGATTTCAGAGGGCAATGGAGCATTCTACTTCATGAATCTAAATATGTGTTAGAAATCACAGAACTCCACATACAGAGGAAACATCCATTTTATTGTATGTGCATGTAAAAATTAGATAGGCAAGTGGGTGCTGATTTGTTTTTTATTTTCTCCCTTCCTTGTTCCATCCATCCATTCATCCAGCCATTTATTGAGCACCTAGGATATGTGAGGCTCTGTGCTAGACTTTAGAGATCAACCTAAAGTAAGATAATCCAGGACCCTGCCCTCATAGCACATTCTTCCTGGTTCAAAGGAGAAGTAGTCAGTAGAGTTTGAAGCCTAGTATTTCTGCTTTGGGGAGTGGGACAAGGAGAAGACTATGAGGGACCAAGAGAACAAAATTTTCAGTCCTGGAGCCTAGTCCTATGGGGTTTCAAGTGATCACTTTTCCATCAGAGACTCTCAGGCTTAAGGGAGCTAAAAGCCCCCAGTTCACATCTTTTGGGTATTTAGGAGGGAAAATACAAGCAGCTAATAAAGAACAAACATTTGGAATAGGGGAAGATTTGATGCAGTTAATGTGAACTCTGAAAAGTGCCTGAATTTGTACTTGGGGAGGGGCTTAAAACAACCATTCCTTTAGCTCATGATTCTGTAGACTGGCAATTGGACTGGGCTCAGCTAGCTGGTTCTTCTGCTGGTTTTGGCTAGTTCACCCAGCATTGCAGTCAACTGGCTGTCAAAGTCCTCACTCACATGTCTAGTGGGGGCTGGCGGTTTCTGGGGTGTATGTTTCTGGGCCATATGTCTCTTACCATCTAACAGGCTAGCCTGGGTTTGTCCATAGGATGAGGTCTTGGGGTTCTCAAGAGCAGCAAGAATACAAGTCTCAAAATGAAAGTGCTTTTTTTAACAGCTTTATTGAGGTATAATTCACATATGTTACCCAAATTTGAATTTTATTTTCTCTCCTGTTTGCAGGGAATCTGAAGCATGTGGTCTAGTTGACAAAAAGAGATCAGGTTTCCAGAGCTGAGGAGCAGTGCCTGTAATGAAGACAGCGTGTTTATGCGAGCAGTGTGTGGAATTTGTGACTGCAGGGGAAATTTGGAAGAAATTACTTCCTGAAAATTTCCAAGGGGCACCAAAGTGGCAGCTGGCCTCCTGGGGTGAGGCAGGCAGGCACCCCAGAGGCCTCAACTAGGCCTAGGGGAAGAGGGAGATTTCCAACATTTTAAAGTGTTTATTTTTTAAAAACACACAAATGCCATTTTTAATCTTTTAAAATTATTTTTAAGCAAGTTGGGGATGGGGTATTTTTATTTTCTTAAAGGAGACAGATCAGAGGTTGGAGGAAAGCATGGAGCTTGGGTCATCAGTTTGTGGGTTGGGGGTAGGGGAGAGGAGGCAGGGTTTGGGCCTCAGGACCATCTAGGTAGAGCCCTGGGCAAGCCCTGGGGGGCTAACTGCTCAGCAGACTGGGAGGTGTGGGAAAGGCCAGCTGTGTTGTTTTTAGAATCATGGATCTATTTTGTTTTTTAATTAAATCTTTGAAAACCTACCTCTTTGTCCCATTGTCCTCATTGTAAAGTGCCACTGACAGCACACACAGTTCTGAACATTTCTTCTCACTGAAGTAGCAAGAATAATCCTGCTTCTTTCACTCTCTGCTCTGGCTCAGCCTAGGAGGCCAACTCTGGGTTCTGGACCCCCACTGGGGAGCTAGTGTGTCCCCACACCAATTCCTGGATATAGAAAATCAGGCTCTGTCCTGTACGGAGGCCCATCCTGGGCTCTCAAGAATACCAGCACTGCAGCCAGGGAGAGGGATTGGCTGACACCCTGGGGAGGAGCTAGCTATCCCTGTCCAGGGAGAGTCAGGATGGGAAAGGCCATGGCCCATCACATCAAAGAGGCGTGTTGATGGATGGGTGGGATACTTCCCCGTCAAGTGTAGACAATGAGCAACTCGAGAAAATGCGATACAGTTGGGGTGTGTTTGTGTAACTAACCTTGGGGGAGAAGGCAAGGTCGCAAAATAGGGGGAAGGGATGGAGACATGAAGATGCCAAAGGCGTTGCCAAAGGCATAGCCAAAGTCATGATTTTGTCATTTAATGCACCAAATATTTATGGAACTCCTTCAACGACTGGGAGGGGATCGGAGAAGGACACAGTCCCACCTTGCTGTCCAGGAACTCCCAGACCAGGTCTCCCCAACAGAGGAGGAAAGAATCAGACCCAACATCTTTCATGCTGGATCACCAGCAAGAGTCCACAGCATAGCTGAACTGGGCCTGGTAAGATGAGTTGGGTGTCTCCAGGTCCCTGGGGGCACCTGTAAAGGCCTCGACCCTGAGAAACAACTACCTGCTGAAGTGGTGAATGTAAACCAGTGCTGCATTTTCCTGTCAAGGGGAATGGACCTGCGAGAAGAAGACGTTCCCACTGGCCAGAGAGTACTGGAGTCAACTGTTGTATTGACCAACTGTTGGGCCTCCCAGAGGCTGGTCCTTCCTGTACATGAGAAGGGCACCACCTCAGCAGCCTTCAGGATTCCTTTGCATTTGATTCCTGTTAAAAATTCAGGTTGATCTGCCTATTCTGTTCCACACTCTGTCTCTGGTGGATCCTCTCACCCCCCGCATCTCTGGCTTGTACCCCAGCTCTTGTATGCATAAATAAATAAATCTTTTAAAAGTACAGGCTATAACTATTTATAATAGCTAAGACATGGAAATAACCTAAATGTCCCAAAATAGAAGAATGGATCAAGAAGATGTGGTATATATGCACGTGGAATACTACTCAGTGATCAAAAAAGATAAATTCGCCACTTGCAGCAACATGGATGGAGCTGGAAGGGATTATGCTAAGCAAAATAAGTCAGGAGAAAGATAACTATTGTATGTTTTCACTTATAAGTGGAATATAGCGAAACCGAACAAAGGGTCAGGAAAAAGACAAAGCTTGCAAGCTGACTACCTGAGGCATCCAGCAGGGGAGGTGAGAGAGGGGGGTCAAAACAGGGGAGGGAAGAGCACAAGGGACTGTGGTGATGGGTCACAGGTGCTGTGGTGGTGGGAGAACGACAGGGACTACACCTGAGGAGAGAAATCAAATACTGTCCAAAAATCAACAACGATGTAGAAAATAAGTAAATAAATCTAATTATTTATATATATATATATATATATGCCATAGAAATCCCAGCTAGAACCAAGAATCATTTTTAATTCCTAAAAATTAAAATTGACAAACCCAAAGGTGGGCACAGCATTCACAAAACAAGCGAGAGAGATCAAAGAGTTGCTCTGCTCAGCCTAAACCCATCAAATTGTACCTCAATAAAACTGTGACAAAAGAATTGCTCCATGAAGAGTGATAAGGGCAAATGAGGGAGAGAAGACAGAGAGGAAATGAACCAAAATGTTGACCAAGGTGGGCTTCTGAAGGGAATGGACGGTTTGATTTATCTTCTTTTTACCTTTCAAGATTGTCCTAATTTTCTTAAGGAAGCATGTTCGAGTTCAATAGTAGGAAAAAGAAACTGAAAAGAACTGATCTGCGGGGAAATTTACAGATGAAGGTGAGGAGCAGTGTGCCATTAGGACTGCCCAGGAGGTTCTAAGCCAGCCTGGAATGGCAGCCAGACTGGAGGGCTCCTGATTTACAATTCACTAGACCGGAGAGGTCTTTTTAGAGAAATTGGCTTAGGGGTGGGGCAACTTTCTGCCTTGGGTGAGCTTGCCTTCCTTTCTGGAACAGCTGCCTTTGTGTCTGCAGGGACCAGTCATAATGACCATAATAATAATAATGCAAATAAATCATTGGAATAGGCCTATTTTACAAATCTCTTTCATTTATAGGTTGTCACTATCTATCCTGCTGGGTGGGTATTATCACCCCTATTTTATAAATTAGCAAACAGAGGCTACACACTGTAACGTAACTTGTCCAGCCATAACTGGTAGAGCCAGGAAGCCAACCCAGCTGGACCTGCAAGTTCCCTTCCTTTTTGTGCTGCCCATACCTAATGCCACTAAGATAGTTTTCAACTGTGACTTCTGAGTAAACAACTCTCATATAGCTTCCAACGTCCCAGCTGTACTAAGCACCCGCTGCTCCCAGGCCTCACCTCCATGCCATCATTAATTAGTCGTGTGTGCTTCTCAGCAAATTTCTCAAACTTTTGGGGGCCTATTTCCTTCCCTGCAAAGTGAGGTGAATCACACTTGCTCTTCACGGGCTATTTTGAGTGCTGGGTGAATGATCACAGATGGAAGGACTTTGAAAAGAATCTAAAACAGTGTGTGTAGGATGATGGTCTGCAATGAAAATGGGTCCAGAGAAGTTGACCTCTGAGAAAAACCCAGTGTTCCCAGGAGCCCCACGGGCTTCCACCTTCTCCGAGGCACTCACAGGAACCAGAGAAGCTGAGAGAGAAGTTTAGGCTGTGCCTGCAACTCAAGGGTTAAGAAAATAACCATTTAAAAAAGAATATATGTATTGAATAAACCTGTATTTGCATAAAACATCTTTGGAAAGATACACCAGAAACTAGGGCACCTCACTTGCCTGCAGGCAGGGGAACCAGGTGGCAGGTGGCAGGGGAGTGAGGGAGATTTGCACTATGTTCTTTTTTGTACCTTTTGATTTTTGAACCATGTGAATGCATTACCTGGGCCCCCCAAAAAAATAATTTTTTTAAGCCAATGGAAAAACTTCAAGCCAGTTTCCCTTTGCAAGGTGGTTGGGGGCGGGCTGGGGAATGGATCTGCCTTTGCTGCTTTCATCTTGAGCTGTCACAGAGAGCAGTGTATTTCCAATTCTATATTTAAAAGATTCCTTTTAAGGCAGAAAGACTTCTTTATAAGAAAATCAAATATTGTTATTCAACAAAAAACAGGAAGAAGGAAGAAGAGGAGGGCTATGAGGAGGAAGAAAAAGAAGGAAAGCTAACAGCCATCTAGACAAGGGAGCGGGACTTGACCTCTCTAAGCTCCCTACACAGAAAGCTGCAGCAGCTCCTTCTCCTCTGCCTTTGCCAAGGACAGGGCCTCCCAACATTCTGCTCGGTGCTGGACACCCCTTCCAACCCCAGTTAACCAGCAGCACCTCTGTGCACAATGGATGCACTTCAGCTCTAGACTGCCTGGGTTAAAGTTCCCTCCCTCTCACCAGCTTTGTGATGTTGTTACTCCCCTACAGTAACTCCCTTTCTGTAAGCCTTAGTCTCCTCATCAGTCAAATGGAGATGATCCCTGTACCTACCTCACAGGGTCGGTCCAGCGATCAAAGTGAAGGTAGCACTTTGTACATATCAGATATCCGCATTAGACACTGTTCCTGCCCTAAAAGGTGAACCCAATCTGGACAGGGATGCCTCCTAAGCTTCCCTGGCTTCCAGGAATTAGGGAAATTGTATGCGAATTTGTGTGGTTGTGCGTGGGTACAAGGAATCACACCTATTGCCAGATTTGCAACACTCACAGGGGTTTTTACGATGCCCCCACAATGATATCTCCAAGTACAGAGGTGAAGACAGACACAACTAGAGTCTTCTAAGACAGGGGTGCCACTCCGCTCAGGGTCTCTGCACTTGCTATTCCTTCTCCTGGGAATGCCCAGATCTTTCCCAGATTGTCTCCTCCTCATTCGGTTCTCAGCCACCACCTCACTACCTCAGCAAAATGCCCTAGCCACCCCACCTGAAGCAGCCACCTCGCCTTCTCTATTCCAAAGTACCACTTGTTTCTACACCATTTATCATTTTTTATTCATTTGTCACTTCCTTCACTCACACACACGCATACACACACACTCCAGAAGGGCGGTAGCTTCAGCAGTTTCATTGCTGTCTCCCCACTGCTGGCAAAGGACCTGGCTCCTCAAATTCCTAATACAACCTACGGGACGGCAGATCTATATACTAAGATAAAGCATTACTTTATCACAGAGGAGGGACATGAGGGCTACAAGCAGGCCATGTGACACTCAGGTTGATCTGGGGCCAGCCATCAGAGGTGGGCAGTCCAGGCAAAGGCACATGGGATTTAAGGAAGTTGCAAGCAGTTCAGTGTTGCTAGGACACTTCATATTAGGCAGTATTCAAGCAAAGCAACAGCAAAAAGCTGGCTTTAAAACAATTAGGGAAATTTGAACATAGACTAAGTGACATGAAGAAAGAAGTGATAATTTTGTTAAGGCCAACACCATAGCAGTTATATATTTATTTAAATCCTCATCAGTTAGATGACAACGTGAAGTGTTTATAGGTGAAACAACAGGTCTGCTGTTTTTTTAAATAATACTCCAGAGGAGGAAGAGTGTGTGTGTGTGTGTGTGCAAGACGCTGGGTGGTGGGTGACAATAAATGAAGCAAATTTTGAAAAATGTTTATTTGTTAAAGCTGGTTTAGGGGACACGTGTAAGCTGAAGATACTATCCTCTCTGCTTTTGTGTATTTTTAAATTTCCATGCTAAAAGTTGAAATAGTGAGTGAAAGGAAGTAAAAAGGCAAGGGCTGTATTTCAAAGGGTGCTCTCTAGCAGGTGGAAGAGGCTGAACTTGATCCTGCAGGTAAAGGAACCCTCAAAGAGTTTTAAGCCAAAGAGTGGCCTGATCAGATTTGCATTTTTACAAGATCACTCAGGCAACTGTGTAGCTCACAGAAATGAGGAAACTGGTGAAGCTCTCTTCCCAAGTGGCTGGCTGTGGGAAGTCTCTGTTAACCTCAGATGGAGTCCCAGTGCCTTCCTCCCTCAGCCCATAGTGCCTGTTTCTTACCGCTATTTGGGTAAAAGAAAGAATGTGTGTGTGTGTGCGTGTGTGTGTAATGTGTGTTCTTTGCAGTATATGCTTGAGGTAAAAACAATACAGATAATGATTCCCTTGTAACTCCTGCACATTAGCAATAACCACTATTAGCAGTTTGGTGTTTACCTTCCCAGGCTATTTTTCTTTTCATTTATGCCATAAGTATTTATTGAGCACCTACTATGTATCATGCAGTATACTGGGCACTGGAATTACATCTGAGAATGGTAACTCCTATCCTCATGAGGCATGTATACATTGGTATCTATATGACCATTTCAGTTTTACATAAATGAAATAATATTGTTTGAAGACCTGATTTTTCCCAATCATATGACATGAACAGCTTGACAAATCAATCCACAAAGAATGAATTTAGTCATCTTTTATTATGATATATTTCAAACATACAAAAAAGCATTTGATTCCCTGGAATGGTCACATTACATGGGTGCTCCAAAATGTATTTTAACCTGTCTCCTAAGACTGAACACTCAGAATTTCTTCATTATTCCTTCAAATGGAAACACTGCATGATGATGACAACAACAACAAAACAACTAGAGCCAGTAAACAAATTCAGCAAAGTTGCACGGTACAAGGCCAACAAACAAAATTAAGTTGAGTTTATATATCAATGAACAATCTGAAAAGCAAAGGAAGAAAACAAGTCTACTTACAATAACATCAAAAAAATAAAATTCTTCAGAAATAGGCCTAATTGAAGAGATTAAATACTTGAATACCAAAAACTACAAAATGTTTCTGAAAGAAATGAAAGAAGACACAAGTAAGTAGAAAGACACTCATATTCATGGATTGGAAGACTAACTAGCACTACAGTGTCAGTGCTACCCAGAGTGATGCACAGATTCACTCCCAATGACCTTTTGGCAGAAGTAGAAAAATCCACCCTGGAATTCATGTGGAATCTCAAGGGACCCCATATAGCCAAAACAATCTTGGGAAAGAAGAACAAAGTTAAAGGGTTCACACTTATTGATTTCAAAACTTACTACAAAGCTACAGTAAGCAAACGAGTCTGTTTCTGGTATAAGCATGTACATACAGATCAATGGAACAGAATTGAGAACAGAGACATCTATGTCCAAGTTGATTTTGGACAAAAGTCCCAGGTTCGTTCCATGGGAGAAAATGGTCTCTTCAACAAAGAGTACTGGGACAACTGGATTTCCACAAGCAAAATAACAAAATTTGACCTGAACCTCATCCCCATACAAAAATCAATTCAACATGCATCATAGACCCAAATGTAAGAGCTAAAATCATACGACTCTTAGGAGAAAACATAGGGGTAAATTTTTATGACCTAGAGTTTAGCAATGGCTTCTTAGCTATGACACCAAATGCAGCAGCCACAAAAGGAAAAATAGATAACTTGGACTTCATCAAAATTAAAAACCTTTCTGCTGCAAAGGACATTATCAAGAACATGAAAAGACAACTCACAGAACGGGTGAAGTTTTGGATTTTAAATATTAACAGATCACATATCTGATTATGGTCTAGTATCCTGAATACATAAAGAACTCAACAACAAAAAGACACTGAACCCAGTTCAAATAAATGGTAAAGAACTTGATTACACATTTCTCCAGACAGTATGTATACAAACGGACAAGCACACGAAAAGATGTGCAACAGTCATTTGTCATGAGGGAAATGCTAATCAAAACCACATGAACTGCCAATTTATTCCTATTTGGATGACTGTCATCAAAAATAACAACAGTCTAGGGCCTCCTCGGTGGCGCAGGGTTGAGAGCTGGGTTGCGAAGCTGCCCGCAGCATCTGCAGTGCCGGTTCGATCCCCGGCCACCGGGTGAGGGTCTTACGTGGTGCACAGACCTCTCCTGCCGCCTGCTGCTCCTCTCAGCAGTGTATTTTGTCAGTCTGTCTGTTCTGCTCCATGCTCTGACTCTGAATTCTCTCACCCTCCCATGCTTCTGACTGTACCCAGTGCTTGTATAAATAAATAAATAAATAAATAAATAAATCTTTAGAAAAAAATAACAGTCTATGAAAATATGAAGAAATTAGAACCATTGTACATTACTGTGGAATGTAAAATGGTGTAGCTGCTATGGAAAACAGTGTAGTGATTCCTCAACAAGTTAAACATAAAATTACCATATGACCCACCAATTCCCATCCTAGGTATATACCCCAAAAGAACTGAAAACAGTTGTTCAAATACTTATACATGAATGTGCAAAGCAGCACCATTCATAATAGCCAAAAGGAGGAAACAACTCAAATGTCCATCAATAGATGAATGGATAGACACATTGCGGTACATGCATACAGTAGCATATTATTCAACCATGAAAAGGAAGGTGCTCAAAAATATCATGCTAAGTCAAGGAAATCAGACAAAAAGTTATATGGCTTGTGATTCCCTTTTTATGAAACATCTGATGAGCAAAACCATGAAGACAGAAAGCAGATTGATTGGGCCTTGGGCAGAGGGGGGCTTTGGGTGGGAAGTAACTGCTTAATGGGTATGGATTTTATTTTGAGATGATGAAAAAATTTTTAACTAGGTAGAAGTGGTGCTTGCACAACATTATGAATGTATCAAATGCCACTGAATTATTAAGTTTAAAATGGTTGATTTTATGTTATGTAAAATCATGCCTCAAAACAATCATTGCAATGAAGAGCCTCTTATTTATTTATACCTTTGCACATTTGTTATATTATTTCCTTATGATAAATTTGTTGAAGTGGAACTGCTAAATCAAAGGGCATGTACATTCAAAACAAACAAACCAACGGAATACTGGTGTCTTGGTGGCGCGTGTGATGTGGTGACGTGTATCTGAGAAGGTGTGATGTTAGACCTCTGAAGCATATACAGTGTTGTAAAGCAATGTTACCTTGATGAAAAAAGAATCAAAAAGCAAACAAAATAGATGTCGGATTTTGATCTCCAAAAGCGTCCCAATTACAGTCCTATTAACACTGGGGATGTGGCTGTTCCCACACACATCCTAGAACTTCATCTCATCTAAGAGGTACAAATAGCTCATTGGTGGAGTTTTCATTTCTCTGATTTTATTAGTGAGGTTGAACATGTTTTTATATGTGAAATAGTAATGCGTTATATAACTGTCACTTTCGCTACACCCGACCTCTTCACTTGGCACTCCTGAGTGGCATGTTAGTCAATATTGTCAGGAGTCAAAGGGAAAACAATGAGTTGTAAGTGCTTCCTGATTCCCTCAGGCTACTCAAGACACCCAGTGAGGTTCTCACATCTCTTCCCCAAAAGTCATCTAAATGCTTTTCTAACACACTGTTGGGAATCATATGTGGGGACGTGGAGGACATGGGTTTATACTAGTTAGAAATGGAGAAGAAGGCAAAATAAGGGTGGGGTGAGGGTTGAACAGGAGAGGAGAAAGGATGTTTACATGCGTATAAGAATGGAGACAAGCCCAAGAGAAATCACCAAAATCACAGCTGTATCCTAGTGGGGGCGGGGTGTGGACAGCCACCACTTCTCAAGGCGTCCTCCAATCCTCTCCAGCTGGCTCTTCTGCCAGACCGCGTGGGCACCACTCACTGCCAGGCAGCTTTCCGGCCCGACATGGATGCCTCCTGTGGGCTGCCTGTCAGTCAAGAAGCCTGGAGGGAGGGAAAAGCACCACCCTGCCACCGCTCCCGCTTCTGTGCACAAATCACTGTGATTTCTTCTACCGCCCTTCATCTGGTTTTCACACACATCTTTTTCTCCTTTGAGGAATATTCTGCAGAATCTGTTTCATATTCTACTCCTGAGCCCATTTGGCTCCCCCACCTCACCTGTGAGTCTCCAGCAACTTCCATCTCCCACACACAGAGGCAGGATTCTCATTGACCAGATCTTTCTTTCTTTCTTTCTTTCTTTCTTTCTTTCTTTCTTTCTTTCTTTCTTTCTTTCTTTCTTTCTTTCTTTCTTTCTTTCTTTCTTTCTTTCTTTCTTTCTTTCTTTCTTTCTTTCTTTCTTTCTTTCTTTCTTTCTTTCTTTCTTTTCTTTCTTTCTTTCTTTCTTTCTTTCTCTCTTTCTCTTTCTCTCTCTCTTTCTCTCTCTCTCTCTCTCTCTCTCTCTCTCTCTCTCTTTCTTTCCTTTTTTGTGGGACCCTTGCTGGCGGCCAGGGAACGAACCGAACCGGCGCTGCAGAGACAGCAGGCAGACTCGCAGCCCAGCACTCAACCGCCGCGCCACCAGGGGAGGCCCCAGATATTTCTTAACAGCCTGCTATGCGTAGGCCGTGTACTAGTCATCAGGAATGTAGACGTGAACAAAAGGCAAAAATATCCATGCCCTCATGGAGCATGCATTCTAGCTGGAGAGGCATAACAATATGTGAGAGTGGATATCAACACTATGGAGCAAAACAAAACAAGGTAAGGGGCCTCCCTGGTGGCGCAGGCGGACTGTGAAGCTGTCCACAGCCTCTGCAGTGTGGATTGAATCCCGGCCAGCTGGCGAGAATCCCACATGGCACGGCAGACCTCTCCTGTCTCGCCCGCTGCTCCCCTCAGCAGTGCATTTCGTCAGTCTACCTGTTCTGTTCCCCACTCTGTCTCAGGTGAATCCTCTCACCCTCCCACGCATCTGGCCTGTTCTTGTATAAATAAATAAATCTCTTTTAAAAAATGATGCTAATTAGGGAAAAAAAAAAAAGGTAAGAAGTAGGAATGACTGGAGTTGCTATTTGAAATAGGGTGCCCAGCAAAGATTTGAGGAGGTCTGAATGCAGTGAGGTTGCAAGTCACGTGATCATCAGGGAACGTATTCCAGGAAGAGGGAACAAGAAATACAAAGAGCCTGAGACAAGAACCACCCTGTTATAGCCAAGGAACATCAAGGTCAGTGGGCCTGAAGCTGAGGGAATGAAGGGGAGGGGGGAAGAAATGACTGTGGAGAAGTAGGTCTGAATAGGCTGCTGCAAGGAATTTGACTTTTGCCCTAGGTAGGAAGGGGACCACTGGAGGCTCCTGATCCCTCTGGCTGCTGTGTGAACAGACTCTAGGAGACAAGGCTCAAGAGAACAAGGAGGCCAGTAGGCAGCAGCAGCAATGATCCAGGAAAGCAATGACAGTGGTGTAGACCAGAGTGGCCTCTGTGGAAGGGGTGAGAAGTGATTTAGATCCTAAATGTATTTTTTAAAAAAAGAGCTGACAGAACTTGCTGATCAGTAGGACTTGGGGTGAGAGAAGAAGATAAAGGCAAGGTTTGGGGCCTGAGAAACTGGGGGAACAGGGGTACCATTTACTGACCCCAGAGGCTAGGGGACAGGTGATCCAGTGCCTTCATTGGCCCAGTTCAAGAGAAAGGACTGAGATCACTCCCAGAAGCTTAGAGCTTGGTTTGATTGTTTGATTGCTTGCTGGTGGGGGCGGACGGTGCTTGAAGAAGGTCGAAGCAATGAGCCTGCTTTACTGAGAAACAAGCTGTACCAGGCTCCATGTATACCTGCCCACGCCTCCTTCAGTGAGCACAGTATCAAGGCTGAATTTCTTCACGTGGCATCCAAGTCTGGTTCCTGTGACCTGACCAATCCCACCCTGTACTGTTCTCCTAGTTCCCATCAAATGCCTTGGTCCATGCTGTTCCCAGAACAGCCTCCTTCCGCTTAGATGTCACCTCCTCCCACTTTATTTGATTAGCATTTCCCCCACTCCATCGGGAACTCTTTGAAGGCCCACGTTGCACCTTGATCCCTTCTAAGGCCACTGAAGGAAGCAGGGCTGAGCAAGGGCTCAGCTCACGTTTGTGGCCTGAAGGAACAACCGCCTGGGAATAACAGCCAGCCCGGAGCCCACCCCGGTGGGTCGGGAAGCCCAACTTCCCACACAATCCGATGTGACAATGAGGAAAACAGGGCCAAAGAGGTGAAGTCAGGCTTGGAACTGGACTTGGATTGGAAGGCTGACTCCATCCCCCAAGCAGCAGGGAACAGGGGTCAGGGAAGAATAATTACTCACACGTGTACAGCACTTGAAAATTATAGCCACAGACATTATCTCATTCAACCCTGGCACAGCCATGTGAAGTAGGCATTCTTATTCTCCCCACTTTACATTTAAGGAAACTGAGGCCCAAAAGCCAAAGTCTCTTGCCCAAGGTCACACAGCTCGGAAGTGGCATCCTCAGGACTTGAACCAAGATCAGTCTGATGGCAGAGCCCGATGCTCCTGATAATAGACTAGGCCGTGCTGCCCGGGGTCTGGGAAGGTGACTGATAGGGCCTGAGCAGCTGCTATCCCTCTCTACCTACTTCTACTGGGTTCCAGCCAATGGTAGCGTGACTGGGCATTTACTCATTCCCTTGGGCCAGGCAAGGCTGAGGCAAAGCAGCCTCGGATTCAAACATGGCATCTGTATTCAGGGCTCCAAAAGTAACACTTGAGAGAGGGTTGAAGAAAATGCAGTGGTACAAACAGAGGCTGCGGGAACCTTCCTCCCATGAGGAGCTCCTCAGAGGCGAGCCCCACTGGGCCCAGGAGAGGGCAGCTTCTCCCCGCCCCAACTCCCCGGTCAAAAGCCCCCCCCCCCCAACCCCAGAAGTCTCTTGTGGGGTTATGCTGTCTTTCCGGTTGGGCTCTGGGCCCGACAGTTCTTGGCTGGTAGCAGCTGGGTCCTCACACACACCTGTTTGTCTAGCCCCCCTGCCTCACAAACAAACGCCCCCGCGGAGCTCCAGCTCGGGGCTGCCTCCAGATGGCCGGTCACTTATGCTTTCACCCCATTTTGGGCCTTTTTCTTTCTCATTTGATTTCTTTTCCTTGCCTTGCTTTCGTCCCAGGCACTCACTTGCTCCTGCTCTTTTGGTCTTTCTCTCGCTCCCATTCCTTCCTTCTTTCTCCACTGATGCGTTTCTTTCTGCTCAGCCTGTCTCTTTTCCCCTGACTCTACCAAGGCATCAAACACAGTCCTATAACTATAACTGAGAGAGAGTCAGCTGTGGTCATCTCTTCAGTCCCCAGCACCTCAGACAGTCGGCTTTGAGGAAATGCGAAAAACTGGGGGAGGAGCGGGCAGTTAGAGAACAGGAATGGAACACAGACCATTCAGAACTGAATTCAAAGGCCAGCATTCGCACTTGCTGACTGCGTGACCACAGTGAATTCACCTCACTCTCCGAGCCTTCTTCCTTCATCTGTAAACTGGGATTGATAATATAATGTCAAGCTCACATGGGGTGAGGAGGGAGCATGAGAACACATCTTGCTCATGGCTGGGAAAGACCTTTATGAACTATAAGGGGCAGGTCCTTGCTGGTGTTAGTTAGGAGGCAGTGAGACCTAGGTGTTGCTAGCAGAAGCTCTGGCACCCGTCTGCCCGGTTCAAATCCTCAGCCCCAAACCTACAGGCTGTAGAACCTTGGCAAGGTGCCTAACCGCCCTGTGCCTCAAATGCCTTATCAGGGAAATAGGGATGAAGTAGTAATCATCCTTGGCTAACACCTGAAGTTGTGGGGATGAGAGAATCAGCATGGCACCCTAAGAACAAAGGTCTGTGGCCTAACCAAAGGCTCGGGACCTGTTCCCATGGAGGTTAGTAACCAGAGCTGGTAGGATTAAAACTCCCCTGAGGCAGGGTTCCTGCGGGTGCTGGGCCACTGCAGGGACCCAAGCCACGAGATGATGCAGACTCATCTCTTTGCAGGGCCTCCAAGTATGCTCATTCAGGTTGCACCCTGAAACACAGCTTGTGTTCCCCTTGCCAAGGTGAGTGCCCTGGGATGAGGGTCGTGTAAAGAGCAGCATCTGTTGCTAACTGGTCTTCCGAGGGGTTGGGCCTATTTTGTGACCTGCACTAGGAGGGTCCTGCACAGCTAGCTGAGGGTCCTGTCTCTCTGTTGAGGCAGGAGAGGACTTGTGACCCTCTCTTTGCAGCTGGCAGCCCAGTCTATACCCTGTCCCCCAGAGGTACTCGAGATCCCCCATCCATCGCTAGCTCTGATCACTGATCTCCACAGTGACAGTGTGTGTGGCTGTGGGGATCCATGAGAACATTGCTAATCCCTCCAAGGCGGTTACCTGCAAAATGAATCCTAACCACATTCACACAGCCTTGTTTATCTGAGCTCACCCGAGGCCCAGAGGTAAGGGCCTAGAGAGGCAATAGGGGTGACGGGTCCAAGCAGGGAGATTTTTCCATGTCAGCAGGGCCTCTGATGAGAGGAAAACTGGGGTCTATGGATGGGTGAGGCGTGGAAGTTGGAGGCCTCAGGTGCTGCGGGATTGAGAGGCTGAGAGGGCAGGACTCCAGGGCTCATGAGAGGTGAGTGCAGGGAAATGCTTCTGGCAAGGGCTGCCACCTCACCTCATTGCCCAGGCAAAAGGAGCGCCTTCAGCTTGACACTGCATGGAGCAGAGCCAGGCTAACATGGCCTCACCTTTTTAAGGATGAAGTAAGCTGAGAGACAAAGCGTTGGCCTAACAGTGGCAGGTGGCAGAAAAGGGAGAGCAAACAAGACCCCAAAGGCTTGTGTTCTAGAAGCTGAAGAAAAGCTAGGGAAGGCCAGGCATGCCTCTGGCCTAGCCAGAATGAATCTAGCAAAGTAAGATGAGGCCCCTGTCACTCCATGGCACGGGGAAATTTATGGACTGAGAGCCCCTTAGGCTGCTCTTTAGGGGTTTGAGGCCTGTGTCCATGATCCTGCTGTGCTGGAGGGGCCGGGAGGGGAAGGGCAGGGGGAGCGGTAGTGAAAAAGCACTGACTGGGCCCTGAGGAGAAAGCCCCTCTGTGTGGGTGGAGAGAGGCAGGGGAAAGTTCCCCAAGTTTGGCCCAAAGTCATCCTGCCTATTGCTCTTTTTGACACAACCTCACACTTTCTTTCCAGTCCTATATTCTGGCTGTGTGCAAGCTATTTCCACTTGGATGTTCTGCCAACAGCTTAAACTAAACATGCTTAAAGCAGAGTTTCTCTTCCCCCACAAAGCCTCACACCTTCCCAAGGCCTCCAGCTTCACTGCTGACACCCCAACAGCCCAGGGCCTGCCTTGCCTGGCTGCCTCTTTCGCCCCTACACCAACACCTCTCTCCCTCCCTCCCTGTCTGTGAACCCTGTGCTCTTCCCTGGGGAGTGTTTTTCAGAGTTCTGCCATCCCCAGGCTACAGCCCTTTCCCACAATGCACCTCAGCGCTGGAGATTCCTGCCACAGCCCCCTAACTTGGGCTTCCCCTAAGGGTCTGTCCCTCATTCTAAGCCACGCGTCCATTCTGGTCACACACAGTGACCATTTAACTGAAGGAGCACATCCATTCTAGTATATGTGCTGCCGAAGCGAGCACTGGAGCACATCCATTCTAGAAGAAAGAAATGTGTCAGCAGAGATAACAGAGGAGCAGGTAGCCTAGTGGGGAGAGTCTGGCCTTAAGAGTGAGTGACTCTGTCCTGGCTCTGAGTCCAAACTGTCCCGAAGGGCCTGTGTGACACTGGACTTGTTATTTCGTCTCTGTGCCTCAATGCCCTTGTCTCTAAAATGGGGATGATAGTGTTGACTTCCTATGGTTCTATGACGTTGAATGCCAGAGGGGAATGCAAAGAAGGGGCATACGCTGGATGATATCCCCAAAGGCGGAGTGGGCAGAGCCCTGAAGATGCAAGAGGCTGTGTGGCCAGAGTTGTTTGTGTATTTGCGGTTTTCCCATTATATAGAAATAACAGGAAATCAAGTAGGGAATCAATTCAACTGGACCCAATCCTTGGCCCGTTGCAAACTTCCCCCACCCCTTTGCATAAACAGGAAACCAAGGCTTCAATCTCAGAAGCTGATTGGAGTGCCCCGGGATGCCCTGTTATCTCTCCCCTCTTTTCTGGGTCTTCTTTCTCAAGGCCCTTCTCTGGTACTAATTTTGCCCCCCCCCCTTTCCTTCTTGGTCTTCTCTCCTTTTCTCTTCCTCCTCCCCACTCCCTTCCTTTTGAGCACAAGAGCAGAAGCCAGCGCCTGTCCAAGCTCGCTGGCCTGGGGCAGAGGAATGCAGCCGCTCCCTCCGCGGCCAGCGGCGCTCACTCAGGCTGGCAGCGGACGCGCGAGTTGGGGAGGCTCCGGCACCTTGCTCCGAGGGGGCTGGAACTCGCTACAGACGTTAGCTCATCACTCCCTGGCAGAGGCCAACCGGTCTGCTGTTCTCACTAGTATCTTCCAGATGGGGAAATGGAGGCAAAGCCACATTTGGTGTGGTTGAAAACTCACAGGACCCTAAGGGACCCTGTGGACAGGGTCTTCAGATGGAGTAAGGGGACAAGGGCCCACCACAAGGCCTTGACATTGCCTGGGAGCAGGGAGGATGAAGGAAAGGACAGTGCGCCAGACTGCAGGATCTAAAGGGGGTACCAGGGAAGAATGGGAGAGGGTGGCTAGCACCCACCATCCTCCTGGGCTCCCTCCCACACAAGAAGAGGCCCCCAGACAGCGGCAGCTTCACTTAGGAATAGCTCACCAATCTCACCCAGGAAGAATTCGCAGGGCGCCCATACCTCTGTAGCAAGAGACAGCTCAGATAAAGTCTGGATGGCCAGGCACCAAAGGGTTAACTCTGACCTGGTTGGGTTGATGATGTTGCTTTTTGGTTACTCCCAAATTCTGTGCAGTGAACAATTGTGTCATTTATCACCAGACAAAGTGTTATTTTTTTTAATTATTAAAAAGTAACTGGAATGTGGTGAGAAGCCCTGGGGTCAAGTCTACAGGCTCACTTCCCAGTTATGTGACCCAGGGAAGTGACTTACCTCTTTGAATCTCAGATTCCTATAAAATGGGAAAAAATATCAACCCCACAAGGCTGACATAGGATTAAAAGACAGAAAGTATGTGAAAATGCTTTTTAAGCAATATCTATTGTGGAATTTTTCAAACATACACAAGTAAACATGATGAAAGTCTATGTGCCCAGTTTCAACAATTATCTTATTAAATCTGTATCCCTACCCCCACTGGAATATTTTAAAGCAAATCCCAACTATACCCCCCTTTTCCCATCAATATTTCAGTATTGAACTTTTTATATTTTTTTCATAATTTAAAAAGAATGTATGATTACTAGATTACTACTGTTCGTGAAAGAATCATGTATACAGGAGAAAACAAAAATCACCCATAATCCCACCACCCAGAGACCACCACATTTCTTTATTCTACTTACATACACATTTTCAACAAAAGTAGGATCCTACCAATACACCCTATTTGTCCGTATCATTTTATTTGAATTATAAAAGTAATAAGAGTCATATTACAGAAAAATCAAGAAGAGTGAAAATTATCCACAATCCTTTACCACTGTTAATATTTTAATATATGTCCTTCCCATTTTTTGCAATTTACATACATACTTTCAATACCAACGGGAGCACACTGATTATGCACTTTTCCAAAGATAAATCTGTTTTAAGCATAAGAAAACAACATAATCACATGGCAGAAAAATATCGCCCATAATCCCACTACTCAGTTTGAATGACCATTAACATTTTGGTATATTTACTCTCAATATCTTTTCTATGCATTTATAATTTTAACAAAAGTCGGGGCATACTGTTTATGCAATTTATTAACTATAAACTTAAGTTGCTTATAAGAATAATATAATCGTATTGCATAACATGGAGAAAAGAGAGAAAAATCACTCATAATTCTACCACCCTACTAAAACTGTTATTGGTTTTGTGTTTTACAGACCATTGCTTCATTACCCAAATTCATACATGGTTGGAAACAGTATTTAATTTTCTACTCTTTGTGCCCTTTGCAACTTGCCATCATATTTATGCAACTTTGTACCCGGCAATTTTTATTTAATATTTTGTTGTGAATATTTTCTCATGCATAAGAGTTTCTGAAATCAGTATGTTTTTATCTTGGCATCTAGGTAGGAGTGTAAAAGACACTCCCTTACCATGGACCTTTTTATTTATTTTTTTTTTTTTAAATATTAAATTTTATTTTTATATTCCCCCATACAATTGCAAACGCCCCATTCTGACCCCAATCCTTCCCCTCCCGCCCCCCACCCCCCCAAAAAGTGTCTCTGGTTCATAGTTTTTTTGTTGATTTTGATTTTCACTTTCTTATATTCATTTTCCTGGTCCCTTATTTAAGTTTTCTAGATTCCTGCTATGAGTGAGACCATCCGGTATTTTTCTTTTTCTTTTTGGCTTATTTCGCTGAGCATGATCCCTTCCAGTGCCATCACCATGGACCTTTTTAGACTGCTTTCCATTTTTCACTATTACAAACAATTCTGCGCCAAACATTATTGAACAAAGACATGTGCTTTTTAACTTTTCTACACACATATTGAATATGTGTTTCTGGAGAACACTAACTTTACAGGCTGTTCTGTAAAAAGTGGTCATCTTTCATTGGTCCCTAATTTACTCTTGTCCTATGGCTCAGACAATCCTTGCTTCTGAAAGGTGGGATTTTGAGAAAAAAAAAATCTCCATTTTCCTTCCCCGTCCCATACTGATTTTATAAAGACCTCCTTCATCCCCTCCCAGCATGGTTTTTAAATGAATCAGTTAGCAAGTGTTATTGAAACTGAAGTGTGTGAGCTGAGAAAGTGGGGAGGATAAAAAAATCAGAAGACATAGTAACAGTATTTATTGACCACTCACTACACAGCAGGCAGCATCCAAGCTAAGCCTTTTCTTGCATCCTTGCAACAACCTCATAGAGTTGGAACCATTCTTAGCCCATTTTACAGATGGGAACGTTGAAGCCCAAAAAGTGGAAATCACTTAGCCTAAGCTCACATAGCTAGGAAATGGCAGAGGAGGCCATTTAAACCCAGGCAGACTGACCCCTGAACCTGGATTCTTGACCACCAGTCTGCTGGGCCTCTTTACCCTCACTAGGCCATGAGGTGTGTGGAGGGGCGGGAGGAGGGTAAGGAGGCGGGGCAAGACTCTGTAGTCTGCCAGACCAGGATTCAAAAACCTGGCCTCTTGGCTGGGTGAAGTTGGGGAAATCTCCTGGCGTTCTTTCACCTTTGGTAAAGCCTACCTCACAGGCTGTCATGGGGATTAAATAAGATGATGTATGGGAACACATCAGGCCCAATACTGCAGCACAGAAGGTTCTAACTGGATGACCATCCCTGGCTTTGCGAGCTCGCGATCTAGTTGCCAAGTTAGAGATAAAGAGTTCAGTGGAGAGCTCCAAGCTCGGCAGGAGCCGACTGGGAAGTCGGTGATCTAGGACACATTAGCAAAGAAATGAAAATGTCTCCTTTGCTCTCTCCCAGCTTCTGTAACTAGCCTCTCCCGTCTCCCCCAAAATGAAAGGGGTGTCCTTTGTGCCCCCAAATGGAGTGCTTGAAGCCCCTCTCTATCCTGGCCCCCAGGAGGTGGGCAGAGGAAATGACAGGAAGTCACCCGTGGGGAGACCCTTTCTGGCCTGTGGGCTCAGAGAAATGTGGCGGAGGGCGCTCCTTTTTCTGCCCTTCAATGGTCCGGATGGGGGAGGGGGCTGGCTGTTGAGCAACTGCTCCGGAGACACTCCAGAAGCCGAGATGAACATATGCCTCTTTCTAACAATTGGCCTGGGAGCCATCCAATAGATGGAGGGCGGATCAAGCTCCTCCCGGATCCGGAGCCTGCAGCGGAGACGCTGCCACAGTTTCAAAGAGGCTCGCAAAAGGCTTCGGAGAATGAGAGGGAGGGTAGGTCCGAGGTCCAAATTAGCAACAAACAATTCAAAAGACTAGGATCGTTCACCTCAAGTAAACACCAAGAGGACTTAGGGGGGGTATTTCACCGGCAAATCCTGTAGGACTTTGGGGTCCCAGGGATTCCGCTTTTTATCAGAGAGAAACGGGGGCGACCCACATTCTTTGAGTCAAGTGAGAAAGTGCACCGGTGGTGTAGGGGGATGTGCAGGTTTCTGGGGTTTGCAAAGGGGCAGGGGCAGGGGTGGGCCTGCAGGAGCGCAAGGCAGCTTTTGGGGGCAAGCAGCAGGTTTACCTAGCGTCCAGAACACTCACCCTGGCTTTCTCCAGATGCCAAGGAAGGACCTTGATCCGTCCCTCTGTTTGTTCCCCATCTTTAGGTCAGTAAGCCGGTCAGTCCCACAACAAACAGAACTTTGTTCGAAGAGCAAATGCAGGGCACTTGGGGGATACTAAAAAAAGAAGAAAGAAAAAGAAAAACGAGAGACCTTTAGGTCTTCAAAACCAATTAAGAAGACAGAACACATGCTCGTGAAAATGACTTCATTACACCCCCCACAACATACACACATTTCCTTAACATCAGTACTTATTTCTTGTTAAAAAAAAAAAAACAAAAAAACAAAAAAACATGTTTCATAAAGTGTAAACTGAGTACTTAACACTGAAGGAAGGCCTAAAAGGGAGTTTGGTAGAAGGGTCATCCTGGTGGACTTCCTGTAAGAGGTGAAGCAGGGGCCAGTTGGTCATATGGAACATGAATAGAGATGGAGAAAACCTGGACCTCTTTCCCGTAAAGATTTGTAAGATAACATCCCAACCGGAGAAGGATGTGTTCCAAATGCAAAGTGTTATTCTTGCTTGATGGGAATGATTATATAATCATAATAAAATAACCTGGAATCGTGGAAAGGCAGGAAGGAATTCCCGGGAGCCCCGGGCATGCTCTTCGCACCCTTCGCCTGTTCTTGACTTTTCGGCGTCGCTCTTGGTGAACTGCATCTGGCCCCGGGGGCCCGGCGAGCAGTTGTCCATGTCGTGCCCTGCCACCCTCTGTCCACCCTGAATGTCCGTAAGAGAGAATCCTTCGACCGTAATCCCAACTCGGGCCTTCTAGGGAAGCCCCCGCTGCCGGGTAGGCCCTCCACGGGGCTCTACCCAGAATCTGGCGACTTTGAGAAGACAAGGAACCCCCTCCTCGGCCCTTCAGCAACCGAAATAGATGGTGCAGCCCAACGTGGGCAGACAAGCTCTGAGAAAACCCTGCAAAAAAAAAAAAAAAAAAAAAAAACCAAAGCACACCCCGTGGACCCCTTCCCTTCCCTTGTGCCTCCCCCTCCTCCAAGTCATTCGCTGAGCCCATAACTCTGCCCCCCAAGCCAGCGATCCCCCTCTAGCCACCCGCTAGATGGAAGTCAGAACACAGACAACTAACAGCTCTCCCTCGCCTCGGCGAAATTACTAAGTGGAATTTATTGGGCAAATCCATGCAGGGCGGTGGGGAAAGACAACGTCCCGATCCGGAGCCCCCACCAACTTTAGAAGCATAGGCTTGTGCCGAGGCTCAAGGCTCAGGGAGCCCACGGACTGGGCCCTTCAGCTCCTCCCAGGGAACCGCGACCCGTGCCCGGCGCTGCAGGACCCGCGAGGCCGCTCGGACTCCGTTCCCCAGCCGGCCCTTCGCTTTCACACGATCCGCGGTGACTGCACCAGCTCGAGCGCCTTTAAAGGGCCACACACTCAAGCCACCGCTATAAAATGTTCCCGGAGGCACAGCTGCAGAAGAAGAGGCACTGCTGAACGACTGAGAGGAGGCTCGCTGTGCCCGGCTGCCCACCCGCAGCCCGCAGGCGAAGGGTGGTTCGCCGAGAGGAGGAAGAGGGCCGAGGAAGGCACAGCACCGGCTCTGTCCCTCGGTGAGTATCCAGTTCAGATTTTGCCACCAACTCGCCCACGAGCCAGGACATGTGCTAATAATGCCCTAAGCTGGTTATAAAGACGTGGAAATTGGGGGGGAGAGAAAAAAAGGGGGGAAAGGGGGTCTATCCTTCCTGGGATTCCTAGCTGAGGCCAGCCTGCTGTCGTGTGCGTGTGCGTCAGGGCTCTCCGGGCTGCGATAGGGGCTTTAGAGCCGGGTTCCCCGCGCCGGGAAGCGCGGTGGCCGCCACCGCCACCGCCACCGCCCCGGAGTCAGGCGCCGAAGCTGCGGGCGGGCGGGCGAGTACGGGCGCGGGCCGGGGCTGCTTGGCGCGGCAAGGTGCGGTGCCGCGGCGCGGCGCGGCGCGGCGCGGCGCGGCGGTGCGGGCTTTTCCCAGGCGCCCCGGGGTCGGGTGGCACTGAGCGCTACCGGCTTGCGGCGGTGGTGGCGGCGTGCGTGCCAGGGGCTGGGGGCTCCGCCACTTCGCCCGCGGCTCACCGGGCTCCGCACTTCCCTCTCTCCAGGGCGGGCGGCTTCGCGGAGGTAAGCCGGGCCCCGGTCTGGGCTCTGGGCTGGGCGGCGGGGCCCGGGACTCCAGAGGAGCGGATTCGGGGAGCGGGCGGCGGCCGGGCGGGCCGGGGTGGGGGGTCTGGGGGGGACTTGTTTTCTGTTTGAAAGCTGCCCCGCTGGAGGCAGAGGGGCCGCCACCCGCACTCCAGCGAACCATTTCGCTCCCGTGAGCGCCCGCCGGCCGGCCAATCGGGCCGGACGCCCGCTTCTCCCGGGGAGACGGCAGCACCTTTTCTCCCTGCGCCCGCGCTTTATCCAGCTTGGCTTCCACCGACTTTGGTGTTCGCCCGGACCGCATCTGGACGCTCCGGCTCCGGGGCTGCACAAAGCTCAGGTTTCCTTCGGAGGCTGGGGGCAAAAGGGACTTTTCGGGCCGAGTTCAGCAGAATTGCGGGCTTGGAAGTTAGCGAATTTGGGCAAGTTGCCTCTACTACCCGGGCGACCTCTGCTCTCCCTCCCCGCCCCCACACGCACGCCCCCCGCACGCACACCCACGCACACACCCCTCTACCTATAAACGAGGGCGGCGAGGCCGCTCGGCGCACGGAGTCCCTGCCTCGAGGAGCGCCGGACTTGGAGTCAGACAGCTCTGACTGCGAATCCCGTTCCGCCACTTTCTAGCGCTGTGACCTTGGGCAAGTTACAGAACCTCTCGGAGCCTCTCTCACTCCTCTCCTAGCAGGGGGATAGCACTGACCACGGGCAGCTTGACTAGGGGGGTGCTCAGTCCGCGGCCGCGTCGGGTGTTCCACGGGCGCTCAGTAAGTGTTGGTGACGCGCGGGAGTGGCCGCCGCTGGCGCCGGAGTGCGCCCCCGCGCGCAGAAACGCCACGGGGCCCTAAACTAGCCACCGAGGCCGAGACCCCCTTCCTCCCCGCCTGGCCCTCGCGTCCCTCTAATCGGTTCCTGATACAGCCCTTGCGGGGACGGACGCTCACGGCCCTGGTGGCCCGGGTGCTCGCGCCCTCTGTGCAGCGATGCTCCCGGCCTCCCCAGCTCCTGCGGCTCCACCTGGGATGCGGCGAGGAGGGCAGCCGAGCTGTCCGCAAACAACGGGCCTTTAGTTTTCAGGTGGCGAAACTGACTGGTCTGGTTAGAGCGCGTCCAAGCCAAGCTGCAGTACTGTTTGGATTTTTAAATTTCTCCTTCTGAGTGACAAAATAACAATCGAGATGGAGCCATCCGGTTGGTGCCATTTTAACTTTTGGTCCCCCAACAGGTCAAAGACGCGGACCCCCAACCTGCCTCTCCCTTCTCTCTTTTTTCCTCTCCCCTCCCCACCCCCATCTAGGCGGGAGGGGCTATCGGCCCAAGGGAGCGGAGGGCGGGAGGCTGGCCCGGGAGCTGGTGGCCGGGGCCGCGAGGCGCCGCGGGCGTGGAGGCACTTGTTGCTCTGGGTTGCCTGCCGGCTCTCGCAGCCCTCTCGCCGTGGTCTGCTCTTACTTGGAGGGCGGGCTGGGATGTTTCCGCCTTGCCAAGTTTTGCCTTCGAATGGGCTGAAGGCGAAGTAGGAACAGAAAATCCGGGAAGCAGGGGCAGAGGTGTGATCGAAATGCGATTGCCTCTTCAGACGGATTCAACAACACTTACTGAGCGCCTCCGGAGCTCAGCTCCAAAGCTGGGGGTCTGGGTGGGTAGTGGGCACGGTGATGGGAGGCGACAGAAATGAATAGAAACAGGGTCCCGCCTAGGGGAGCTCCCAGCCTGAAGGGGGAGACATGGCAAAATTATCTTCCCACGAACCGATATCAAAACCGGGATACTTTTTTTCTCTTTCTCTCCTTTTTTTCTATTCCCCCCCCACACACCTCTTTTGGGTCTTTTTGTTATAGTCGTTGCCGCTGTTGTTTTTTTCTCTGTTATGTTCCAGTACCGGGCGGCATAAAAGAAGGAAGGCTGGATAGGAACGGGAGAAGATGGCAGACCCCCCCAACACTCCCCGCCCCCCGATATTTTATTTTTCTTTGGACATGAAAATGGCTTGATACTGAAGGTGCTAGGGCTCTTAAAGACGACATGGATTAGACTTCCTTTTCTTGTGATCACCGGCTTGAAATATTCTTGAGGCGCCTCAGAGAAGTAACAGAGCTTCAATCAAGCGGTGGCAGCGGACTTAGCAACTGATATTTTTCTCATGTTTTCCTTTCTCCCTCTTTCTTTCTCTTCCCTGTGCCCCCCTCCCCTTCAAGTAAGCTGTGCAAAGATGATAAAGACAGGTAGTAAATGGCCACTTTCTAGAAGTGTCTGAGCAGATTCTCAATGGGGGGAGGGGAGGAGGTATCAGAGAATTCGACCCTTGTTGGAAAGATTAGAGGCTTTTTTTAAGGACCTGAAGATTCTTTGGATCGAAAGATATTTATAAATATGAAATTATCTATAATTCATCATGAAGGTTAGAATATGTGGGGCTTTTTCAAAAACAAGGAAAATAACTTGAGAGTTTACACAGATTTTCGTATTTTCTGGTTTGGGAGCATTCTCATCCCTTTGTCCTTTGACAGTTGAGCCAGGAAATCATTTCTTTGGGAGCCATTCGATTCTTTCCAGGCACGGTGACTTGGCCAGTGAGCAGGTGAGGGAGGTGGGCAGCAGAGCACTAGCCTGCCCCCAGAAGCACTGCCATCTGATCGGAAAGCCACTGATGCTGTTCCTTAGCTCCCTTCTTCTTGCCTCTCACTGCAAATGGGTGTGGGGCTGTGTTCAGGGCAGGTGTCCTGGGAAAACTCTGCTTCCGGGACCATCTTGGATGGTGCCTGTGGCCTGGAGGAAATGGAGACATTTCTCACTGCTCTCTGGCTGCTTTGGAGCCCCCAGCCACCCTGGTCAGCCCACTTTTCTCATGCCCTGGCTGAGGCAGGGCTTTGCGGAGCCCCATGACATTTGCCTTAGGGACTCATTTCTTCCCTGGGCCGCTGCTGCTAGCTAGCTTTCTGGGTCTTATGTGCCTTCACTCCTTCCCACTTTTTTCTCAGCCCGGATGGAGACCCCAGCTCTCCAGCACAGAATCTGGTGGCCCTTTGAGACAAGATGCTACTTACCCAGGGACATTTCTGCTCTCAGAATCAAGGACAGTGCCTCTCCACCCCTACACACATACGCACACACATACATTCAGTGATCTGAAGTCACTTGCATGAGGAAACAGTCGTGCAAGCCCCACTTGGTGATGTAGGTAGTATGTTGCCTGGGCAGCAGCTGGCTGAATCTAGCACCTTTCCTGCCTCAGGCAAAAGTTCCCTTGTGAGCTCCTCACTCTGCTCAGGTCTCTGGGCCTGGGTGTTAACCCTCACCATCCTTGCCTTGTAGCTGTTCAACGTGGCCCTGCTTCGGGCTTTGCTAGTGCTATCCTGGTCAATGAAGCCTGTATGCTTATTACCTCTTCTCTTTCACATACAGCACAACAGCTCCCGCTGGCAGCATCACTTCCCACCGGTTTATCCAACTTCTGCCAAGGCTCTGAGATGCCAACTATGTCGAGGCCTGCACTTGATGTCAAGGGTGGCAACTCATCTGCAAAGGAGGTAACTTTTACTGTTTTACAGATGGAGACACTGAGGCATGGCAAGATGTATGCGTCTGGGATCACTTGGTAGGCCCTCTTCAGTGTGGTTGATAGTGTCCCTCAACAGAGAGGAGCCAGCAGGGCTTTCTCTGGGGAGAATATGTAGTTTCTCCCTGGTCACATTGAACCCACTAGGGGTGTTGAGAAATACCAGACAAGGGAGCAGGGAAGTAGAACTACATCAAGACCTCACCATTGAAAAGATTACATTGAAGCTGAGAAGAGAGACGATGGGATGCCCTCTTTTAAATGCCGAGGTGGAGAGAGGGTCAGGGGAAAAAAAGGAAAGCAGTGAACCTACTCAGGGTGGTGGGCACTCGGCTCAGAGCCATGGTAGTAAAAGGACACAAGAGCTGGGAGTGTAACTGTCCAGGGGGCCTCTGGCTACCTCCCCACTACGTGTCCCAAACACAGAGCGTGTATGCACTTTCTCAGCCTGTTGAACGATGAAGGACCAGCCAGGAACAGGGGTACTATGCTGTGCCTTTCTGTCTCTTCTAGGATGCCAACCAAGAGATGAACTCTCTGGCCTACTCCAACCTGGGAGTGAAAGATCGCAAAGCAGTGGCCATTCTGCACTACCCCGGGGTAGCCTCAAATGGAACCAAAGCCAGTGGGGCTGCCACTGGTTCCTCAGGATCTCCATCTCCAATAGGCTCTCCTACTGCCACCCCTCCCACCAAACCCCCACCCTTCAACCTGCACCCCGCCCCTCACCTGCTGGCCAGTATGCAGCTGCAGAAACTTAATAGCCAGTATCACGGGATGGCCACCGCTGTTCAGGGCCAATCTGGGGAGGCAGGGCCCCTGCAAAACTGGGGCTTTGGGGCTCAGGCGGGAGGGGCGGGGTCGCTCTCTCCTCCTGCTGGTGCCCAGAGCCCTGCCATCATTGATTCGGACCCGGTGGATGAAGAAGTGCTGATGTCGCTGGTGGTGGAACTGGGACTGGACCGAGCCAACGAGCTTCCGGAGCTGTGGCTGGGGCAGAATGAGTTTGACTTCACTGCAGACTTTCCATCTGGCTGCTGATGCCAACTGTCCCTAAAGATGGAGGAATAAAGCCACAGTTCTGTTGTAAATAAAAATAAAAGTTACTTACAGAGAGATGGGCCACCAGAGGTGTTCTTCATTGAGGTCTAAAGGTGTGTAGCTATTTCGAGGCTGATGGTGGGGCTGGGGATGGATAGCAGGGAAGAAGCTTGGTGGGCAGGGAGGAATGGGAAGACTGGAGGGTACTTCTCATCAGATCCCTACTGCCACTGCCACCGCATTATCTATTCCAGAGCCCAAGTACCTCAACTCGCTGCCTTAACACCTCGAGGCTGAATACAGGGGCTAACTAGGGGTTCTCTTGGGAGAAAGACTGAGCAGCCACCTTGCCATTTGCACATCCAAGTATACAGGATTCCCCTGGCCAAATGGCATACACTTCAGAAGCTCCAAAAATACTCCCACCCAGTGTCTAGTCCCAATTTATGTGACCCATTAAGGTCTTTCCTCTGCCCTTTTGCCTGTAGGCAACAAATAACACTGAGAAGGAGCCTAAGAGGTGACAGCTCAAATTTCTCTGGAAAATTGCAAGAGCTACAAAGTCCTGCCATTGAACTGGGGTTCTAGGTGCCTTCTTCAAGAACCTCACACAGTTGCTCAATCCCTCCCTCCAAATCCAGGGACACTGAGCTGGTCTGAGTGGACCTTAACTCCTGTCTCCCTGACCTGCCCTGTATAGAGATAGCCTGTTTGTTTGACACAGAGATACAGATCAGAGCTGGGTTTGACCAGCTCAACATTTGGGGATATATCCTTTGCCCTTAGATTAACTGCTGAATTGGATCCTGGCCTTGGGAGGGCCCCAATCCAGCCCCATCCTCATGTTGACACAACCGAAGGGCTAAGAGATTTGGAGACTTCTCTACCCACATTTCAGATTCATAGAGACATTCTTCCTTGAGTAATGTAAAATCTAATTGGCATTTGAGACTAGGAGCCAGCCTGGCCCATAGCAAGAGCTGTCAAGGCACCCACTAGCAGAGACAATTCGTTAGACTCAGCTCCCCGAGTATCTGCTCTGGGCCAGGCACACGGGGCATGAAATAGATAAAGTCTACCTTTGAGGGGATTCCACATCCAGAGAGAAAAAGGCACCAACAAATCACAATGAAACAATGTTTTCTACACTGTGAGGAGGTGCTATTAGATTCCAGAAAACAGCTCCATCTGCCTAGGAAGTCTGCAAAAGACTTCCTGGTATTGAACTAAAAACTGTTTGTTTTTCTATTTCACAGTAATAAATACGACCCCCTTGTGAAAAACAGAAACTTTACAGAGGAGGCTAAAGTCCCCTTTGACGAACCTCTCTCAATCCTGACCACCCCTCATCCTCCACAGAGGCAGCAACTGTTTATCTGTTTGGGGCTTGGCCTTGCTGGCCTTGCTCTGTGTCCTGACAAATATTATGGCTATCCAGAGAGACAATTGGTTTTGAAAATAAGACTAGAGTCAACCAAGGAAGAATGGGAGAGGGGATAAGCTCTTACACAGATGCAGGTTCATGAAAGGGAGTGCAGTGGCGAAAACCAGAATTTCAGCTTGCGGGGTCACAGGGCCAGTGGGGGACGTGACAGGAGATGATGCAGGAAGTTTGCAATAGGCAAAGAATGAAAAGCCTTCAAGGCCAGGTAGCAGGCGGGCCTTTATCCTTCCTTGGTTCCACCAGTCCTGTGGCTTGTAGAAAATCTCTGGAAGCCTGTAGGAAAGTAAAGAATTAACCAACTTTGATTTTCGGATGATCTGAGTAAAGGTGAAGGCTGGGAACAGGAAGACATGGAGCTCCCAGGGGGGCTGATGAGGCAGGGGTAGGAAAACCAAAGCGGGGAGAGCAGAAGCTTGGGGAAAGCCAGGCTTGGAGGTCTGGAGGTCTGTGTTTGGAGAAAAACAGACAGGACTGGGGAAGCCAGAAAGTGAAGGGGAGGAAGGAAGCTGCGGCTGGTAGGTGGGTTTCAGAGCCTGGACAGCTCTGATGACAAGGCCAGGGTGTGGGTGTAAGCTCAGAAATAAGGTCTAAAGTAGAATGGCAGGATGTGGAAGGAGCCTAGACCCTAAAAGCTGGAGGGTTCCAGGTTCTCCTCCTGGAAACCTTTATAAAACCTTTATAAAAACCTTTATAAAAACATAAAGGTCTCCTCCTGGGACCTTTATAAAAACATGATTCTGGCCAAACAAAAGAGGCTAGGTTCGACACCTGGTCCACAGTTTACCACCCCTGAACTCTAAACTCTGAATCCCCCAGGATGCCATCAGTCCCTTGGGATGGAGACATGCTTAAGCTTCTAGGGATCTGGCGGGGGGAGGGGGAGGAAGGGCTTGCATTGGAGTAGTGGAAGTGACAGAGGTATGGTTGGGAAGCAGGTGCTGGCAGGGAATGGCCTGGGCACCCCAAGAGAAGGTTACTTTTGGACAAGGAGGGAGAACGGGAACTTCAGCATAGCAACCCTGCCTCCTATTGCCAGGGGGGGCAGAACTGTGGTCAACTGAGCAGACTTCTCTCTAGAGGGCTTGTTTTTGTTTTTTTTTTTTGCATAGAAGAACTAGGGTGTAGGCCAGAGGTGCAAGGGGTGAGAGGGCTCGCCAGAGAGAGTGGGGAGCAGAACAGGCAGATTGACTGAAATACACTGCTGAGGGGAGCAGAGGAAGAGTCAGGACAGATCTACTGCCCCATGTGTGGGCTAGCTCTCTGGCTGGGAGTCAAACTCCGGCTGAACTCAGGCTGTAGTGGTGATAGTGCTGACACTTAACCCCTAGGCCACCAGGGAGCCCCCTCCTCTAGAGGGCTTGAAGGGAGAGGAAGGCTGAGCGTCCTCCAGGGAGAGCCAGCGCTTTGCTCAAGTGAGGAAAGGGAGGGTGCAAGGTGGTAAATTGTTTATTGTTGGAGGAGTAGCAGAGGGAACCTCACATGGCACAATGGAGGAAAGGCGGAGGAGCCTCCACACCTGTCCCATTTCATGCCCGGGCCTCTCCCAATATACCCAGACACCTTCATTAGGTTAGCAGAAGATTTGAGAAGTCACCTTCTGTGGGAAAAGCCCCAGGGTTTAGGAGGCAAGGTTCCCAGATTCACACAGGTAAAGAACACTACCTACCCACAAGGAGCTGGTAGCTGGGGAGCAGATGGCGGTGTGTAACACAGAGTACTTCCTAGAGACCTAGAGCTGTGCTGCTCCTTAGGGGTAAAGTAAAGAGAACTTCTCAAGGACTCACAGTCCTATGGTAGAGACCACCATAATCTTGAAGGATGAGTTGAATTTCCATAAGGCAAAAATGCTAGCACGGAAATGGGAGATCAACCTGACCTTCAGTCACTGGGAGCAATTGGAGTACAAGCTGATAAAATCAGGGCATGGTATAAACCAAGACCACACATCAGAAAACCTGTGATGATGGAATATTCAATAAATGCTTTGGGACTACTGTTTTCAGGGAAAGGTGGAAAGTCTAGTAGCTTGACTTCCTTGAAGGAAGGAGGAATAGGAGAAGGAAACTTGGAATCATATCTTACAGCTGTTTCTACTTTTATTCCTCAGGTGAGGGGGAACCTATCATTCCACAAACATGAACTGAGCTCCTACAGTGTACTAGGCAGACAGTGGGCACTAGAAATATGTGGTAAGCACATTGTCTTTGCTCTCATAAAACTTGAAATTAAGCATGGCGATAGATAATGCTCAAATACACAGATTTTTAAATTTATAAATCATGAGAAGAGACAGACAAGATACAGGTGTTAAAGAGTTTAATGAGGGGATTTTAATTTCAATTTGCAGTATCAAGGAGGGCTTTTGAAAGTTTCAAGTAAAGAAGCATGCGTGAGAAAAATGAATCAAGCAACAGTGTGCATGGCAGATTGGAATGATGGTGATGCTGGAAAGTTGGACAATGGTCCAGAAAAGGATTAACAAAGACAGGAAATCAGCTTAAAATGAAAAGGTAACATTTCAATAGGGATTTGTTGTTCAATGAATATAGAGTTTCAGTTTTGCCACATAAAAATGTTCTGGAAATCTGTTGCACAACAATGTGAATGTACTCGACACTGCTGAACTGTACACTTAAAAATGCTCTAAGATGATAAATTTATTTTTTTATTTTTATATTCCCCATACAATTGCACCCCCTTATTTTGACCCCATCCCTCCTTAATTTTTTATGTGTTTTGTACCACAATTTTTAAGGTAACATTTCAAAGCAAAGAGAAAATGATGGAGTATTCAAAAAATGCTTTGGACAACTGCTTTACACCAAAATGAATTCCAATTGGACCAAAAATTTACAAATAAAAAGTGAAACCATTGGGATGGGAGTGGGGGAAGGAGGAAGCCCAGTGGAGCATGGTAGAGGATTACTGGGGCACTTGTGGTGGGCATGGTATAAAGATATGCATTTGTGAAAGTTTGAACCTGTACTCCCCAAAGATGCAATGATATAAACCAACTTTACCTCAATAAACATAATTTTCAAAAAATGAAACCATAAAAGTACTAGAAGAAAATATGAGGATGTTTTTCTAAAGAAAAATTTTAAATGAGAATGCCTTTCTAAGAATGACATAAAACTCAGAAACTATAGAAGACAGTTATTGCCTGCATGCCAGAAAAAGACCATAAAAAAAAGTCAAAATCAAAATATAAACAGTAAACTGGGGGAGGGGGAATAGCGAGTATGAAAACAGCTTTTACAAATCATTATGTCAAAGATCAGCAGCCCAGTATAGATAGGCAAATATAAAAGAATACCAAAATGAAATACATTAAAAATTAAAATAGTCTGAATACTTATCAAAAGATTCTCAACTTCACTCATAATAAAAGAAATGCAATTTAAAACTACAGAGAGGACTTCTGATTCCAGAATAAGATGATACAGGCTCACTTCTCCCTGTTCCTTTCCTTTCATACCACTCTATACCTCAGAAATTATTCAGCAAACAATGATGAGAGGACTTTAAAAGCACTATGATGGTGGACTGACTAGGAGATTCAGAACTTGAGAAATGACACCATGGGAAGTTTCCCAAGTTTTCATTTATCTCCCATACACATTTACACTGGGTGCCAAAGAGACCTGCAATCCAAAACAACCAACCAACACACACACACACACACACACACACCACTAGACTGAGAAAGAAGAAGCACAACACGGACCTAGAGACCAAATGGGGGGGGGGACCCACAGCCTATTCCACAACCAAAACTGCAAAGGGTACTCCAAACTGTTTGCAACAGCAAAGCCTGGGCTATCTCAATCCCCACTCCATAACTTTCATACAAGTAGGCAGCCTGATTGGCATGCAGTGGTGACAGTAGAAAGCCCTCTGCCCAGTGACATCAGGAGACCCAAGCACAGAGGCTTTAGCAACCTCGCCTGTCCTAAATTACCTAGCAAAAGCATGAGTAAGGTTTGAATGGGAGCCCAGGGACAACAGAAGAATGATGCAGACCAAAAGAATATTGTAAGGGTTTGGGAATCCAAACTGTTTTTGGAACTACAAAAGTAGACCAGAGCATACATACTAAACCAAAACGGAGTGACTGCCTGCTAAAGTAGTTGCCTGAAATGGGATCAAAATTATCCTAATATAACTAAAATGTTCATGGTACAATAGAAAGTTGCTCATCATAACAGAAGCCAGGAAAGCACAATTTGAATAAGAAAAGACAATTAACTGACATCAATGCCAATATGAATCAGATGTTGGAACTACCTGACAAGGGTTTCAATGTAGCCATCATAAACATACTTCAACAAGCAATTATAAATTCTCTTGAAATATACAAAAAATTGAAAACAGCAGCAAAGAAATAGGCATTTAAAAAGAACTAAATAGAAATTATAGAATGAAAGAAAAATAGCTGAAGTAAAAAAAAAATTCATTGGATAGATCAATAATAGAATGGAGGTGACAGAGGAGAGTCAGTGAACTTGAAGACAAATCAATAGAATTTAGTTAATCTGAACTTACTTGAACACTTGTTAGCTGTGATACATTATGTATGTGATACTACCTAGAGCAAGTGATAAGAAAACTATACAAATACTCAATCATTATAAATAAATCTAAACGGAACACTAAAAAATGGTCAAGTAACTCATAGGAATACAAGGAAAAATAAACAGAAGAATGATAAACAGAAAACAAACAATAAGATGGTACACTTAAACCCTGACATAATACCTTATATGTAAATGAACTATGAAAAGTGAATGTAAAAAAAGAGATAAGCCGAGCAGATTAAAAAATATGATCCAACTATATGTGTATACAAGAAACTCACTTCAAACAGCAACGTAGGTAAGTTGAAGATAAAGGATGGAAAAAGATGTATTGACGTGGGCATGGGATGGGGCAAATTTAAAAGAAAAGAAAAAAGATGTATCATGGGCCTCCCTGGTGGTGCAAGGAGTTAAGACACAACCTGTGAAGCCCACCACAGCCACTGCAGCGCAAGTTCGATCCCCGGCCATGGAGCAACCCACATGGCGCAGCAGACCTGTCCTGACTCTCCCGCTGCTCCCCTCAGTAGTGTATTTCAGTCGATCTGCCTGTTCTGCTCCCCACTCTGTCTCTGGTGAATCCTCTCACCCCCCACACCTCTGGCCTGTACCCCAGTTCTTGTATGCATAAATAAATAAAATCATTAAAAAAAAAAAGAAAAAAGATGTATCATGCAAACATTAATTTTTAAAAAAGCAGAAGTGGCTATATGAATATTACATAAAGTAGACATGAGAGCAAATAAAATTACTAATATTAAAAGAATCAATCCACAAAGAAGATATAGCAATCCTAAATGTGTATGTACCAATAGCAGAGTTTAAAAATAACTTGAAGCAAAACTGAGAGAGTTAAAAGACAAAATAGATCAGCAATTAGAGTTGCCAAGTTCAACATCATTTTCCAGAAATTGGTAGAACTAGCCAAATTCAGCAAAGAGATAGAAGAACTCAACAATAACATCAAACAAGAGGATCTAAATGGCATTTGTAGAACACTTTGCCCAACAACAGAAGAAAACACGTTCTTTTCCAGCACTCATGGAACAATGACTAATATAAACTATATCCTAATATAAGCTATATAAGCAAACTAATATAATATAAGTTTGTTTTTTGTCAAAAAACAAACCTTAAAAAATGCCCAAAGGGCCTCCCCTGGTGGCGCAGGCAGTTGAGTACTGTGCTGTGAAGCTGTTCGATCCCAGCCAGCTGGCAAGGGTCCCACATGGCCTGGCAGACCTCTGCTGTGTTGCCCGCTGCTCCCCTCAGCAGTGTATTTCATCAGTCTGACTATTCTGTTCCCTGCTCTGTCTCTGGTGAATCCTTTCACCCTCCTGCACATCTGGCCTGTACCCTGGTTCTTGTATAAACAAACAAACAAACAAACAAACAAACAAACAAATCTTTTTAAAAAAAATGTCCAAAAAGCTAGGCCTCCTTGGTGGTGCAAGGGTTTAAGACACAGCACTGTGAGGCTGTCTTCACTGTGAAGCTATAGGCAGCTTCTGCAGCCCAAGTTCGATCCCCTGCTGGCCAGGGAGCTGACCCACATGGTGCAGCAGACCTCTCCTGTCTTGCCTGCTGCTCCCCTCAGCAGTATATTTCGGTCAATCTGCCTGTTCTGTTCCCCACTCTGTCACTGGTGAATCCTTTCACCCCCCCCACACCTCTGGTCTGTACCCCAGTTCTTGTATTCATAAATAAATAAATCTTTAAAAAAATGTCCAAAAAGCCAGAAATCACATAGGGCATGTTCTCTGGCTATAATGGTATCAAACTAAAAATCAATAACGTAAAGATAACAGGATTCTCCAAGTTTTACTTGGAAACTTAACAACATACTTCTAAATAACTCATGGTTCAAAAAGAAAGTCTCACATTTCTCCAAAGAGGAAATACAAAGGGCCAACAGGCATATGAAAAAATGTCCAACATCCCTTACAAACAGGGAAATGCAAATCAAAATTACATTGAGATACCATCTTATACCAATAACAATGGCACATATCAAAAAAAACTAGCAACAACAAATGTTAGCGAGGATGTGGTGAAAAAGGAACTCTCCTACATTGTTGGTGGGAATGCAAACTGGTCCAACCACTAAGGAAAGTTATCTGGAGTTTCCTCAGTCTACTAAAAATGGAGCTACCATATGACCCAGCAATTCCACTCCTAGGGATCTACCCAAAGGACACAAAAACATTGATTCAAAAGAACACCCGTACCCCTATGTTTACTGCAGCACTATTTACAATAGGCAAAATCTGAAAACAACCTAAATGCCCAAAAATAGATGACTGGATCAAGAAGATGTGGTACATATACACAATGAAATATTATTCAGCAATCAAAAAAGATAAACTCATGCCATTCGCAGCAACGTGGATGGAGCAAGAAGGAATTATGCTCAGTGAAATAAGTCAGAAGGAAAAGAAAAATATCAGATGTTTTCACTTATAGGAGGAATACAGGGGAACAAATTAAGACACCAGGGGAAAGATAATAACAATACAAAACACAACAAAACAAAAATAGACAATTATAAATCAGAGACATCCTGAAGTGGAAGAGGAGGGAGAGGGATCAGAGGGAGGGAGGGAAGAGCACAGGGGACTGAGGTGATGGTGCACGGTGAAAGAAATTCTATGGGGACTATACCTGACTGGGGGGGAGCAAATATTGTTTAAAAATGAACAACGATATAAAAAAATTTAAAAATTATAAATAAAAAAGGGAAGTGTCAAAAATATATTGAAGTAAATGAAAATGAGACTATGACATATAAAAATGTGTGTGGTACAGCTATAGCAGAGAAGGAAATTTACAGCACTAAATGTTCACAAAGAAGAGAGGTCTCAAATGAATAATCTAAATTCCTAGCTCAAGGACAAGAAAATAAAAGAGCAAAGTAAACCTAAACCAAGTAGAAAGAAAGAAGGAAATGATAAAGATAGGAACAGAAATCAATGAAATTGAAAAGAGGAAAAGAACGGAGAAAATCAATGAAACAAAAGCTGGTTCTTCAGGGGGAAAAAATCAATAAAATTGACACATCTCTATCAAGATTGACAATGATAGAAAGAGGGAAAAATAACCAATATCAGGAACAAAACAGGGGATATCACCACTGATTCTGCAGCTATTAAAAGGATAGTGCAAACAACTTTGTGCTCATAAATTCAACACAGAAGAAATGGAGAAATTCTGAAAAATTTACAATATACCTAAATTTTACCAAGGTATAATAGACCAACCAAATAGTCTTGTAATCTATTAAAGAAATTGCATTTGTATAAGCAAAGAGCTCCCAGAAATGAAATCTCTAGCCCACATTTTATTCACTGGAGAATTTTACAAAATATTCAGAGAATTAACACCAATTTTACACAATGTCTTCCAAAAAAATTAGAGGGAGAAACCTCTTCCAAGTATTACTCTGATACCAAAACCAGACAAAGACAACACACAAGAAAATACAGACCAACAGCTCTCCAATATCTCTTTGATACAAAAATTTGAAACAAAAATCTAGCAAGTCCAATCTACTAGTATATAAAAAGAAAAACCCACAATAAGCAAGTGGGATTTATTCCAGGATTTATTTTATGTAAGGTTGGTTCAACATTCAAAACTCAATCTATATAACTTACCATATTAACAAGCTAAGGAAGAAAACCACATGATCACATCAGTTAATGAAGAAAAAGCATTTTACAAAATCCAACACCAAATAATGATTTAAAAAATTAATTATTCTAGGAATTTTTTCAACCTCATGAAGAGCATTTCCAAAAACCGCAAAAATAGTGTCATACTTAATGGAGAAAATAAATACAATCTCTCTCAGATTGGTAACAAAAAATGGTACGTGTTCATCATTCTTCTTTAACATAGCACTGGAAATCCTTGCTCCTGCAAACAGACAAGAAGTAAAAGACAGTGAGGTGGGGGGAGGAGGGGAGAAGAGGAGGCGAAAGGGAGGGGGAGGATGAGGGAGAAGGAGAGGGGAGGAGACAGGGGAGGGAAGGGAAGAGAACTTTCTCTATTTGCAGATGCTGTGATCGTCTCCATAGAAAATCCCAAGGAAACTACAAAAACACTCCTAGAGCTAGAAAATGAATTCAGCAATTTCAAAGGTTACAAGAGCAACACACACAAAATCTTTGCTTTCATATACTATTGATGAACTCATGAAAACAGAAATTTAGAATGATGGCGTTTATAATTATTATATATGATCACACTTATGTATAAAAACACACAATATACATATATAAAATCTGGTCAGGGCACATGCTGATAATTACAGAATACTGAGGAGAGAAATTAAAAGACTCCTACACTGATCTATAAGTTTAATGCAATTTATGTCAAAATTTCAGCAATATTTTTTGTAGACATGGTCACACTTATTCTAAAATTTATATGGAAAGGCAAAGGAATTAGAATGGCTACAGCAATTCTGTTAAAGAAGAATAAAGTGGGAAAAACCACCCTGGTCAATGGTAAGACTTACTATATAGTTGCACATGTATCAGTGGAACCGAATAAATAACCCAGAACTAGACTCACACAAATATAATCAAATAATTTTTATAAAAGTGCAAAGTAATTTAATGGAGGAGGGATAGCCTTTCCAAAGAATGATCCTGTGCCAGTTGGCTATTCGTAGGTTAAAAAAATAAAATGAAATAAACCTTAATTTAAACCTCACATCATATACCAACAATAATTCAAAATAACTGATTTAATTATAAAACAAATTGTTTTACTAATTTTTTAAAGATTTATTTATCTATGCATACAAGAACTGGGGTATAGGCCAGATGTGTGGGGGGTGAGAGGATTCACCAGAGACAGAGTGGGGAACAGAACAGGCAGACTGACTGAAATACACTGCTGAGGGGAGCAGCGGGCGAGTCAGGAGAGGTCTGCTGAGTGTGCCATGCAGGTTTCTCCCTGGCCAGCCGGGAATCGAACCCATGCTGCAGAGGCTGTGGACAGCTTCACAGCGCAGTGCTCAACCCGCTGCACCACCGGTGAGGCCCAGTTTTACTTATTTTTAAAAATGCATTTAGAAAAAGAACTTAGGAGAAAATTCTCAAAACCTAAGGATTGGTGAAGAATTCTTAGACTTGACATCAAACACTTGATCTATGAAAGCCTATGTGAAAAGGATAAAAAGACAAGCAATATCTTGTAGATACTTCCAAACCAAATATCTGACAAGGAACTTGAACCCAAAACACATAAAGAATTCTCAAAACAAGAATATGTAAAGAATTCTCCAAACTCAATGGTAAAAAGCCAAGCAACCCAATTCGAAAATGGGCAAAAGACATAGACATTTCACTGAAAAAGATCTAGAGATGGCAATTAAGCACATGAAAAGGAAACTATAAGGGAAATGTTGATTAAAAGCATAATGAGATATAACTACACACCTATCCAGATGGTTAAAATAAAAAATGGTGCCAACACCAAATGCTGACAAGGAGTCCAGCAAGATGGTGGTAGAGTGAAGGTGCCAGACTTTGCTCCACCAAATACAGTTACACTGCAGTATAACAAAGCCAAAAAACCCTGAGGGAAAAATGGATGACCGCAGCACACAGTAGGAGCAAAAGCAGAAAGGGGTAGAAAAAGCTTTAAATGAACTCTGTTTATAGTGATACTAGGGCAGTACAACTCACAAAAGAATGTGGTAGCTGCTATGCAGAGCCCCTACATTTGTTGACTTGGAGAAACACTAGTAGTGGGGACTCAAGGCCAGGCACTACTCTGGATAAGGGAATGTGTGAGTTGGCACCCATAAAAGAGGGTGCACTATGGAGAGTTGTAGCCGTTGGGGTGCAGAACAAGGACTGCTAGCTTGATCCTGATGCTCTCAGTATAGAACAGCTGGAAGCCTGAACTGGCGGGGAGAACCAGGTCAGATCACCTTTGTTTCCTCATATAAGAGGCTACTACTATAAGCCAAGGCTGAGATATTCAAAACACCTGCCATCCCCCACCCCAGGGCTAAAACCAAAACAACAAAGGAACACCTGAATAAACTAGAGCTCAAGCACCTGTTAATAATAGGAGCAAACACCCCAGGATAAGACTCGGTGCTGGAAAAGAAAACAGAACAACTCCTGGCCTGTGACCCCATATCAACTATACTCCATGCCCAACACTGTATCTAGTGCTCAAAAAATGCCTAGAGTGGAAGCAGACACAAGACTATAAGTGATACTAAGACCCTAAAGCTGAGCTAGAAGAGATCACTGTGGTTCCCCACCATACAGCTTTGGTACCAAAGGCACAGAAGGAAGTTTAAATACTTGACATTTACCAACTACCCCCTCAAGTGGTACCAGTGTTTCAATTACATCCACTGCTGCAAAAATAAGATCCTGAAAGTCTATCCCTATTCCAACCCATAAAAATTTAAAAATGAGGAGACAAATAAACATACCATAGGTGCTGGAGAAGAATAAAAAAAACCCTGAGAGGAGTCTTAATCTAGCAGAAATGCAGAAAGTGACTGAAGAGGAGTTCAGATAACAGTTATAACAACACTTATGGAAACCCCCCCCAAAAAAAGAGAATATATAATAGCAACATAATAAAGATTCAAAAAAATATGAGTAGCTACACTTCGAAATAATGGGGCTAAGAAACATTAATTATAACTGAATATAAAAATATGGTTAAGGAACTCAACAGTAAACAAACAGAAGCAATGCAGAGAATTAATGAACTTGAAAGCACAATGCTAGAGAGAACACACAAATAGAACAACATAGAGTGAAAAAGAATTTAAAAAATGAAAATAGTGGAAGAACCCTTTGGGATAACCTAAAGAGAAATAACATCTCTATCACAGGGGTCCCAGAAGGGGAAGAGAAAGAGAAGGGCATAGAAAATTTATTTAAAGAAATAATTGCTGAAAATCATCTCAACCTGGGAAACAAACCAGACACTGTTATCCAAGAGGCTCAAAGAGTTCCAAACAAAATAATACAACACACACACACACACACACACACACCAAGACACATTAGAATAAAGTTATTGAAAGCCAACAACAAGGACAGAATATTAAAAACATTATAAGAAAAAAGGGTAAACTATAATGGAAGACAAATCAGATTGTCAGCAGGCTTTTCAATAGAAACATCACAAGCACAATGGGACTGAAATTAGATATTTAAAGTACTGAAAGAAAAAGATGTTCAACCTAGAATCTTTTACCCAGTGAGATTAGCATTCAAAACAGAAGGAAGAGTAAGGAGTTTCACCAAACTGCAGATGAAATAAATTTTAAAAGGGTTATTAGGAAAGCAACAGAACAACAAACACAGAGATAACAGACACCTAAATCACTTAACATGGAGGGAAGGAAAGTAGCAATATAGCCCATCAGAACAAGTCAGGGACCAGACCATCCAATGGGCCACACAAATAGCCCATCATATACTAACCTTAATATAGCCCTCAAGTGAAAATTAATAGAATTAACACATAAGACAACAGAAATTGAGTTTAAGCAAAACATAATAGGAAGACCTCAAAAAATAAATACTAGACAATCTCCACCCCAATCCCCCAAAACATAAACATAGCAAAATGGCAATGAACACTTATGTCTCAATAGTTACCTAAACATAAATGGCCTGAATTTACCAGTCAAAAGATGTAGCGTGTCTGAATGGATTTCAAAGTCAAACCTTCTTTTGTTTACAAGAAACCCATTTTACCAACAAAGACAGGCATAGACTTACTGTTAGAGGCTAGAAGACAGTTATACAAGCAAATGCCATCCAAAAAAAAAAAAAAAAAAAAAAACCCACAGGAACATCTATACCTATATCTGACAAAAATAGATTTCCAATTAAGAATGATAATAAGCTAAAGAGATGGATATTATATTGTCAATAAGGGCGTAATACAAGAAATTATGCTCACAAATATATGCACTGAATGATGGAGCACTGATACACGTAAGATAACTAATAATAGAACTTAAAAGAGATATTGTTAATGACAGAATAATACCAGGGGACATTAATACCCCACTTACATAATGGATAGATCAACAAGACAAAGGATAAATAAGGAAACAATAGACTTAAATGAGGACTTAATTCATGTAGGATTAACAGACTAACAGAACACTCAACCCAAAACTACTGCATAAACATTTTTTCAAGTGCACATGGAATAATTTGAAGAGTTGAAATTGATTGCATGTTGAGAGACAAGTCAATCATCAATAAAATTACAAAGATTGAAATTATACATAGCATACTCTATCCATCATGCCATAAAGTTAGAAATCAACTAAAAGGGAAAAAAAAAACAATAAACACAATAAAGCAGAATCAACAGCATGCTGTTTAATAGCTATTGGATAAAACAGGAAATCAAAGCAGAAATTGAAAAATACCTTGAGACAAAAGAAAATGATGACACAAGCCAGCAGAATCTATGACAGTAGCAAAAGTGGTCTTAAGTGGGAAAATAATTGCAATACAGTCCACATTAAGAAAAATCCCAATTTTTTAGTACTACTAACACCTAAAGAAACTTTAAAAAGAGGAATAAACAAGACCCAAAGCTAGGAGAAGGAAATAATACAAATAAGAGTGGAAATAAATGAAATAGAGATCAAACATATGATACAAAACAAAAAATCAAGGAAACTAAGAATTGGTTCTTTGAGAAGATAAAATAGCACTATTTTTCGAGATAAAACATTAATAAACAGAATCAGAAGTGAAAGAGGAGAAATCACAGATAGCAAAGAAATGCACAAGATTATAAGATATTTCTGTGAATAGCTATATGTCAATAAATTCAATAACCTTGAAGAAATTTACAAATTTCTAGAATAATATAGCCTAGCAAGACTAACCTAGGATGAAACAGAGAAGTTGAACAAACTGATCACAAGTATGGAAATCGAAGCAATACTTTAAAAATCTCCTGCAAAATAAAAACCCAGAACTAGATGCATTTACAAAGAAATTTTATCAAACCTTTAAAGAACAATACCCAACTTGCTTAATTTTTTAAATAAAAAAATACAAGAGGAGGGATTGATCTAGAATACATTGTATAATGCCAACATTACCCTAATACTGAAAACAAGACAGCACAAGAAAATTATAGAGCAATATTCCTAATGAACATTGACATAAAATCTTCAAAGAAATAGCAGCAAATAGAATTTAACAGTATATGACAAGGATTATACACCATGGTAAAGTGAGATTTATCCTAGGGATGCAAGAATGTTTTAATATAGGTAAATCAAACAACTAATACATCACATACAAAGTAATGATAAAAATCATGATAACATCAATAGATGCAAATAAAGTATTTGATAAGATACAGCACCTATTTTTTTTTGTATTTGTACTTTTTTAAAGATTTATTTATTTATTTATACAAGCACTGGGTACAGTCAGAAGCATGGGATGGTGAGAGAATTCACCAGAGCCAGAGCGGGAAACAGAACAGGCAGACTGATGATACACTGCTGAGGGGAGCAGCAGGTGGCAGGAGAGGTCTGCGCACCATGTGGGACCCTTGCCTAGCGGCCGGGGATCGAACCTGCGCTGCAGAGGCTGCGGGCAGCCTCGCAACCCAGCACTCAACCGCTGCGCCACCAGGGAGGCCCAAGATACAGCACCTATTAATGATAAAAATTTTGAACATGAAAAAAGCCCTTGAAATTCTTGGGATACAAGGAACATACCTCAACATCATAAAGGCCATCTATGACAAGCCAACAGCCAGTATCATTCTCAATGGTGAAAAGCTGAAAGCATTTCCATTAAGATCTGGAACAAGACAAGGATGTCCACTCTCACCACTGCTTTTCAATATAATACTGGAAGTCCTAGCCAGAGCAATAAGACAAGAGAAAGACATACAAGGAATCCAAATAGGAAAAGAAGAAGTCAAACTATCACTATTTGCAGATGATATGATAATATACATAGAGAACCCCAAAAACTCCACAGAAAAACTAATTCAACTCATCAATCAGTTCAGTAAAGTGGCAGGATACAAAATCAACACGCAAAAGTCAGTAGCTTTCCTATACACAAACAATAAATCTGAAGAAGAAGAAATAAAAAAAACTATCCCTTTTATTATCGAAACAAAAAAATCAAATATTTGGGAATAAATCTAACAAAAGAGGTAAAGGACCTATACAAAGAAAACTATAAAACACTGCTAAAAGAAATAGAAGAAGACACAAAGAAATGAAAAGACATCCCCTGCTCATGGATTGGAAGAATAAACATTATTAAAATGACCATCCTACCAAAACAATCTACAGATTCAATGCTATTCCAATCAAAATCTCAATGTCATTCTTCAAAGAAATAGAACAATTATTGATGAAATTCATATAGAATCACCAAAAACCCCGAATAGCCAAAGCTCTGAAGAAAAAAAAGAAGGGAATGGAGGCATCACAGTCCCAGACTTCAAACTATACTACAAAGCCATAATCATCAAAACTGCATGGTATTGGAACAAGAACAGACATATAGACCAATGGAATCGAATAGAAAATCCAGAAATAAACCCAAAGATTTATGATCAACTAATCTTTGACAAAGGAGCAAAGACTATGCATTGGAGCAAAGAAAGTTTGTCCAATAAATGGTGCTGGGAAAACTGGGTCACTACATGCAAAAGAATGAAGCTTGACCACTACCTCACACCATACACAAAAATCAACTCAAAATGGATTAAAGAACTAGACATAAGACCTGAAACCATAAAATACATAGAAGGAAATATAGGCGAAACACTACGTGATTTGCACATCAAAGACATCTTTACAGACACATCACCCAAAGCAGTGATAGTGAAGGCAAAGATCAACAGCTGGGACTACATCAAATTAAAGAGCTTCTGCACAGCAAAAGAGACAATAACCAAAACAAAGAGAAACCCCACCAACTGGGAGAACATTTTTGCACACAACACCAATGATAAAGGACTGATCACAAAAATCTGCGCAGAGCTGATGAGACTCAACAACAACAAAGAAAATAATCCAGGGGCCTCCCCAGTGGCGCAGCGGTTGAGCGCTGGGTTGCGAAGCTGCCTGCGGCCTCTGTGGCACCGGTTCGATCCCCAGCTGCTCCCCGGCCACTGGAGGAGGGTCCCACATGGCGTGCAGACCTCTCCTGCCGCCCGCTGCTCCCCTCAGCAGTGTACTTCGGTCTTTCTGCCTGCTCTGCTCCCTGCTCTGGCTCTGGTGAATTCTCTCACCCTCCTGTGCTTCTGACTGTACCCAGTGCATGTACAAACAAACAAACAAAAAATAAATAAATAAATAAATAAAAATACATGCCTCTTTAAAAAAAAAAAAAAAAAAAGAAAATAATCCAGTCAAAAAATGGGCAGAAGAGCTAAAAAGAAACTTCTCTGAAGAGGAAATGCAAATGGCCAACAGGCATATGAAAAAATGGTCAACATCACTTGTAATCAGGGAAATGCATATCAAAACTACCATGAGATACCATCTTACACCAGTGAGAATGGCACATATTAAAAAAACTAGCAACAACAAGTGTTGGCGAGGGTGTGGAGAAAAAGGAACTCTCCTGCACTGTTGGTGGGAGTACAAACTGGTCCAACCACTATGGAGAGCTGTGTGGAGATTTCTGGACCTACTAAACATAGAGCTTCCATATGATCCAGCAATTCCACTCCTAGGTATTTACCCAAAGGACACAGAAATATCAATTCCAAAGAATACCGCACCCCTATGTTTATAGCAGCACTATTTACAATAGCTAAGCTTTGGAAACAGCCCAAATGCCCAAAAATAGATGACTGGATCAAGAAGATGTGGTACATATACACCATGGAATATTACTCAGCATTCAAAAAAGATAAACACATGCAATTTGCAGCAACATGGATGGCGCTGGAAGGGATCATGCTCAGCGAAATAAGCCAGAAAGAAAAAGAAAAATACCAGATGGTCTCACTCATAGCAGGAATCTAGATAACTTAAATAAGGGACCAGGAAAATGAATAACTATAAGAAAGTGAAAATCAAAATCAACAAAAAACTATGAACCAGAGACACTTTTTGAGGGGTGGGGGGGCGGGAGGGGAGGGATTGGGGTCAGAATGGGAGGGTTGAAATTGTATGGGGAATATAAAAATAAAATTTATTATTTAAAAAAAATTTTGAACAAAATGGGAATAGAAGGAACCTACCTCAATATAAAAATTCACATATCAAAAACCAATAGCCAATACAATACTTAATGGTGAAAAACTGAAAGCTTTTCCTTTAAGATCAGGAACAAGACAAGGATGCCCATTGTCACCACTTTTGTTTAACTAGATACTAGATAGAGGTTTTGACTAGAGCTGTCAGACAAACACAGGAAATATTGGGAATCCACACTGGAAAAGAAGTATCACTATTTGCAGATGACATGATATTACATGTAGAAAATTCTAAAGACTACCAAAAAGTTATGAGAAACAATAGATGAAGGCAACAATGTGGCAGGTTTCAAAATCAACATAGGAAAATCCATAGCCTTTTTTAAAAAAAAAAAAAAAGATTTATTTATTCATTTACACAAGAACCAGAGTACAGGCCAGATGTGTGGGAGGGTGAGAGAATTAACCAGAGCCAGAGCGGGGAACAGAACAGGCAGACTGACGAAGAAGTACACTGCTGAGGGGAGCAGTGGGCGTGGCAGGAGAGGTCTGAGGGCCATGTGGGACCCTTGCCTGCGGCCAGGGATTGAACAGGTGCTGCAGAGGCTGTGGGCAGCTTCGCAGGCCAGCGCTCAGCCCTGTAGCCATTTTATATACAAACAATGAGCAAGAAGCAAAACAAATTAAGAAAATAACTCCATGTATAATTGCTTCCACAAGAATTAAATACCTAAAAATCAACCTAACAAAGGATATAAAACACCTATACAGTGAAAACTAGCAGATTTTATTAAAGAACTCGGATAACAACCTCTGAAGATGGAAGGAAGTCCCATGCTCACGAATGCAGAGAATCAATATAATCAAAATGATTACCCTGCCTAAAATTATACACAAATTTAATGTAATTCCCATGAAAATACCAGCAATCGTTTTCAAAGAAATTGAACAAAAATTATTGAAATTTATGTGAAACCACAAAAGATCTTCAATTATAGCAGCAACCCTGAAAAAGGAGAGAAATGAAGTTGTTCTCTGACTTCAAACTTTACTATGAAGCAATAATACTAAGAACACTACGGTATTAACACAAAAATAGAAATATGAATCAATGGAATCAAAACAAAGGCCCAGAAATAAAGCCATGGAAATACCAACACCTACTCTATGGTAAAGTAGCCATGACCGCACAATGGGGAAAGGACAGTCTATTTAATAAATGGTGCTGGGAAATTTGGACAGCCACACATAAGAGAATGAAGTTGGGTCACTCATAACCCCATACACAAAATAAAACTCAAAATGGATTAAAGATTTAAATATAATACCTACAACAATAAAATATCTGGAATAAAACATTGGTGGTATGTTCCATGATATTAACAATAAAGATATTTTTGATGACTTGACCCCTGTAGGAAAGAAATTAAAAGCAAAAATAAACCGTTGGGATTACCTCAAGTTACAAAGCTTCTATAAAGTGAAAGAAAATACAAGAGGATTAAAAAGACACCCTATTGAATGGGAGAAAATATTCACACAGTATAAAAATGATAAGGGATTAATATCTAACACATACAAAATACACACAACTCAACAATAAAAAAAGCAAACAACCTAATTAGCAAGTCTGCAGCAGATATGAACAGACATTTCAGCAAAAAGGATATCCAAAAGGTGAATAGACATATGACGCAAATGTTCATCATCCTCTCTAATAAGAGAGATGCAAGTTAAAACCACAATGAGATGCCATCTCACACCCATGAGAATAACACATATTAAAAAGACTGCCAACAAGAAGTGTTGGAGAGGATGCAGAGAAAGAGGAACCCTATTACACTGTTGCAGGGAATGTAAGTTGATTCAACAATTATGGAAAGCAATCTGGATTTACCTTTAAAAAAACTAAAAATGCAGAAACACCATACAATCCAGCAACCCCATTCTTGGTCGCCTATCCAAAGAATATGAAACCATCAACACAAAAACCCCTGTTTCCCAATGTTTATAGCAGCATTATTTGCAATAGCTAGGACATGGAAGCAACCTAAATGTCCACCAACAATTGTGTTAAGAAGATGTAGTATATCCACAGCATGGAGTACTAGGTATGGGTTACTATGAAATCCAGTCATTTTCAATAAAATGGAGGGAGTTTGAGAGAATTGTGTGTAGTGGAGCAAGTCAGAATGAAAAAAACGAACACTGCACATTTACATAGCAGGCAATTCAATATCAAAGACACGTTCAAAAACCAGTGGACATCAATAAACATCTTGAGGGCTCCGAGGTTAAGATGGAGGGGGGAGAGATAGGAACAGGGGATTAAGGGATGTTGGAGGTGGGGAAAAAAAGTTAATCCCAACTACTTGACAGTGAAATGTGCAAAATTAAATAGAAATTAAAAAAAAAAAACTGGAGGGACATCCTTGATCACGCAAGGGGTTAAGACGCAACCTATGAAGCTATCGACAGTCACTGCAGCACGAGTTCGATCCCCAGCTGGCCTGGAAGCAACCCACATGGCACAGCAGACCTCTCCTGTCTTGCCTGTTGCTCCCCTCAGCAGTATATTTCAGTCAATCTGCCTGTTCTGTTCCCCACTCTGTCTCTGGTGAATCCTCTCACCCACCACACCTCTGGCCTGTACCCCAGTTCTTGTATGCATAAATAAATAAATCTTTAAAACAACAACTGGAACCACAGCAAGATGCTCTCTCTACTAAAAAATCTTTTATTTCATCTATGTTCGTTTTATTGCTATTAAGTGATTCCATATTGTCTAGAATGAAAAAACACATGGGCTAAACTCCCTAATATTCTATACCTATAGATTATTTCAATATGGTAAATTGCTTGCATAATAACAGTTCTTGTTGTTTTTAATCATTCTTCTGAAATAATACAGGAAACTAGTAAATATTTTATTTTTACTTTCTTTTAAAGCAAATTTGATGTTTTTTTTCTATCGGTTTTATTGCTGTTATATAAAGTAAATTACACAACATCTCAAAAGGAGACCTCATTGCATTAGAACATTTAGGAGTGTGGGTTATATGGTTCCTTATGTAAAAAACAAAAACAAATGCTGACAAAGATGCAAAGAAACTGGATCATTCACACATAGCTGGTGGGAATGTAAAATGGTTACTATACTGTGGCATAGACCATGGAAGTATTTCATAAAAGTAAACATACACTTGCCATACAACCCAGCAATTGCACTCTTGGGAACTTGCCTCAGAGAAATAAAAATCTTATGTCCAAGCAAAAGCCTGTACACAAATGCTCTTACCAGTTTTATTTCTAAAAGCCCAAATTGGAAAACACCCAGATGTGCTTCCATGGATTAAACCAATGGCAGTACACCCATAACACAGAATATTACTCAGCCAAAAAAAAAAAAAGAAAGAAAAGAAAAAGAACAACGTGGATAAGCATCAAGGAACTTAATGCAGAGTGAAAATCAGCTAATCTCTGAAGGCTATCTAATGCTTGACTCCATGTACATAACATCTATGAAATAGCATAATTATATAAATGGTAAACAGGTAAGAGCACAGACAAGCTCTTGAACTAGGTTGCCTTCTGTACCCAGCTCCACTAGGCACTAACAAGAATTTGGGTGAATTGCTTTATCTCCCTGAACCTTGATTTCCTTATGCATAAAGTGGTTTTCATTCATTTATTCAGTCATTCAGTTAACAAAGATTTAGTTCCAGGTGCTGAAGACTGTAGTGAACAAGAGATAAAATATTTGCCCTCATAGAGCTGATATTCTAGTTGGGGAAGAGAAGTTATAATTACACCAATTAATATATACCATGAAGAAACTAAGCAAGGTGAGATGAAAAAAGAGTGTTTAGCATATTGCAAGAACAAAATAATAAGTGTTCAAGAAACAGTTGTTAATAATCAAGACAAATGCAATTTTAAAAAGTTTGTGTGTCAGTAAGGGATATCGGAAGTAAGTAGTCTCCTACACTATAGGTGGGAGTGCAATATATGCAGCCTCTTTAGAGGCCACTTTGACAGGACTTTTAAAATCAAAAATGTCTCTGCCCTATGTGTCTACAAATTGATCTCTGGGGCCAAATCCTGGCCCTGTTATTGACTAGCTGTGTGACCTTTGATAAGTTGTTTAACCTCTCTGTGCTCTCCTTATCTGTAAGACGAGCATCAATTCATGGAACTCTCGTGACAATTAAGTCAATCTATAACTGTAAAGCATTTAGAACAGCAATTTGCATATAAGTGGCATATGTGTGTTTGTTGCATGAATTGCCCTTCTTAGTATCTCCCTAGGGAAACACACATGTACACCAAAAGCGGATTCAAGATGCTCATCTACAGCATTATCTATAACAGTAGAAAAGAATTGTAAACTACCTAAATATCCATCAATAAAGTGATGGTAAATAACATTAAGCTATAGTGGTATTATGGAATACTATGAAACAACTAAAAAAATGAAACAGACATGGAAAGATCGGTGAGAGGCATTGTTATATAGAAAACTAGAGTCACAAAGATACATATAGGATGAAGCTGTCTAAACAAAACAAAGCATACAACATTATATATATAGTATATACTGTATATTGTGTGCATTTTATATGTACATATTATACATACTTACTTCCATACACATAGCGAAAGATCTGGAAGATACATCCCAAGCTGATGTTGTTAGACTTGTTACCTGGTGGGGATTATGGAAGGAAGCATGATTGGGTGCAAAAGTGTTCAAAAATGATTTTCCTATTTTATAAGAAGAATATATTCATCTGTGACTTAGGTGATTAAAAATAATTGTTTTTTAGTCAATGAGGAAGTAACCAGAAGTGGTCAAGGGGAATTTCAACCAATGGTTCTGGAGTGAGTAAATATCATCAGCAATAAAGATGAACCTCCGTCCACATCTTTATGTCATTTACACAAATTAACACAAAATATATCATGTCCTAAATGCAAAATCTCGAATAATTTCTAGAATAAATCATAGGAGGAAAGCTACATCCTTAGGTTAGACAAAGATTTCTTAGCTATAATACCAAAAGCATAATTCATAAAAGGAAAAAAGATTGATAAATTGGACATCATCATAGGTAGGCATGTTTGCTTTTTGAAAGATGCTGTAAAAAATGAAGACAAACCACAGAATTGGAGAAAACATTTGCAAATCACATATCTGATAAGGGATTTACATCCAAACTATATGAAGGACTCTTTTTTTTTTCTTACATCCTGAGGTATATAAAGGTCTCTTAAATGCAATAATAAGAAGTTAACAGCCAAACTTTGAAAAATGGCAAAACATTTGAACAGATATTTCACCAAATAAGACAGATAGGTGGCAATAAGAAAGCACATGAAAACATGTTAAACATGGTTATCTGTCAGAAAAAGGCAAAATAAAACTACAATGAGATACAGAATACACACCTATTAGAATGGCTAGAACTAAAAAGACTGACCTTTGTAGGCAACAAAAGAAAAAGGAAATTGCATGTCATTAAAATGAAAAACACTTGTGTATCAAGGAACTCAAACAGTGAAAAGACAACCCACAGAATGGGAAAAAATGTTTTCTAATCACATATTTCATAAGGGACTAATATCAGAATATATAAAGAACTCCTACGACTCAAAATCAAAATACCAAACAACCCCATTCAAAGACAGACAAAGGACTTGACTAGATATTTATCCAAAGAAGATACACAAATGGAGAATTAGCACATGAAAACTTGTTCAACATCACTAATCATTAGGGAAATGCAAATCAAAACAATGAGATACTGCTTCACATTCATTAAAATGGCTATTTTTTTAAAATAGTGTTGGGAGAGTAATTATAATAAAGTAAATAGCAAATCAACAGGCAACTATAAACCAGAGACATTCTACAGGGCAGAGGAGAGAGGAGCAGGATCAAAACAGGCCTGGGAAGAACATAAGGGACTATGGTGAAGGTGCGCAGGGCAAAGGGTGATGGGAATTCCACAGGAACTATAACCGAGAGGAGAAAGCACACATTGTACAAAAATGAAGGCCAATGTAAAATATATAAAATAAAAAATAAAAATAAATAGTGTTGATGAGTGTGTGCAGAAACTTAGAACCTTTGTGCATTGCTGGTGGGTGTATACAATGCTGCAGCCACTGTGTACAACAACTTGGCATTTCCTTAAAAAGTCAGGCATAGCCTTACCATATGATCCAGCAATTCCCAGGTACATAAACCCAAAGGAAATGAAAGAAGGGACTCAAACAGATACTTGGATGCCCATGTTAGTAGCAGCAGTATTCACACTAACCAAAAGGTGAAAATGATGCAAGTGTCCATTATATGAATGGAGAAACAAACTGATATACACATGCAATAGAATACTATTCAGATTTTCAAAGGGATGAAATTCTGATCTTGTTGAAACAAGGGTGAATATTGAAAACATGCTAAGTGATGTAAGCCAGGTACAAACAGACAAATATGGTACCATTCTACTTATAAAGATACCTAGAATAGGCAAATTCACATCAAGACAGAATGTATTGCAGAATAGAGGTTTCCAGGCTCTGGAGGCAGGGAGGAATGGGGAGTTATTGTTTAGTGGGCAAGAGTTTCTGTTTGGAAAGATGAAAGAGTTTGCAAGTGAATAGTGGTGATAGTTGCGTAATAAATGATTAAACTTAATGCCACTTAATTGTACACTTAAAAATGGTCAAAATAGTAAGTTTTATCTTATGTATATTTTACCACAATAAAATATTAAATGAAAACCAAGACTGACTTTTAACATGTGCTGGCAAGGATGTGGAGCAAGTGGAACTCTCCTATGCTGCTAAAGGGAAAGGAAAATAATACAATCACTTTGGAAAGGCGTGTGGCAATATTTAAAAAAAAAAATAACATTCATCTGCCCTATGACCTAGTCATTACACTCCTCAATATGTTCCAAGAGAAATTAAAGATTTGTCCATAAAAAGACTTGCATAGAAATATTCATGACAGCTTTATTTGTAATGGCCCAAAAACTGGAAATACCACAGGTGAATGGATAAACTATAACCGGTGACTGAAGCTGAAGACTGTTACAGGTGGTGCCCCCTGGAGGGGGTGCTGGTGAGGATGGATAGCCCCAGGAAACTGCTAAGAAACATAAGGGACTGCAGAAGCAGCCCCCAGCATTCAGGATTCCGCGTTGAGCATTTCAGCGTTTTCAGATCTTCAGGGACTCCGGGGTCAGCGGTTTTTGCCTCCACTGTGCCGATCTTCCAGAAGGCTGGTGCAGGCCTCTGAAGAATGTGGAGAAGCTTCCAGCAGCCAGCCTCAGAGAGGGAAAGTTCAGAGGCTCTGCAAGTAGCCAAGCAACTGAAACTCTCCGCTTTTGCTGCTGTTACAGCCTGGCAGGGAAGGCGAAGATCCGAAGATCGGAGCGGGCGCCTCGCTGAGCTGCATGAGTGGTTGTCGGGTGGTTCAGCCGCTGCAGCTGCTGTATTGAGTGTCGCTTGTCTGGTGCTGTGCTGGGGCTTCTCGGCAGCTCCAGGAGCATCTCCTGTTGTGTCTTCTGTTGTCTTCGTGAGTTGGATCCCGGCCTATAGTCTGGCTGCCACATGCTCCACTTCCTCAGTGGTGGGAAAAAGCCATCGTGGGAGCATTCATGTTTGACACTTGAACACTGGACACTGTTTTGGGTGAAGTGAACAGCCATTTTTGGCCTCAGTAACTCTGTTTTTCCCTGGTTTATAAAATAAATCCCATTATTGCTGTTTTCTGAGCCTGAGTAGTCTTGCAATTGTGAGTGCAGTTAAACTCAGACAGTAACCAGTAAACTATTTGGGCAGTGTCTTTGGCCGGTTTTAGTGCCCCTTGCTGCCCTGTATCAAAACTTAGTTGGGGTACTTCCATATAACAGAGTACTGCTCAGCAATAAAAAGAATAAACTATTGATGGATGCAATAACATGGATGATGCTAGACAAAAAAAGAGTGCATATTGTAAGATTCCCATTTGCTTAAAATTTTAGAAAATGAAAGTTAATCAATGGTGATGGAAAATAGATCAGTAGTTGCCTGGGAATGGGGGTGGGGAGGGGCTGGAGTGAGGGATTACAGAGGGATATGAGGAAATTTTGAAGGATGATGGCCATGTCCATTATCTTAATTGTGGCGATGGTTTAATTGAGTGTATACTTATATCAAAATTTGTCTAACTGTGAACTTTGAATATATACCACTTACTGTATATCAACTTTTCCTTAATAAAGTGTTTTTAAAATAAGTTTAAGAAGGCAAAGGCCAAAAATGGAAAGAAGGGAATTGCAGCACTTTTTCATTGATTCACTATTGTGTTCTATGTATTTGATAGATGATCTCCAACCCTTATAACAAGCCAAAGAGTAAACATTGCTCTGCCTACTTTCCAGATAAGGAACCTGTAGTTCAGAAAGGTGAAGCCATTTGCTCAAGGCACAGAGTCAGATTCATACTGGGCTTTCTACTCTGCCTCTTTCCCTCCCAGCAATGTAAGAAACGGGAGAGTGGAGAGTGCTGATTCACTGCTGACGGCAAGTTAATCAGGGAATATGAGGCACGAAGGGCTACTCTTTAAGATGGGGGTGAAGGGGGCTTGGACTCTTTTACTCAGAGCATGACCTATGTCTATGCACCCTCAAGCATGTCCCTCCCCACTGGGACACTGGGAACATATGTCCCAGGTCCCTACCTACCATAGACTCCATCTCCCATGCCCACATTTATAGAAATAGAACCACATACTAGATGATTTCAGTTATTACATGCTAAAGCAGTTCTTACAAAGCAACAGAGGAAATACCATGGATTGAATTTAGAGAGAAAATTGCTTAGCCATATGTGAAAAACTAGATTTTTTGTATTTACCTATTCATTCTGTTTATCTTTATCAACCCTGTTGATAAATAATTAAATACATGTTATTAAGTAGAACAGAGTGTTTAGCAAATCTTTGAACTGATGGGAGGCTTTGAATTGACAAGAAGAAATTTGAATAGGAAATATCAATAGTTTGGCTATACAAAATTTTGAAACTTTGCACATTAAAAAAATACAACCCAAAGGAAAATAACCACTTGGTAAAAATACCTGCCTAACATATGATTAAGGATGAACTTCTATAAAGCACTCATGCAAATCAACCAGAAAAACACATCCCCCAAGATAAATGGGCAGTGATACTTCACACAAGAGGAAATGGAATGAGTCAATAAGCATATGGGAAAATGTTCACCCTCACTAGTGGCTTTTCAAGTGTAAATTAAAATGATTGCGTTAGTAAAAGTTAAAAATAAGTAATTACCAGTCTGGCAAGAGTATAGTAAAATTGCAAGAATCCTTTGAGAAAGGTTTTTAGTAATACACATATGCTACTATCAAGTGTTCAGACTCTTACTATAGTGCTCCCTTTCCAAGGGTTCCTGCCAATCACTCCCATACACATGCATCAGTTCTCCCAAAAGCAGAGTCTCCAGTCCGGATCATGCACCCGAGTTCAGGACTGTCTATAACACATCTCCAGTCTCATGCCCCACTCCCCTTCAGCCCCATGCCTCATGTCAAGCGTGCCTTCTCCTTGCTCCCGGTGAATGCACTACTGAGTCACCAAGCCAGAAACCTGGGAGTCATCCTAATTACTTCCTTGTCCCTCACCCCTGCACATTCATCATTTCCCAGTCAGATTCCACCACTACTGCATCTGTAAAGCCTTTTGAATCTGCCCCCTCTTTGGCAGCCCCACAGTCACAGGCCTGGATCTCACCCTTCTGTTTGCTGCTTGTATTGTTGAAATAGCCCTGACCCATGCCCTCCAAGCTACTCATACCTCCCTCAAACCAGAGAGTTATCTTTCTAGATCACAAAGCTGATCCTGTCCTCCTTTAAAATCTTTCAACTGCTCCCCATTGTCTACCTTCAGGTTAAAGTCCAAGAGCCTTAGGATTTAGCAGCCCTCTGTGTTTCAACCTGCCTCACCACCCTCTTTTCTCTGATGAGCTTCTCCTGGCTTTCCGCTCCCTCCTCCCAGCCTCCCTCCCAATGTGAGGTGAATTCCTTGAGAGCGGGATCGAGATCTTAATCAGCTCCGCATCTCCAGTTCATAATACAGAGTTTGGCAGTGAATAGGCACTCAGTAAATGTTGGGTGAAGGAATGGAGTCATTTAACTACAGGAAAAAGCCATACAACGGAAACAGTATGCAGTTTATAATAAAAGAACAGTTACAATAAAGGAAAAGTGGGGAAAAGACACAAAATATTCAATAATAGAGAATTTTTATTAATTATGGGACATCCATGTAATGGAATAGGATGCAGCTATTAAAATAATGATTATGAAGATTATGTACGAACTCAGAACACGCTTATAATACAATAAAAGCAGAATACAAAATGGTCTGTATGCTAGTACTAAAATTATGTAAAAGTATGCACGCACACAAACTGATCAAAATGAGAACAGGAACAGGAACAAATGAATACAAATGATGTGTTTAGAGTGTTTGGGGTGGTACTGTTTGTGATTTTCTTAGCTCTTTCCAAATTCCCTTTATTGTTGCTAGAATGTCATTTGTGCATAAACACAAATTGACAGGAAAAAATAAACTGAGAAGGGTGCTTTTATTCCCTCAAGTCCTTCAACAAACTGTGGTACAAAAACAAACAAGCCGATGACCTGGGAGGCAAAAGAACAGCCCTCCCACCTCACCCCCAGCCCTGCACCCCACCCCCACCCCTAACTGCCTGTGTAACCTTGATTAAGTAAGAGTTACTGCATTAACCAGGCATTTCTCCTATCCGCTCTAGCTAAAAGTCTCATGGTAACCCCTCACTCCCAAATCAACTCCCCCATTATTTTTGTTAGCTACACCACCATCTTCTTTGTGCCCCCAGATTGAAAATCTCAGAATCTCCTTCCACTGTCTCATTGTCTCATTTTCACTCTCTCTAATCCCCACCTCCAATCAATTGCCCCCATCTTTTCAATAATCATTTCTAGCAAGCTATATTATGTACCATGTCCTAGTTTTAGACAAAGAAGAACCCCTATCTTTTTGGTTAAAGGTAGTTGGTTGAGAAGAGCCAACAATGGTTTTCTCTTGCTCTTCTGCAGACTGCTGCAGGGTCATGTGGAGGGTGGAGACAGACATGTAAAGTGCAACCTCATGAGTTAGAAGTCTGGGCCCTTAGCGGAAGGAGTTCAGGCCCAGGCTGGAAGCTCTCAGGGTTAGTAGAGTAAGACCTGGCACCATGGGTGGGATGTTGACTCAATCTTTTCATGCAGCGGGTATTTACCAAGTGCTGGATACAGTGTCAAACTCTCTAATACATGTCAAAGTGATTAGGCCAGGCTGTCATGAAGATGCTCCCAGTTTAGTGTAGAACAGACAGGAAACTAGTCTTTACAACCCAATGTGATAAGTACTGTCATCGAGTTTGAAAGAAGGGTTCTTGGGCAGGAAGACTGTGGGATTTGCCCTGCCTCAGGGGTCTGGGAGCTTACACAGGTAGAAGCACTTGAGCTGTACATATCTCCAAGGCTGAGGAATGGGATTAGGAGCGCGAGAAGAGCATTGGGCTGTCCATGGAAGTTTCTAGGTGAGGAATTATCAGGTCCACAGGCAGGAGGATTGCTAGAGGCAGCTTTCTTGGAACTGTAATAGCCTGGAGTGGCTTAAGCTTTGAAGTTTGAGATGGTGGGGAGTGATGAGTGTCCAGGAGGTGGCAGGTGCATGGCAGGGACCTGAGGGGCCAGGCAGGAGAGCTTAGCGCAGTTTCAAAGGAGGGAAATAGCATAATCAGAGCTAAGTCATAGATATCAATGCTTTCTAATAGCCCCCTCTATTCTCTGAGACTTTGTGGTAAATGCCAAATTTGTTATACAGGAAGCAATGGGCAAGGTGCCAAGGTTCCAGCAGGGACCTTACCCTACCACCCTCAACCCTCTACCCTGCAGAGAAACAAGAGAGAATAAAAGGTCGTTGGTTCTTCCAAAGTGTAGTATGGGCAGGCTGGCAGGCTTGAAGGAATGCGAAGAAGGGACAGAGAAAATGTTTAAGAAATAGTATTTATGGGCCTTGCTGGTGGCGCAAGGGGTTAAGATGCAACCTATGAAGCTGTCCGCAGCCACTGCAGCACGAGTTCGATCCCCAGCGAGGGAGCAACCCACATGGCGCAGCAGACCTCTCCTGACTCACCCACTGTTCCCCTCAGCGTGTATTTCAGCCAGTCTGCCTCTTCTGTTCCCCACTCTGTCTCTGGTGAATGCTCTCACCCCCCACACACCTCTGGCCTGTACCCCAGTTCTTGTGAGCATAAATAAATGGATCATTTAAAAAAAAGAAATAGTATTTATGAAATGCATTCTATTGACTAATCATGGGGGTGGGGGACTTAAAGCAGCCTCACTTTACACTCTCCTCGAAGGCAGGGAACTTGTCTAGTGAATCTTTGCATGTCCAGCAACTAGCGCAGAATCAAGGCACACAACACAAGAGATGCCGGGCAACTGCTGGAGGAAAGAGGGAGGAAAGGGAGAGAGGAAATCGCCCATAGGAGACATCCCTCCGTCCCACCGCGGTGCCGTAGCTCCGGACCTACGACCTCCCACCAGCAGATGGCAAGATAGAGTCCCGCGACTCCAAAGACGGGCGAGGCTGGGCGGAGCGTTCGAGGCCCCGGCGCGCGCATCCTCCGACCCTTTTTGCCCAGCGCACCGGAAGAGGAGGCCCTCTTTCCGTGCCTAGCGCAGCCATGGTAAGTCAGGTTCTTTGCGAGCTCTTGGGGAGCATCGGTCCCCATCCTTTTAGAGCCGGTGCCGCCCGGGTCTTCAGGCCTCCCTCAGGGAGTGACCGGGCGGAGGCCAAGGAACTGAGACCCGTTGGGTCGCACCAGGCGGGCTATAGGGCGAGGGCGGACCTCGACCTGAGGTGGGAGGGGGAAAAATCGTTGCTGGCGGGAAGGCCTCGTTCTCGCGCCCGGCCGCGCGTCCTGTGACCCTGTGAAGAGCGGCTTCTCAGGCCGGAGCCGGGACCCGGACGGGTGAGCGCCGGCTCAGCCTGGCGGAGGACGTTTTTCCCCCCTTGGCAAGCCCAGACTTAACGCTGTGTGATCGGCGCTCATCCGTGCGCGGCAGTAAATAGGTTTCTGCATTTTTATGTGAAAGCTGGTGTCAGCGATGGGCACGTGGTTGTGGTGAAGTCAGGTTAATCCAGAACCAGACACTTTAAAGCCAGATGGTTATGTTATGGAAATTTCTATTTGATTAACTTGGTAGAAATAGATTGGGTTCCGGTCTGTTACAGTTGCTGTCTGTGTGCTGTGAGGTGCAAACTTGGACAAATGCACCCGCAGTGTCTAAGGAAAAAAAACAGCCTCTAGAAGGACACAGACTTGTTAGCAATAACTGGATATGTAAGATCTCAAAGGTAGTAATCAAGTCTTCTCCATCCAATGAGAAGGCTGCAGTTTCTGGCACCTGAGTATTTGCTAAGTGACTAGGTATGAGTTTGTGGCTCCATGAGCAGGGCTGTATGGCTGACGTTGTCCACGTTTTGCTGAAGTAGAAACTTACGTGGCTCTTTCAAGAGGTGAATTGCATTTGTGTGAAATGTGAGGCTTGAAACCTGAGGCTTTTTAACAGCATTGCATTTGAACACTCCAGGCTCGTGGTCCCAAGAAGCATCTGAAGCGAGTGGCGGCTCCAAAGCATTGGATGCTGGATAAACTGACCGGGGTGTTTGTGAGTATCTTAAGGGACACTTCCTCTTCTCCCCCCACAGTTTGATCTTTAATTGACATATACGGGATGCTCTGTGTGTCAGGCAGCCCCGACTACTGTACCCGTAAATTTTTCTCTCGGGTACTTAGTCATTTAATGGCACAGGCAGGGCAAGAATATTCTTGACTTCCTCTTCTTGAAGATCCTTGGCCATCTAGTTGCTTCCTAGCTCTTATTTTTCTGCCTCACTTCCATGTAGCACATTTACATAGATTAAGAAATCAGATGTTCTTAATATGTCTGGTCCCCTGAAGGGGGGGGGTGCTTTATAAAAATGTAAGGTCTGGAACTGTTCTGTAAGCTTTGAACTTAGGCTGGGCAATGGACAGTCTAGTCAAAGGAGCGTAGATTTGAGTGGGTCAGTGAACAACTGTGGTAATTATTTTGCAGGCTCCTCGTCCATCCACCGGTCCCCACAAGCTGAGAGAATGTCTTCCTCTAATCATTTTCCTAAGGAACAGGCTTAAGTATGCTCTCACAGGAGATGAGGTGAAGAAGATCTGTATGCAGCGGTTCATTAAGATAGATGGCAAGGTCCGCACTGATATAACCTACCCTGCTGGTTTTATGGGTAAGTGGTTAGTGGTGGACACTTGATGGTGTCTCCTTTTGATTGTCCCTGTCCAAAGGGTCGGTTGTGAATGGTAGTGGACTTTTTTTCAGTCTAAGAAATAAAATATGGCCTTGCCCCCCTTCTGTTTTTTACTTTTACATATTGTAAGATTGCAAAATATCAAGTCCTTTTTCAAAGCCAAATTTCATTGCACTTTAAATTTTACATGGAGCCATAAAAACGAGGCCTTAAATTTTACTTTTTGTGTGTGCTGAGTTGGTTTTGTTCTTTTTTGAGGTGTAACAGTTAACTATGTTTAGGAGTACAGGTTCATACCTCTTCACATGGAAACGTTTAATGATTAGCTGCTCAGCATTAATCTTGGGAATCCTGTTGGTATTGGAAATGGAAAGCTCATGGATTTGTTTGGGTTTTTTTTTTCTCTCCCATAATTATAAAGGTGTGGTTACTCAGCATGGACTAATAGTGTAGTAATCTTTATTTACTATTTCACACTAGATGTCATCAGCATTGACAAAACTGGAGAGAATTTCCGACTGATCTATGATACTAAGGGTCGTTTTGCTGTTCATCGCATTACACCCGAGGAGGCAAAGGTGAGTTGCAAGCCAACTTGAGTCTTCAGTAAAGTCACCTGGTTCTAAGTTAGCTTGGATCAACTACATGTGGTAGATATTTTGATTACTTATAACCTTACATTTGGAAATAGTTAGCAATTTTGTGAGATAATATTTGTGCAATTTTGTGGTTTTATCTTTTGGAGGCTAGGAGAGGGATTTGGGGCAACATTTATGAGTACTCAGTGTGAATGTTCTAAGGGGGCCAGAAAACAAATATCTAATCCAACCCCAGTTGGCCCTTTGACCTGTGGGGTCCAGCTTTAGTCTGGGAGGGGAGAAAAGTTAATAGAGGAAACTGATATTCCTTGGGGCACTCGTTCAGATAGCTCAAAAAGAAAGATTATAGACATTGATTGTTTAATTCAGTTTGTTGTGATGGTTTTACACAAAAGTTTAAGGCTTCTTGAATTGGCTATAAATGAAGGATAATTCAATCTGGGTGATTCAACTCCTAATTTCCTTGGCTGCTGTGTTATCAGTAGACTGGAGGGCATGTCCAGTGTCATCAAGGTGATTTGATTTACTTTAAGGATGTCAGTGAAAATCCAAAATTGAAACCATTTGAAGTATTTGTTGATTAGATGAACTGGTAATGCAATTGGCAACTTATGAGAAAAAGCTCGCTGTGGCATGGACGGAGCCATTAAGAGACACTTCTTAGAAGAGACAAAGGGTAAGTTAGAATTCAGGGAGCTGAAACAGCTTAGGAAAAGGAGGGTGATTTGCATTGGCTGGAGAACTTTAACTTGTGACCAGCAAACCCAGCAGGGGTTTCCTTGTTGGAGAATTAGAAATTATGGGGCCTTCAGTGCCTTAAGCTTTAACATGGGAGTGAGACAGTACTACAAGGAAATAAAGAATAGGAAAACTGGCCTGAAGAGACTACAAGGAAGATTTAGGGAGAAAAGTCAGATACCATTCTACAGTTCTGGGATATTGTACATGTGAGCTAGACTAAATGTGGCTAACTCTTTTATGTTTCTTACTAGTACAAGTTGTGTAAAGTGAGAAAAATATTTGTGGGCACCAAAGGAATTCCTCATCTTGTCACCCATGATGCTCGTACCATCCGCTATCCTGATCCCCTCATCAAGGTGAATGACACCATTCAGATTGATTTGGAAACTGGCAAGATTACAGATTTCATCAAGTTTGACACTGGTAAGAACCTCTGTTCCCAAGGCATCCTCGTGAGCCTGGGCTTAAGGCACTAATTTTTTTTTGTGGCCTTGTGTGTTTTTTAATGTAAATTTCATCGGGTGTGAGTTGCATGAGCCTGGGTACAAAGCTACATGTCTTGTTGATGTAATAAAGGGTTGCAGGGGCAGGGGACAGCAGCAACGCTTAAGTTTTTAGGACTATAGTAAGGATGTGGTGGCTCCTTTAGTGAGGTTTTGTGTTAGCAGTAGGGTTGGAGAAAAGAATATTTTGTGATTGGGAAGACAGTAACTGGGGAATACATACGCCCCAATGCCCAGCCAAAAATTACTTTTACTTCCAAATTCTCAGATCTGCTCTAGATAACTCAGAAGATCCCTGTCAGTGGAAATGGTGGGGTGCAGGGGCAGTGTGGGAAAGCCTGACCAAAAAGTGGACAGCCTAATTGTAATAAGGCCCTCGTTAGTGTAGATAACCATTCTCAGGGTGTAGCAACAGCAGCGGCATTATGCTTTGGAACAGCAGCAGTCTAGGCAAGACATGGTAAGAATCTGGCGGGATGGATGAGGTGGTTTGCATTTATTAGGTGTGCAGGAGAGGAGGGCAAGTCCAAGCTATCTTGCTCTGAGCAGATTGTTCCTTCCCATTTAGGTAACCTGTGCATGGTAACCGGAGGTGCTAACTTGGGAAGAATTGGTGTGATAACCAACAGAGAGAGACATCCTGGTTCTTTTGATGTAGTTCATGTAAAAGATGCTAATGGCAACAGTTTTGCCACTCGCCTTTCCAACATTTTTGTTATTGGCAAAGTAAGTATGTTTTCCTTTTCTCTGGCTCCTGACTGGCTCTTAACCTAATGTAAAGTCTCTTCTGAGATAGGCTTATATAGCACTGGGTTGGGGCTTTTTCAAGTACTACAGAATCAGCAGGGAGGGGACCTGATAGTTTTGGTTGGTTAAAAAAAGTGCCAGCAGTGGAACAAATATGCATTAAGTGCTTCAGTTATTTGTGCTAGGTGGGATAAATTAATGATCAGCTTTTACTCAGCAAGTTTAAAGAATGGCCCCAGAAGCCCAAGCAGTGGGGTGGTTTTTTTTATTTTTTTAAGATTTATTTATTTATACAAGAACCGCGGTACAGACCAGATGCGCGGGAGGGTGAGAGGATTCACCAGAGACAGAGCAGGGAACAGAACAGGCAGACTGATGAAATACACTGCTGAGGGGAACAGTGGGCGTGACAGGAGAGGTCTGCTGCGCCATGTGGGACCCTCCCCAGCTGGCCGGGATCGAACCGGTGCTGCAGACAGCTTCACAGCGCTGCGCTCAACCGCTTGCGCCACCAGGGGAGGCCCAGCAGTGGGTATTTCTGACAGACCATCATGTGAGTGTCTTAGGCGGCCTGATACTGACTACTTTCACAAACAGATTCAGTTCTTTCAATGAGGTGACAGATGGCCTTGGTTTGTGGCATGGTTTTGATTCTCGTTTTCTCCTCCAGGGCAACAAACCATGGATTTCTCTTCCCCGAGGAAAAGGTATCCGCCTCACCATTGCTGAAGAAAGAGACAAGAGATTGGCAGCCAAACAGAGCAGTGGGTGAAATGTTTACTAGGTGGATGGAAGAGTCTTGATGCTTAAATAAAGATGATACGGCATGATTTAATTTACAGTTTTTAGCTATTTTGTAACATGGAAAATCAGGCAGGTTTAGGCATTCTGTGATGTTGATCTTCCCAAGGTTTTTTTGTTTTTGTTTTTAGGCAATGTTGGTTTACAGCATGTTTTAGGAATTATAGGTTCACACCTCTTTACCAACACCACAGAGTTCCAATAACCCACCACCATAGTACATTTTTCCAGAGTTAGGGCTGGACATGGGTGGTGTAGGAGGGAAAAACAACTCGTCCCTTAGGGAAAGGGCCAGGAAAGCCCAGTGTTGGGATCCTTGACTTGACTAAGAACTCATCTACCCGGTCAGGACCTTCTGCCCTGTTAAGTCCTCTTGCCTTTCTTTTTTTTTTTTTTTTAATAAATACTTTCCATGTTCTGGTCTAAATTGCACTAGCTCATCCACAAACCTGTGAGTACTTCCTACTCCTGTGCCCTGATGCAGGGTAAAAATCCCCAGCTGCCAACATGGATGGCCCTTTAATAAATGGGCTCTTGATGTTGCAAAGCAGTTAATTTACTTGGACTTAGATTTTCTCCAGCTGCCGCTAAAATAACTCAGGACTATGAAACCATCGTGTTGAGAATCACATTTCCCCTAATGTATAGGGTCATGTCATACTTGGTAGCCAATTTCAAGAGGTGCTCCTACCTCAAGGGGCCAGCTATTTAATACCTGGTCCTCGTTTCAAGTCCTGGGTCTCTTCTAAGAGTATCAATCTCCCAGCCTTGTGTCAAGCTTCTCGATCAGCTCTCATTCTTTTTTTTTTTTTTTTAAAGATTTATTTATCTATACATACAAGAGCTGGGGCACAGGCCAGAGGGTGAGAGGATTCACCAGAGACAAGTAGGGAACAGAACAGGCAGGCTGACCGAAATACACTGCTGAGGGGAGCAGCGGGCAAGACAGGAGAGGTCTGCTTCGCCATGTGGGTTTCTCCCTGGCCAGCCGGGGATAGAACTCGTGCTGCAGAGGCTGCGGATTGCCCCAAAGTGCGGTGCCTAACTCCTTGCGCCACCAGGGAGGCCCCTCGGCTCTCATTGTTGATACCAGTGTCTTACCTAAAAATGACCTTTAATTCCTTTAGCAGAGCTTCTCACCTGTTGGGCCAGATAACTTATAACTGTTCTGTATATTGTGGGATGTCGAACAGTATCCCTGGTTATGCTTGTGTAGTACACCTGTAATTGTGGTAAACAAAAGTTAGTATAGATGTTTTTAAACGCCCCATGGGAAGCAAAATTGTTCTGTTAAACACTGCCTTCTAGATTTCTGCTGTGTCTCACCTTCATTTATCATTTTCACTTGTAGACTGTACAGATTTAAATATCCTGCCTCAACAGGTTTTTCAGGGGAAACTTGTTTCAATAGCCATATAAAGTCAGTTTGCATATTTAACTGAGCATGTCAAATGGTTACCTCTGTGATCCAGTGGAGGGGGAACAGGATGGCAGTTTCTCCACCTGGGCTGGGTCCTGGGCTGGGAGTCTAGAACTGTAAAGTACTGGTCTCGCCCCCAAACTGGCCAATAACCAGGGGTCTCCTGAGCTCTGCCTACCCTGTTACAGACTCCAAAGCAAGATTGGCTGGGTCCTCAGAACCTCTGATTCATTGAGCCAAGGGAATTTCTGCAGGAACTGGGTCCAACAAAATCTGGAAGAGGCGTTGAAAAGACCTGTTACTTGAACATGGTTTTAGTCCCAAGAGACCGGAGCTCATCTAGCTAGGCCCTTCTGATGAGGGGCTGGGTCAGAATCCTGTGGTACCGGCCGGGGAAGGTAGAGACCCTGAAGGGCCAGAGGTTCCCTGAATGCTTATGCATTGACTTGCTGCTAACAATTGCTGTGCTTGTGGCTGCACTTCTAAGTTTGTTCTTAGTCTCAGTAAATGGCGGAAGTTACATGAATTTTATTAAGGGACCAAAGCAAGTATGGAGAATGACTGACAACCTCCAAGCTGATGCTTTCCACTCTCGCAGTGGCTTCCCAGATGCTTATTGGCTGGTTATCTTGCACAATTGGGGAATGTGAATTTGGCTACAGCTTCCTTGCACCATGAAAATTCTTTTTAAAGACTTTTTTAATTTGTTTTCTTAATTTAGAGTTATCCTTGAGCTTAACTATTAACCTGCTGTTGGCTGAAACGTATTTTATATGTTACATGTGTTACAATAAAGTAAGCTAGAGGAAAAAAATGTTAGTAAGAAAATCATGAAAGAAAATACATTTATGGTATATTTAAAAACTATAGCTATCACCTGCTTATAAGGCAATCCACTTAGTTAAAACCCAGGCCCGGAGCCCGGGGTCAACTGTATTTGTCAAACTAGCACAAGATTTTTTTTTTTTTTTTTGCACTAGCCTCATTGTGGAGGAAATTCCCACTCTAACATTAGTTGATATTGGTGGACTCAGCCAAAAAGGTCTACCATCCATCAGAGCTACAAGTTTCCCAAAATGTGACTTGTGTGGGGCTATTCAAAGTTTCCAGTTTGATGCAGAAAATCTTTAGAGCTGGAGAGATAACCTCAGCAGGGAGGCAGACATGGTCCTGAGATAAAACTGACTGAAGCAAGTAGAGCTTGATTGGGCTTGGTTTATATCCCTTATGCCATCAGCAGGCTGGGTCTCAATCCAGTCAGAAGGCAGCACAGCTCAGCTTTGAGAATAAGGAGACAAACAGGACCTTAGCAGTACTTTGCAATTTACAAAAGGCTGTCTTGATTTTTTATATCTATATTCAAATTCCATGCTCTTACTGCTAAACCACGGGTTAGTGATTTCCCGCCCGCTGTGCCACACAACAATCAGTTCTACCCATAGTTTTCCCCATCTTAAGTCATGGAAATTCCCTCTTACCAGTTATTCAGACAAATACTTTAGACATGTCCTTGATTTGTCTCCTTATGTTCCATCATTCAATTTTATTAGAAAATCATGTTGGCTAGGTCTTACTAATTTTCTGTGTGACATTGAGTCAGAAATACATACTGGAAGATAAGCCAAAGAAATAAGCAATTAAATGTAATGGATGAAACAAGACTGCTGACAGTGTTGAAGCTGGGTGATGGGTATAGAGGATTCATTATACTAGTCACTCTACCTCTGTATGTTTGACATTTTTCATAATAAATTTACAAAGGAACAAAGAACATTGCGGTGTCTGCCCTCTCCCCAAATTTTGGACTACTCATCACCTACATTACTGCCGTCCTACTCTGACCTGCCACCAAATCTTGGTGTATTTGTATTTGATGTCTGGTTTTTATCCTTTGCACCCTGCAGTCTCAGCCCAGCAGCCAGAGGAACCCTCTTAAAGTATAGATGTCGGGTTGCTTGTCAGAGACCCTGAATAACTGCTTTCATCTCAGACCAAAGAAGTCAAGAGGCCTATTGAGGCCTCACCTCATCTATAGCTCCCCTGGTTCAAAATGTCCAAGTCACAGGTCTGCAGTTTCTTGAGAAGTGCTCACCGGCCTTAAACCATCTTGCACTGACTCCTTTTTTAAATATATGTGTAGTTTATATTATGAACATCAAATAAACAGGCTGAGAGTAATGCTGTGGTCATAGACACTAGCTACATTCCACAATTCTTAGAGCATCTTGCCATATCTGGTTTATTTCTCTAGACATGTACACCTATTTTTATGAATCCATTTAAAGTAAGTTGCAGTAATACGCTATTTACAGTAGCTCAGATAGGGAAACAACCTAAATATCCCTAGACAGGTGAATGGATCAGGAAGACACGGTATATATACAGAATTGAATCAAAAAAGAAATTCATGCTATTTGCAGCAACATGGATGGAGCTGGAAGGGATTATGCTCAGCGAAATAGAAGGAGAAAGAAAAATACTGGATGGTCTCACATAGGGGAATTGAACAAAGGGTCAGGAAAAAGACAAAACTTGGCAGGCAAACCATAGCTCAGGCATACAGCAGGGGACGGGGAAAGGACAAAACGGGAGGGACTATGGTGATGGTTCACAGGCGATGCAGTGGGACAATTATGGGGACTATACCTGAGAGGAGAAATCAAATATTGTACAAAAATGAACAACAATGTAAGATTTTTTAAAAAAGTTGCAGAAGTGGTTGCAAGATTAGACTGAGGAGACCTCCCCGGAGCAAAAGCAGGAGCAGGGTGGTAACAAAGGGCGGGATCACCACGGCTGAGGCCAAGAAACATGAGATCCAGGTCCTGCAGCAGTGGCCCTTGATGCAGAGGACAAGGCTGAGGACCTCTAGTGGGGAGAGGAGGGTAAGAAAGGCAGGAACAGGCTAAGGTCACTTCCATGAACTACTAAGATCAGCTGGTCCTCCTCGCTCAGGAGGGCCTGCCCGCTGGCCTGCAAAAACAAGGAAGGTGAGAAAACTCATGAGTGAGGGAAGTATGAAGGTTGTTGAAAATTGAGCCAGAAAAAATGGAACTCTGGGAAATGCACTCAAAGAAACTAAGCACATTGCAGAAGAGGCAGATAGGAAGTATGAGGGGATGGCTTAGAAATCCGTGATTATTGAGGGGGACTTGGAACGCACAGGGGAACCAGCAGAGCTGGCAGTGCCCCATTGCCAAGGAATGGATGAGCAGATCATACTAATGGATCAGAAGCTGAAGTGTTTGAGTGCTGCCGGTGAAAAGCATGCTCAGAAAGGACAAATGGGAAGGGAGAAAGATTTTTACTGAAACTCAAGGAGGCAGAGTTCACGCTGAGTTACTGAGAGATGAGTAGCCAAGACGGAAAAAGACAATTGATTCAGAAGATACACTGAAATGCACCAAAGAGGAACACCTCTGGACACAGGATTCTGACCTAGACTCTACTTGACCTGAATGAGATTTAGAGCGCTCCAATCCTACCCCGCCACTGTGCTGCCTCTGATCCCAAATCCACCTGAATGTGAAACTGACCTTTAAAAAGAAGGCTGTTTTTTAAAAAGATTTATTTATTTATGCATATAAGAACTGGGTTGTAGGCCAAAGGTGTGGGGGCGGGGGACATGAGAGGATTCACCAGAGACAGTGGGGAGAACAGACAAATCTACTGAAATACACTGCTGAGGGGAGCAGGCAGAGAGGCAGGAGAGGTCTGCTACCCACTGCGCCATGTGGGTAGCTCCCTGGCGGGCCCGGGATGGAACCTGTGCTGCAGTGGCTGGCGAGAGCTTGATAACGCTGTGTTTTTAATCCCTGCTCCACCAGGGAGGCCCAGAAGGCTGATTTTTAACTGTGAAGTCTGCTTCTCCTTCTACACCCTCTCCTACCCCCACTCCTACATCTTTTCCACCAAACTCTATGCCTCTCCCCAGAGATTCATTCCAGTTGGACTAGAGGCTAAGCAACTTTGGAAGAACACACAAGGGGATGTGAGCACAATGCAAAAGTCTCTTTAAAAGCATGTTGTGATGTACAGATTTTGTAATTCAGCTTTTTGTTGTTGTTGATGTAGCAACCATTGGTAACACATTCCAAGTAATTCCACAGTGGAATCCCTTTCTCACTTTTGTAAAGTAACTTTTTAGCTTATTGCATATTACCCTCTGCTAGAGGAGGGAAAGAGGTGTGGGCCTGTCTTAGAAACAGAACTAAGCAGAGCCAAACAGAACCCAGACAAAGACTCCACTGTGGGAAACCTCACTGCTCAGTGCAAAGTACTGGCTAAACTGACAGGATTTCAGGAGTTAGCCAAGAAAATAAAAGGGCTGTTCAGGTTTTCAGCTTTAAGGTATCTTTTTGGCAAATTTATTTCATTGATTGATTGATTGATTCATTGATTTCCTTATTTTTCCCATCAGAAGTGACCAAACAAATTAAGATGGTGAGACCTCTGAGATCAAACCCTTGCTCCATCTTTACCCCCATGCCAACCCCTCAGAGACTGGATCCTGTGCCCCTTTCATCGAGGTGACCACTTATCTGCTTTCTTGCCTCCCTAAAAGAAAGAAAAGAAAATTATGTTTTGACCACTGATTTAGCCATATGAAACAGCTCATCATCCTTTTTCTGGGCCTGAAGCTGCTGTCTCTAAAAGTGCTATCTCACTGTGCTTTTTATCTGTCAATGATGGAGAAATCTTGATTAGCTTATCCTTAAAATGTTTCATATTATTTTGAAAGTTTGTTTCTTTAAAAAAAAAAAAAAAAAAAAAAAAAGAAAGTTTGTTTCTTTGGGGTTGAGGCATAATGACCTCCCCATCTGGCTATAAGAGTTCTCTAGGGGCCTTTCTGGTGGCGCAAGGGATTAAGATGCAACCTATGAAGCTATCTGCAGCCAGGGAGTGACCCACACGGCGCAGCAGGCCTCTCCTGTCTCGCCTGCTGTGCCCCTCAGCGGTGTATTTCAGTCATTCCTCCTGTTCTGTTCCCCACTCTGTCTCTGGTAGATCTCTCACTCCCCACACCTCTGGCCTCTACCCAGGTTCTTGTATGCATATGTAAATAAATCTTAAAAAAAAGAGTTCTCTACATTTTGTGGCTTGAAAGTGTGCTGATCTTTAGAATTTTCTTTCCCTACCCAATCCTCCCCCTCCTTTTTGTGAGCTGTCTTACGTGTGCATCCTGCAGCTCAGTGACTTAAAATTGCTCTCCTTTGTTATGGTCTCTTTTGAGGCTGTCTGGGAGAAAGAGAAACCAATAGTACAACTGTTTTGATACTGAAAATTGACATCTGTCTTTTCGAAATAAAGATCAAGTCCCTTCAGCCCTCAGGAAAAACAATAAAAACAAATTGCAGAGGACATCGTGACCTTGGTTCCTGGCACTGAGAGATGTCAAGAACTGGCTCTCAGAGCCTCCGTTCCAAGACTTACTTTCATGTTAACTGTGTATAAACTAGATATCCAAGAAAGATGCTGTCTTTTCAAATAGGACTTCTCCATTCTGAATCAGGGGACTCCACCCATTTACCCCAGGTTGCTAGGCCTGAAAAATTCCCCAAGCTTAAAAACCAATGAAAAAAAATGAAAAGGTTTGGTTTGCTCAGGCAGGAATTTGTGGGTAAATTTTCTATACCATTTTGACTCCTGGGAGTACTATTTGGACAATAAATAATAACAAAGATTTCTCCTCAAAAATAACACACTGCCTACAACAACAAAAAGAAGAAAGTTTCCTAGAGTGAGGAACTTTTCAGTTTATTTATTCCTGGGGCCTTCCTAGGGATATACTCACATATTTTCTCAGCTTTTCTAGCAATGATGAGTGCGTGTAATCAGTGGTATGCTGGTAAATGGTTAACAACGAACTCTCTGGAAAATATGTACAATATATATGTAGATTTATGATATGTTTTACTGCTATAAATGATGCATAACACAATTTACAAGTGATAATAAAATTTGCAATACTCTTTATTGTGAATTCCATATACCTAGGTGATTCTTACAGAACACTTTTGTTGACTTTTTTCAAACTCTTGTATCCATAGCCAACCTATGGTTATGGTTGTAATCGACCAACAAAATGTAGTTCTAACAAGAGTGTAGGTTGATGTTTATGTTGGCATTAACAAATAAAAGTGAAAAAAAAAGACATGTCAGAACTTCACTCATCTGCCAGTGACATGAGCAACTTTGCTGACAGATAATAGTTTTGGAATACTGAAAAGATTTCCTTAATTTTTCGGTACACAATGTAACAGTTATAAAATACAACACATTTTTTAAAAATTCTATTGCTCATTGATAGAGGCTTAAAGTAGAAAATTTGGAATAGAGGATTCACAAGAACAGAAACTAGAGGTGGGGGTAGAAATGATTAACATAGTAATTAAAGGAGCTATGGAAATCTTTACATACATGAAATCTTTAGGTATGGACTGCTTTAGAAATGGAAATAGTTATGAAGCCAGTGTGTGTTTCTTTTAAAATAAGTTATTTAGGGCCTCCCCGGTGGCGCAGCGGTTGAGCGCTGGGTTGCGAAGCTGCCCGCGGCCTCTGCGGCGCCGGTTCGATCCCCGGCTGCTCCCCAGCCACCGGAGGAAGGTCCCACATGGCGAGCAGACCTCTCCTGCCGCCCGCTGCTCCCCTCAGCAGTGTACTTCGGTCCTTCTGCCTGCTCTGCTCCCCGCTCTGGCTCTGGTGAATTCTCTCACCCTCCCGTGCTTCTGATTGTACCCAGTGCATGTATAATCACAAAAAACAAACAAACAAACAAATAAATAATAAATAAATAAAAACATGCAATTAAAAAAAAAATAAAATAAGTTATTTATTTATATGTATTTTACATCATTGTTCATTTTTTTTTACAATGTTTGCTTTCTTTTCTTAGGTGGTGTCCCCATATAATTCCCACCACTAATTCACCCGTGCACCCTCACCATAGTCCCTTGTGATCTTCCCTCCCCTGTTTTGATCCCTTTCCCTGCCCCCCTCCCCTGCAGAATGTCTCTGATTTACAGGTGCCTGTTAATTTTGTTTTTTTGTGTTTATTTTTCCTCTGATCTCTTATTCAGTTCCACTATATTCCTCCTATATAGTGAGCCATCCAATATTTTTTCTTATTCCTTCTGACTTATTTCACTGAGCATAATCCCTTCTAGCTCCATCCATGTTGCTGCAATTGGCATGAGTTTATCTTTTTTGATTGCTGAATAGTATTCCATTGTGTATATATACCACTTCTTCTTGATCCAGTCATCTATTTTGGGGCATTTGTGTTGTTTCCATATCTTATGTATTATAAATAGTATGGCAATAAACATAGGGGTGCAGGTATCATTTTGAATTAATGTTTTGTGTCCTTTGGGTAGATTCCTAGGAGTGGAGTTGCTGGATCATATGGAAGCTCCATTTTTAGTAGTTTGAGGAACCTCCACACAGCTTTCCATACTGGTTGGACCAGTTTGCATTCCCACCAACAATGTAGGAGAGTTCCTTTTTCTTCACATCCTCACCAACGTTTGTCGTTGCTAGTTTTTTTAATATGTGCCATTCTCACTGGTGTAAGGTGGCATCTCATTGTGGTTTTGATTTGCATTTCCCTGATGATAAGGGATGTTGAACATTTTTTCATATACCTGTTGGCCATTTGCATTTCCTCTTTGGAGAAGAAAACACAATACACTTTTAAATTTTCTCTCCATTTTAACATTTTCTCCATCACTTTCTTAACTTCCTTAGCAATCAATAAAACAATTAAGTCCTGATTTGTAGTATACCAATTTCTGTGACTGATTTCAAGTTACCGCCATGATGTCACTGAACAGGGAGCTGGGGAAAGAGGCACAGTTGCACATCATTATATAGTATCTCTACCATGCAGATTCAATGGTCATAAATAACCTCAAGGAGACAGATAATAGTAATATAATTAGGAAGTGATGAGCTTTAATAACCATTAATTTTGTATTTAATATCATTTACTTCATGGTAAGTCTATATGTTAATTTTCTTAATCATTTTAACATTTGTGATTTTTAAAGTTTTTAATAATAGCTATTTTTAACAAGGGGCTTGGAAAATTCCTGAAACCAGCAATTGGCTCTCATAAGCTGGTATGAGTTGGTGCTAGCACAACACTGTGTGTCGGGACATGCAACTCCATTGGCCTCCCTGGTCCTGTTGCATGTGCCTCCTCAGCATCCCTCACTTGTGCCCTCCTCCAGCTCCTCAGTCACCTCAGTCACAGGTGACTTCCACTGCTTCCACCCTGATTCTCCCCTCCACACTGCTGCCTGATCCCTAGAGTCCAGCTTGGATAGTGTCACTTCCTCTTCAAAACCTCTTGGTCAAATGTAGATCAGGTTCAAATTCCTCGCGCTGTCCTCACAAGACCTCTCCAGTGTGTTCACAAGCTGTTTGTCTACCTAGACAACACCGTAGCTCTCAACTCCCAGGTCTCTTACTCATCATGACTTCTTTCTTGGATGTCCGACCTCTATGGTCTCCGGCCACCTGGACATCTCAGTCTCTTGGCTGATCCCAAGACACTTCAAACTCAGGATGTCCTAAATAGAACTCTGAGTTTTCCGCATCCTCAGCTTCTATTCCTGTAGTCCCTGACTTTCCTGTAGGCCCTCCCATTTATTCTGTTCTAATGGCTCTTCGTAGTCTTTGAATGATTTTTCCTTCCAAGAATGTTTTTCTTCTGCACCACTCCTCTGCTTGCCCCTCATACCTAAATTTTTTTCTGGCCAACTGTCACATCCTTCAGGCCTCAGCTGAGATGTGACTTCCACTGGAAAATCTCTGGAAAGGTTAGTGGCCCACAGCATATGGTTTTCCTGTTCTTTCCTCATAAAACTTGCCACACAGTATTAAAATTTTCTCTCTCCCTCAGGAGACAATGGAATCCATATGGCTCATCTTGCTTACCACTGTATCCCCAGTATTTAGCCAAGCTACTGGTACATTTTGGGCACTGAATGAATGAATGAATGAGTAAACGAGTGAATGAATGATGGGCATATCCTGTGGTTCCCTTGCAATCCTTCCCTTTCATCTGTCTAGTTTCATTACTGTTACCCAAGTACACCTTGTACTTTTTCAGTCCCCCCCCAAAAAAATTACAAAACAAAAATATAGTTCTTGTTTGTGCTAAGGAAACAAGGTCAGAACATGTAAACTTCTGAAATTGGAACTAATAGAATCAAAATTGAATAGATGAGCTCAGCCATCTGCAAAATAATTCACTTTAAAGGTTGGTTTGTTAATGTGGTACCAATGAGACAAGGGTGCTTCTCCGGTCGCTATGGTGACCAGCATGTTGCCACAGGCTGGGAACCTGCCAAATATAAAGAAAGCAATAATGTCAATCAATTGTAACCTGATTGCTACAGACAATGCTGTATTAACAGGAGGGTCCTTGTCTAGATGGGATCTTAAAAAGAGTTGAGGTAAAGAACAACACATTTTCTATATTCAATAATCAGTAAGTGTTGGGCCTCCCTGGTGGCGCAGGCGGTTGAGCACACACTGTGAAGCTGTCTGCAGCCTCTGCAGTGTGGGTTCGATCCTGGCCAGCCAGTGAGAATCCCACATGGCGAAGCAGACCTCTCCTGTCTCGCCCGCTGCTCCCCTCAGCAGTGTATTTTGTCAGTCTGCCTGTTCTGTTCCCCACTCTGTCTCTGGTGAATCCGCTCACCCTCCCGCACATCTGGCTGCACATCTGGTTCTTGTACAAATAAATAAATCTTAAAAAAAAATGAGTAAGTGCTACATGCTTTACAGTTTACAAAGCACCACCATGTGTTACCTCAGTGAATCTCCACTGATCACCTCACCAACTGGGCCTTGTCATTTTACAGCTGATGAAGATGAAATTCAGGGTGATGAATTGACTTGCCCTCAATTTCCACTTCCTCCACTACTACTCACCCCTTTACTAAGCCCACAGAGAGCGAGAGGGTTGTGAACTCAAGGATAGAAATACCTCTAGGGCGGACAAAATTCTATTTTTTTACTGCAAATTTTACGTATTCCTTCACTGGTTCATTTGTCAAGCTTATCATGAGTATCTAGAATGTGTGGGGCACTGTGATTATTGACAGGAATTTAGTTTTTATTTATTATAATGAGGTAACATTGCTTTCTAACACCACATATGATTTAGAAAGTTCTTGAGGTAACCAGATAGTCAACTGACCAACATTGGTTCAGTCTGATTCTGTGCTCAGCAGCATTTGGCTTTGAAGAGGCTTGGCCCAGGGCCTTGGACTCCCTGAAGGGAGGTAGGGGAGTAGAGAGAGAGTATTGCTGCCAGGTTGATCTCTTGTTCATTCAGCAAACATTTATTGTACAATTATTATGTGCCCTACAGCACTAAAAGCTTGGGGATAAAGTGGTAAATAAGACACAGACCTCTTCACCAAGCTGATGGTCAAATTCCAGAAGTCTGAAAGGTAAATAAATATTAATATAGTGTGATTGATGCTCTGAGCAGGGAAGTACAAGGTGCTCTGGGGACCCATAGAAGAGTCATCTATCCTGTGGTGGGGGGGATGGGGACTGGGCAGGTTTCCCAGAAGAATCCATGCCTGAGCTGATGCCTGCCAAAGAACTTAGCAAGACAAGAATGGATTGAAAGACCCAGAGGATGGGGAGAGGAATACTTTTTAGAGGGAGAAAGTGAAAAGGGGGGCAAGAATGCTAGTGGAGGACAAGAGTGTATGACAATGAAAGGCAAGGGAATAGTAGGAGTTTTGAGAGATAAAGCTGGAGAGATAATCATAAAATCCAAATTAACATAATAATAACAACACATAATACAATTTAATAAGATTCATGTTCCTTATCATTAGCTGATTGAATCAATAGTGATCTATATTGTTGATACTGATAACTGTATAATCATAAGATCTCACTTTCAGAGAATGATGAAAGCACATCAGTGTAGGGCATGGAACTCAGTGTGTTCATTGCAGGTAGGTTTTGCTATTGTCCTACTTTACAAATGAGAATGTTAAAGATTAGAGAGGTTAAGAGGAATACAAAAAAATATAGACATGGGCATTATATAATAATTAAGGGTCTCTGCAACAAGAAGATATAACATTTATAAAGATATATATGCACCAAATTATGGAGCATTAAGATATATAAAGCAATTACTAACAAAATTAGAGAGATATCAACAACATAGTAAAAGTGGGGGGTTTTAATACTCCACTCACAACTGTGGGCTGATCAACACGGCAGAATAAATAAGGGCAAAATAGTCTTAAATGATGAGCTTAATCACACAGGCTTAATAGACATCTATGCAACATTCACTCCAACTAAAAACAGCAGCATAAACATTTTTCTCAAGTGTACATGGAATATTCTCAAGAATAGAACATCTGTTGGGATACAAGTCAATTGTTGATAATATTATGAAGATTGAAACCATACCAAGCATTCTTTCTGATCATAACACTATAAAACTAGAAATGAACTACAAAGAGAAAACTGGAAAAACCTCAAACACTTGGAGATTAAATAACATGCTACTCAATAACCACTGGATTAAACGGGAAATTAAAACAAATTAATAAATGTTAGGACTAATAGACTATTAGATTACTGAAAATGAGGACACAACTATCAGAATTTATGGGATGCAGCAAAACTGATACTAAGAAGGAAGTTAATTGCAACATAGGCCTCCATTCAGAAGCAAGGAAAATACGAAACAAATAATTTAACATTACACCAAAGCAACTTGAAAAATTTGGAAAATTATCTATTCAGAGCTGCTGTCCATTTTGTAATTATGTTGCTATCTTAAAAACACTAAAGAATGAAATACCATAAGATCCACAATCAATCCCACTTTTGGATCTTTATCTGAAGAACATGAAATCAACTCATACATGTACATATATATATATATATATATGTATATATGTTGACACATATATACATTCCACAATGTTTATCGAGGCACTATCTACAATAGCTAAGATATGGAAGCAAGCTAGGTGCCCACTGACAGGACTGGATGAAGAAGATGGGGTATAGCCATACAATGGTATACTATTCAGTTATAGGAAAAGATGGAATGCTACTATTTACAGCAAAATGGGAGGAATTTGAGGGGTTTATCCAGAGCAAAGCTAAGCAGAAAGATAATGACAAAAATTGGATGATTTCACTTATAGGAGTAATACAAGGAAACAAAGTAGATGAATTGATGAAGCAAAATAATTATAAACTGGTGGCATCAATCGTCAAACTTTGGTTTCAGTAATTAGGAGGGAGGTGAGAGGGAGATGGTTCAAAGGGCTACGGAGGAGGAAGAAGTGTGCTGAAAGTCACATTTGCTATTCGGTGACTGGACTGACATTGGATCAAGGTTTAGTACAGACTCCAGAATGCATGCTGGCAAACAGCACTTCATCAGACATGTATGGGAATATGGACTAATCCAGAGAGAAAGAAAGACATTGAAGAATATTGGCTAGGGAAGAGATGCCAGATTTTGTTTTTAAAATCTCACCCTGGTTGCAGGGTGGAGGATGGCCTGGAAGCAGGGAAGAGAGGAAGAGAGTGCATAGGAAGTCCCTGCCTTTTGCTTCATCTCTCAGATGGCAGTGGCTTGGACAAGGGAGGCAGAGGTGAAGATGCAAAGAAAGGAGTGGATTTATGAGGTGTGGGAGTTAAAGTCTTAACTCTACCTTCAGCTCTCTCTTCCCACAGGGGCAGGCAGACCCTTTGTATTTCCTTGCAGCCCCTTTTCACTCTGTCCTCCCTCCATTGGTGAAAGGAGAAAGCCCTTGCCCTTCTCTGCACGTAAGGGAGACTTCATTCCTCCACAACTGGCATCACCTTCTTTATCCTGATGCCTGGTGTAGACCTTTCCTCTGAGTTCTAGAACCGTCTCTTCCACTACTTCCCAGAACTCTCGTCCTTAGTGTCTCTCGGGGACCTCAGGTTCCACCTGTGGTGTAAACTCCATGGGTGTCTTCCTTCCTCAGACTTCTTCCTCCTTCCATGTTCCTCTTTGGAAGGTGTTTAGTTCAAACCTTATTGATTCCTCCCCAAAGATGAATACTGGACAGCACCGTTGCCGATTTGCCCGCTCACACATCTTACTGCAAGAATGTAGACTTGAAGCTGGGTCTGCAGCCATGAGGGCTACTGGGAGCCCATCCCAGCCTCTCAACTCATTCCAGTGCCCCCGGGGACACATGGTTCTCATGTGCACGACAAGGGTTTGATCCCACCATCTGAGGAGGCAGCGTAGCATAGAGGTTAAACATACGGCCTTTGCAGGAAGAGAGTGCCTGTGTTCAAAACTTCCACCAGCACTCACTGTTTGACATTGGACAAGTCAGTTCACCCTGCCCCCAATTATTAGCTCTCCATCTGTGTAAAGGAATAGTAATTGCACCATCATCATAGGGTTTGTTGTGAAGATAAAATGAACTAGAGCATTTCCTGGAAGGTAAAAAACTATGGAGTGTTAGCTGATCCTAGCCAAGAATAATGTGTCTGACCCATTGCAGTGTCCAAATCCATATTCTCTGGGGTCTGATTGTTCAATAAAATTGCTTAAGGGATTCACAAAGCAGGAAAAGCAACAAAAAGCGGAAAAAGATATGATGGTGGATAATTCAAAGAACTCTATCAAAGTGGTCATCACATAGAAAATCAGAACTTGATTGGACTTTCTTCACCCTTTTACAGTCTAGTATAATTTTTACTCTGAGCATATAATGATAGTGGTAGCACTGAGTGTGGGGTGGGGTGAGGGATAGAAGCAGACTCCACATTCTTTTCAGTACTGACAGCCTCCAACTCATAGTCTCAGGTAAACCCCATTTAGGCCTCTCATGTAGTCTATAAGGAGGTGTCATTTATATCGTTCTTAGTAGGGCTGGAAAAGAAAGATCAAAGAGGTAAAAAAAAAGTTTGTCCAAGTTCACACAACTAACAGGGATGCGACCGGATGGAACCCAGGCAGTCTGCTGTCAAAATCCTCGCTCGGTGGAGAGTGGATATTTGTTAGTCTGTGCTTCTGGTGGGTTTCTTCTGCCTGAGCCTTTTGTCCCACATCGGGAGAATTCATGCTTTTGTGCAAGGAGTGAGAGACGAGGGGACTCTTTGGGGAGGCCCCAGGTTAGGGTGATTTTGGCCGAATGCAAATGTGGTGCTCCAGGTCTTTCAGAAAGCCCCTTTCAGGCCTCTCTGGTGGCATAAGGGGTTAAGTCTCAGCACTATGAAGCAATCCGCAGCCACTGCAGCACAGGTTTGATCCCCGGCCAGGGGCCAGGGAGGTGACCTACATGGTGCAGCAGACCTCTTCTGGCTCACCCGCTGCTCCCCTCAGCAGTGTATTTCAGTAGATCTGCCTGTTCTGTTCCCCACTCTGTCTCTGGTGAATCCTCTCGCCCCCCACCCCCACACCTCTGGCCTACACCCCAGCTCTTGTATGCGTAAATAAATAAATCTTTTTTAAAAAAGCCTTGGGGGTCATATGTTCAAAATGAAAGTGTGTATGGCTTGGGAGGGGGTGCTGTCCTGGCCAGTGGCCAAGCCAGATGTTTGTTGTGTGACTCCACACAGCGCAGAGCTCAGCAACTCCTCTGCGTGCTGGGAATTTGTGTGCTGTAGTTACAACCATCTTCATATCGTAACTTAGAAGGTTTCAAAAATCTTCTGGGCCAAGGCCAGCCCAAGGCAGAGCCAGGGAGGTGGGAAATTGGCCTTCCACCTTCTCACATCCCCCTCTTGGGGCCCCTTTCCTTGCACATGACTTTCTTTCCCTCACTGTCCCTCCACACCAGGTGCTCTCTCTTCCCGAAGCACCTTCCCCAACCAGGGACAGCCACTAAGACCCACCTGGCCATTGGCTTCATTTCCTTTGGCCTTTTTTGGAGGATGACCCTTTTGCCCCTCTTTCCCACCTAATAAAAGCCCCGTTCATTCTTTACAATCTCCTCCAATCTCGGCTTCACTGTGAAACTTCTCTAACTTCCTTGGAAAGAGTAGGACAAGAGGGCAAGTGCTCAGGGAGCAACACCACTGTGCCAGGTGTGCCACTGGGGGCTCTCCATACCTCATCTCATTCAATCACCACAACAGACTTGTAAGGGAATGCAGGCTCAGATATGGGAAGCGACTTGCCCGAGGTCACACAGCTAAGGGCAGAGGTATAGCACAACTGAACTCCCGAGTCCCTAGGAACTTGAAGTCTCTCCAGTTCATACCACTGCCTATCCCAAGACATGTTCCTCTTTGATCGTCTCTGCCCCTCTCCTTATTTTTGCCACCCCCATGTCCAATTCATCAGCAAATACTATTGGCTCTACCTTCAAAATGTACCCAGAATCCACCACTCATACCATATCCACAGGGACCGCCCTGGGCTGAACTGTCATCATCTTCCAGCTGGATAAGTGTGATGGTACCCTAACTGGCCCTTTGCCTCTAACCATGGTCCTAACTGCTTCACCCCTGACCCTCACCCTCTGGCCCCTGCCACAGGGTCTGTTCATCACACAGAAGGCAGAGGGATCTTATTAAAACACACATTAAATCATACCTCAAATCCCCGCGATGGCTCTCATTTCATATGTAATCTATGCTGGGGACACGGCCTGAGCGCTGTCCCTTCCCTGGCCGGCTGCCCCTTGCTCATCCAGCTCTGGCTGAACTGGACTCACTACTATCCCTCCAATACCAGACATGCCCTCACCTTAGGGCCTTCCTACCTACTGTGTCTTTGGCCTGGAATGCTCTTGGATACCTGCTTGACGTGCTGCCTCACTTCCTTCAAGTCTTCATTCAAATTATTCCTTCTCAAGATTTTCCCTACCTACCCCACCGACACTTCCAGTCCTGCTGTCCTCTTTTATCTTTCTCTCTTGTTTTCATTTATTGCCACCGTGATGGTTCATTTTATGTGCCAGCTTGACTGGGCCACCAGGTGTCCAGCTATTGGTTCAACTACCTCTGGGTGTGTTTGTGAGGGTGTTTCTAGATGACAATAACTTCTGAGTTGGTAGACTGAGAAAAACAGATTGTCCGCCTTGAACGCCTTGATGGGTCTTATCTGATCCACTGAAGGGCTGAGTAAAAATCATTTCTGCCTGACAGTCTTGGAGCTGAGACATCATTGACCTCCTGCCTTTGCACTTGACCTGGGAGGAGACCATCCACTCTCCTGGGTCTCCAGCCTGACAAATGCGCTTCATACGCTCTTCGGCCTGAAAACTTTCAGGAACCATTTCTTTATAGTAAATCCCTTTGTTATAGGGCAGGGTGAGGAGTACTCGGAGACCCCCAAACCTGCACCATCTAAATCGGTCCTGCCATCTGTCGCATCAAGACAAAACATACTGTAGTGCGTAAGACCTTCAATGAAAAAAGGTGGCCCTTTAATACAATTGGTGTGGGATGGAGAGATGAGAAGAGAAAGAAGATAGTTTCCAAATAAAGCACCCAAAGTTGCCCTTCCCCTCATGGGGAAATGCCCAGCCAAGCAGGATTGGCCCAAAGCAGGGCTGCTGAGGCCTGAAAGCCTGCCACGTGTCTCGAGCACCTCCTGGTGGGAGCCCATAGGGAAGGGGCAGAAGGGGTCCAAGTCTGGGAGGAAAAGAGCAAAATGAAAATCAAGATACAGGCTGCCAGTGTCAGCCTCCCCGCAGGACTCTCACCCGCGTCTGTTCCAAGTGTCTCCTTCCATGTCCCCCCAGTCCCTGGTGCATGTCCAAGGCCGAGAAGCAAGTGCGGCTTCTTCACATGACTCTCTGCTCCTTGTGCCTCCTCCAGGTCTCCTTGAATTCCATCTCCCTCCGCTGCTCTTCAGCCAGGTCTTCTCTCTCTGTCTTTGGAGGTCAGTTGCTGGAAGCTTCTTTCTTTTTTTCTTTTTGAAGCAGGTACACGACTCTTGGCACTGGATTGTGTCTCAGGATGTGGGGAGGGAGGAAATGCCACATTTTTCCAAGGCTCATGCCCCTCAGGCAGGCAGCCATTAAACACCAGTCTTGAAGTGCAGTTTATACTACAGGCCTTTTAGTTTACACCACAAGGCCCTGTAACACCTTTATGGATATCAACACATGCTCTTGGTTCTGTTTCTCTGGAAAACCCAGACGAATCCACCAACTAACGGCATTCTTTAGTTATTTAAAAAAAAATGTTGTTGTCTCCCTCTACTCCAGCATAAACTTCATGAGGGCAGGGTTTATGTCTGTTTTATTCACTGCTGTATCCTCAACACAATGCCCGGTCTGTAGTAGGCACTTAATAAATGTTTGAATGAATGATGGCCCTTATTTGGCCCCTTGTTTATGTGTTTTGTTTTGTTGTCTCCCAGGGGTCTGTGAAGCACTCCATTACACAAACTGGCCTTTGAATCCCCAATGCTAGGCAAAGTGCCCACCACCAAAAGTGCCCAGTACATATTGAACAAGATGCCTTGTTATGATCCATCCAGAACATTCCACTTTCCAGAACCATACAGGGCAGAGCCCCTCCAGGGACTAGTTCAGGGAGACCCTGCTCTGCTTCCTCCCCTCTCCCTGAAACCCAGCTTTGGCATCCTTCCCCTGTGCCAGATCTCCCACCTTCCTCCTCCTCGGGGGCCTGGGTACAGCGAGTAAATTGGAAGTTGTCTTGCACAGGACTATGTCTCACTCAGGTCAATTTGTAAGCTTCCTGGGCACTTGTGACACTCCAGAAATGCCATAGCAACAGCCGGGCGGCTGGGCTCTCGGACCGCAGGGGCTGCGGCGGGGGAACGCGGGCACTGTTCCCTAACAAGAACTGAGGGCAAGGGCGAGGGCACCGCGCTGTAGGGAGCTGCCACCTCTCTGAGACTCGGTTTCCCAGTTGGTAACATGAGAATAATAACCCACACGCAGGATGTTGTGGGGGAAGAAATGAGATAATGGCTTGAACAGTTTGTGAAACTGTAAACCGAGGGTTGGCTATTAGTACACTGACTATTCTTTTTCGTGGTATTGTCTTCTTTCCCACTCCCCCCCCCCTTTTCTGCAGCTCCCCCCTGCCTGCCTCGCCTCCACCCTGAGCCAGTGCCTGCCAGATTCCCCCGCCCAGGAGTGGGTTCCTGCTGGCCCTTCTTTGTTCGGTGCAAAAATTACGGCCCCTGGAACACCTTTTAGCGATGAGGCCCACAGAGACACCGCCAGCTCATCCTGCGGGGGCTGAGCCTCTGATTAAATTGTATTCACTCTGCCTCTTGGTCATTCAGATTGTCTGGGTCGAGGCCAGCTGGAATTAGTGACAAATTTGAAGCGGAGAATATTGACAAAGAAAAGCTGTTTTATTGCCTACAATGACACAAGATAATTCAAAGGAGGCTCCCCCAAGTGTTACCAAGGAGAGCTTTAGTTACTGAATAGATAAGACTTTTTTCCTAATTGTTTGGATACACTGCAGTCCTTAAAATCAGTTTGTTCCCCTCAAGGAGCTGAAAAACAGTCTTTTATCCTTGAATCACTTCCTCTCTCTCTAAATGTGAGAGCTTGACCAGAAGGCTTTGGAAACAAGAAAGCATTATTGAACTACTCATTTCTTCCAAATATTTTTTAAGCACCTACCATGTGCCAGAACTCTAGCAGGTATTGGGGATACAGACGTGGAGCCCATGTCCCAGAGGAACAACAGACAATATGGAAGTAAAGAGAGAAATGAGACAGCTTTAGTAGTAAGAGCGCTCTAGGGTATGTGCAGGATAATGGACAGATGCTTTAAAGAAGATGGACCAGGAAAGGTCTGACAGGAGACATGACTAAGGCATCTGATAAGAAGGAGGCAGCCCTGTTAAGATTTTAGGGGAAAGTACTCCTGGCCGAGAGACTAGCAAATGCAAAGGCCTTGTGGTGGAAATGGGCTTAGTTGTTTGAAAAAGGGAAAGAAAGGACCTGGTTGCAGTGAACTAAACAGAGGATGAGATTTGCATAGGCCGGGTCACCAGGGACTTGCACGCCACAGCAGGGAGTTTGGATAGTATTTTCAGTGCACTACAAACTCAGTGAAAGATCTTAAGCAAAGGAGTGACATGATCTGGTTTATGCATTTTTTAAAGACTACAGGCTGCTGTTTGAATACTGGCTAGGATTTTCCTAATTAGAAAAATGACCTGGTACACAAGAATGGAAGTAGGGAGGCCAGTTAGGAAACCATTGGTACGGCCAGGTGGTTAGGCTTGGGTGCTTGCAGTGGGTGGGTAGAAGTGGAGGGACTTAAGGTATATATATATATATATATTTTTTTTTTTAAAGATTTTATTTATTTTATTTTTGCGTAGAAGAAATGGGATGCAGGTCAGAGGCGTGGGGGTGGGACTGGGGGTGAAAGGATTCACCGAACACGGAGTAGGGAGCAGATCAGACAGATCCACCGAAATACACTGCTGAGGGGAGTAGCAGGTGAGACAGGAGAGGTCTGCGGTGCCTTATGTGGGTCAGCTCCCTGGCCAGGGATCCAACTCAGGCCTTCACAGTGGGCCTTCGCAGTGGTGGTGCTGAGATTTAGCCCCGAGGCCACCAGGTATATTTTGGATAGATTCCTAGGGCTTGGTGACAGATTGAAAGAGCAATAGAGAACAGATGACTTCCTGTTTCTAGGTTTTTGGCTTAAGCAACTGGATGGTGATACCATTTATAGATGTGGGCAAGACTGGTGCAGATCAGGTTATGTTATCAGGCAGAATGAGGGGCACCCAAACCGGCTTGCTCTAAGGCCTCCCTGGTGGCCTAAGGGTTAAACCTCAGTGCTATCACCATGATGGCCTGACTTCGATCCCCAGCCAGGGAGCAACCCACATATGGCGAAGCAGATTGTTCCTGTCTAGATCACTGTTCCCCTCAGCAGTGTATTTCAGTAGATCTACCTGTTCTGCTCCCCACTCTGTCTCTGTTGAATCCTCTTACCCCCTGCACCTCTGGCCTACACCCCAGTCCTTCTATGCAAAAAAATTAATTAAAAAAAAGACAACAACAACAACGAAAAGACAACATACTCTAATATGTAAGACCCTCAATAGTAAAGAATTTTAATATAATTAGTGTGCAATAGAGAATTAGTGTGCAGCAGAGAGAAGAGAAAGAATATAGTTAAAATAGCTTCCCCAAGAAACACCCTTTTGGGTAAATGCCCAGCCATACAGGGTTGGCCCAAAGCAAGGCCACAGAGGCCTGAAAGCCTGCCACAAGTCTAAGGCACCTTTTGGTGGGGACCCATAGGGTAAGGGCAGATGGGGCCAGGCAAGTCTGGAAGGAAAGAAAAAGATCAAAATACAAGTCAAGATAAAGGCTGCCATTGTCAACCTCCTCAAGGGCCTCTCACCCACTTCTCTTTCAAGTGTCTCCTTCCATGTCCCTCAAGTCCCTACTACAGGTCCAAGACCAAGAAGCAAGTGTGGTTTCTTCATATCTGTCGAGCTCACAAGGGCTCTCTCCACTCCATGAGCCTCCTCCAGGTCTTCTCCATACCAGCTCCTTCTCTCCCGGGCCCTTTTTAAAAGTTTTCCCTTTCTTCTCAGTTCCATCCTTCCTTGGGTGGGACAGGGAACCTGAACCTCCCTTTGTATGGATAGCACACTGTTACAGTTAGGTGTGTTGGGAGTCAGTTCTTCTCTTTCAGATGTTTTTAGCATGAGATCTCGGAGGCAGGCTTAATGCAGGAGCCCTGGGGATCAAGTGAAAGGTTTGGACCAAAGATTTTTGGGAGTCCTTACTACTTGGTTAAGAGTTCTAGGATGGGCTCCCTGCTGGCACAAGGGCTTAAGCTTAGCACTGTGAAGCTATCAGTAGCCACTGTAGCATGAGTTCAATTCCCGGCCAGGGAGCTACCCACATGGTGCAGCAGACCTCTCCTGACCCTCCCACTGCTCCCCTCAGCAGTGTATTTCAGTCAATCTGCTTGTTCTGCTCCCCGCTTTGTCTCTGGTGAATCCTCTTACCCCCTCGCACCTCTGGCCTGTACCCCAGTTCTTGTATGCATAAATAATTAAATCTTTTTTTTTTAATAGAGGCATGTTTTATTTATTTATTTGTTTGTTTGTTTGTTTGTTTTTTGTTTATACAAGCACTGGGTACAGTCAGAAGCGCGGGAGGGTGAGAGAATTCACCAGAGCCAGATCGGGGAGCAGAGCAGGCAGAAGGACCGAGGTACACTGCTGAGGGGAGCAGCGGGCGGCAGGAGAGGTCTGCGCGCCATGTGGGACCCTCCTCAGGTGGCCGGTGAGCAGCCGGGGATCGAACCGGCGCTGCAGAGGCTGCGGGCAGCTTCGCAACCCAGCGCTCAACCGCTGCGCCACCGGGGAGGCCCTAAATAATTAAATCTTTAAAAAAAGTTCTCGGGATTCTTGGAGACTTGTTCAAAGCTAATCCTAAAGTAGAACAGAAACTTGGGGAGAAAACTACCTCTCTCCCTGTCTTCAAAATAATACCTTTGCCCTCGGCTTGAATGCCCTTGACTTGTCTCAGTTAAGACTTACTCTCTGGAAATGCAAAAGGAAATGGTGAGGTACCACTTTTTTCTTTTTTATATATTTTTGAAATTGAGGTAACATTAGTTTACAATGCTTTTAGGCTCCAAGATTACATTTTCTCACTATTTCCACAACCAAATGTCCCTCACCATCCACCACCAATCAGTAGTCTTTTTCTACTCTTTCACTTCCTCAGAGGTACCACATTTTAATCATCAGAGGGGTGAAGATCAAAAGGTTGAAAAACACTATTAGCAAAGCTGTGGGGGAAATAAGCACCCCAGTTGATGTGTTGATGGGAATGTAAATTCGCTCATCCCTCAGGGAGGGCAATTTAGCAATTTCTATCAAAATGAGAAAGACATTTACACTTTGACCCAACTATTCCACTTTTAGGAAATTATCCTACAGATACACATATTCACAAAAAATGCACGTCCCAGGATGTTGATTGCAAAAGAGGAAAAATAGCCATCAACAGGAGTTTTGGCAAATAATCCCCTGTTGATGAGAAAGATTCAGACATGAAAACTAAGGGACTTCATGATGTTTGTCTTTTCTAATTTTAAAAATTGAGATAAAATTCACATCACATTAAATTAAACATTTTTAAAGTAAAATTTTGTGTCTTTATGTTTTGATGTGAAATTACCTCCGAGATAAGTGCCTGTCCTCACTCGCCTTTTGTCCCCACCTGTCTTCTGCTGCTGATGGTGGGAGGGACTTTTTCCGATGGGGTCCTTGAAAGGTCTCCAGGACACAGGAGGCTGAGAGGGCCTGTTGCTACGGCAAAGTGGTGATAATATCCTATTAATCAGTGGTTCTCACCCAGGCTGCACATAAATATCACCTGGGAGATTTTTTTTTAATGCCCTTACCTGGGCCTCACCTCTAGAGATTATTTTTTTAAAGTCACCCAGTATGTTTGATGGATACCATGATGCTCAGGCCTGAATGAGTATTTCCGCCGCAGAGACAATGGGTCCTTTGCCGCTGCTTTTGGGCTTCAGGTTCTCGTGCTCACTGAATCCGCAGTGCAAATCGCGTGCGCTTTCTCCAGCCGCAGATCCAGGTGCTTGTACTTCTCGCCCTTTTCCAATTTTCTGAGGTTTTCTTTCTTTTTTTTAAAGATTGATTTATCTATGCATACAGGAACTGGGGTACAGGCCAGAGGTACGGGGGGCGAGAGGATTCACCAGAGACAGAGTGGGGAACAGAACAGGCAGACTGACTGAAATACACTGCTGAGGGGAGCAGCGGGCAAGACAGGAGAGGTCTGCTGCGCCATGTGGGTAGCTCCCTGGCCGAGGATCGAACTCGTGTTCGAAGCCCCAAGCTTCTCCTCTTTCTTGCCATAAAGATTTCCGGCCTTCATCTCCATCAGAGCTGCATGGACCGCCACCGCCTCTCACCTCTAGAGATTTTGATTATTGTTAGTTAGGGGTAGGACCTGGGCTTGATTTTTAAAAATACGATCTAATTTACATACAGCACAAAGCATAGGTCTTAAGCATATAATTCAGTGAATTGTCATCCATCTGGGCACCTATGTAAACAGTGCTCTAATAACAGAATAATTCCTTCATTCCAGTCAAGGCCTTCACCCTTGCCAGAGGCAGCTGCCATTTTAGTTTAATTTTGATAGTTTTTGAACTGGATGTAAATGGCATCCAGCAGTATGTAACATTTTTGAGAGTGATTTCTTTCAGCATATTGCTTTTGAGAATCTTATCCAAAATGTCCATTCCTTTTCAGTGCTGGGTGGCATTCCTTTAATGGATACACCAACTATTTTCATATCTGTTCATATGTTCAGGCACATTAGGGTTGTTCCAGTTTCTGCCTATTAGGAATAAAACTGCTATAAACATTCTTATACAAGTCTTTCTGTGGGCACAAGATCTTATTTCTCTTGCAGTGGAATTACTGGATTTTGTTGAATTTATTTGAAACTTCCAGTTTTGCACCAATTTACACTCCCACCTGCAAAATATGAGTCATAGTTGCTCTACATCCTTGCCAACACTTTGCTTCTTAAATTATGGCCATTCTCATGGTACTCATCATGGTTTTAAGTTGCATTTCTCTGATGGCTAATTATATTGATCCTCTTTTAATATGCTTGTCAGCCATCCCTATATCCTCTCATGACGTGTCTTTTCCAGGCATTTAGCCCTATGTGATTGGTTGTCATTTTGTTGATTTTAGGGGGCTTGGTGTATATTATGGATACTATCTTGTCAGATCCATGTATTACATATACCCAGTGTTTCTAACATGAACCCAGGGTTGAAAACCTCAGGTACACTGAAGAGTAGTCCCAGAGGCTCCCTACTTTCATGGTTCCCCAAAACTACTCCCTGGCAACTATGTCTAAGGACTGGTTTTTCAATCTATGTGAATGTGTGTGGCTGCAGGGAATTTAGTAGTACAGGGTGCCTTGTCAGTTTTCCTCCTGTGGATCTGGCCTCTTCAATAGGTCCCTTCACCTGAACTCTTCTTCACCCTCTCACATGAGCCTTTAGGTGAGTCTTCTCTTGTCTCTATCCTAAAATTTTCTATGTGAAGCCCAACATTATAGCCCTACCCATTTCTACCACCTAGAAATGGTGTGTGTCAAAGGGACAAAAACATGTTTTCTCCTGGATGAAGCAAGCTATGTCCTAGGCATTGAAGGACTGTTTCCTCCTGTATCTCCTCCCAGTCATTGTCCTCAGGCTGCCTACCTGCTCACTAAGAGGGTGAACATTTTTCTAGTACCCTTGGCAACTATTCACTAAGGGTCCTGTCCTGGTCTACGAATCTGCTGTGCACTTGCTGCATGACCTTGCAATTAAACTTTCTGAAACTTGGTTCCTCTGACTTGTAAGGGGGAACAGTAACTTGTTGTTGGAGGGAAAGTGCCTGGCACAGATCATGTGTTCATAAAGCTATATTACCCCCCAAAGGGGTAATGGGAAGGTATGGCTCTCACTGCAGGACAGTGGACTGTGAGAGTAGCTCTCTGCTTAGGGACTGCCATACCTTCAGGGTGCCCTATGTCACACCTTCCGAGGCCTAGACTGGCCAAGCTTCCTCTGCTGTGTCATCCTCACTCTGCCCTTCTGGGTTAATTTGAAGTGAGCATCCCACGAGGGCCCTTGGGCTCCTTAAGCTCCAAGCAGATGGCTGTGAAGCCAGTTCTCTGGGACACATAGTTCCTGCTCAGATCTGGACAGGGGTTCAATGTCTTGGAAGGACTTTACCAACCTATTACCAACCCCCCACTCCCCAAGAGCTTATAGTTTTTACTGTCTGTGTCTTTTAGTGCTGAAGTGTAAGGGAAAAGGCCCACAAATGTTGTCCCCTGGGAGTCCCTTCTTGGGCTAGCACCTGAGAAGTGTCTTGAATCTAGCTTTTGGGAGACGTGTCCATGCCATGGAGGAAGGGTTTCTCTGGTGCAATGGGAGGAAGGTGGGGAAACAAAGGAGAACCTTATGGAGACCTCCCAGAAATACCTTTGAAATAGGTGGGGACAGGGCATCTGGAGAGTGCATCAGCACTACCTGCTGGCTGTTGTCCCTCTATCTCACAGCCAAGCGCGGGCCACTTTGTCTCAGCCCAAGTTTTAGGAAGGGACTAGAAAAGGAGTATCCCAATCCTGGATGCAACTGCGATCCCTCTGGGCTATCTACTGGCCTCTCTTTTTTTTTATAGAGGCATGTTTTTATTTATTTATTTATTTGTTTGTTTGTTTGTTTTGTTTATACATGCACTGGGTACAGTCAGAAGCGCGGGAGGGTGAGCGAATTCACCAGAGCCAGAGCGGGGAGCAGAGCAGGCAGAAGGACCGAAGTACACTGCTGAGGGGAGCAGCGGGCGGCAGGAAAGGTCTGCGCGCCATGTGGGACCCTCCTCCGGTGGCTGGGGAGCAGTCGGGGATTGAACCGGCGCCGCAGAGGCCGCAGGCAGCTTCACAACCCAGCGCTCAACCACTGCGCCACCGGGGAGGCCCTACTGGCCTCTCTTGAGGCATGTTCAAGAGGGAGATGGGGCAAGGCTGGCAAGAGGAGTGGCGGAGATGGGCATCCTTGGGCCTTCTCCCTGCCCTGGTTCCTGGCCCCATTATTGCTTGAAGTGATCAGTCCCCCTCATGGTCTCATTACAAGTCTACAGCATGTGCCCATTTCTCCCCTTTAGGGTTAGTAAATGAACAAATGTATCCATCCATCAGTACGTCCATCCACCCATCCATCCACCCAACAAATATTTACTCATCAGCTAATATGTAGGTACTGTGTGAAGTGCTGTGAGGCTGTAACTGTGAAAAAAAAAAAAAAAACAAGGCTTGTCCCTTATAGAACTCAAATGATCTTGGGGGAGCCAAAGTGGTAATCAGGCAGCCACATTCCAGGGACTAAATCCAATCTTATAAAGGCAGGTTGTGTCACATTATGTCACCAAGGATGATGGTTGAGAAGTATCACAGAAGTCCCTGGGAAAAGGCAGACCTGAGCTGAGAGCTGAGGAGCGAATAGGAGAAAATGAAGCAAAAAGCAAAGGAAGAAAAATCCAGGCAGAGGAAGTAGCAGCATTGACACCTGTTTGGGAGTTGGTCAAACATGGTGTGTCCCCTGGAAGACAGTACCTGTCTTCTATGGGGCCTATTTCTACCCATCCCATACATGTGGGCTCATGCCAGGGAACCTGGGAGCCTAGCTGGATGGCATGCACACTAACGAGTCACTCCCACCTGCCTTCAGGATTCTGGCTGTCTAGGCCTGTGTGAATAGGACCCTCCCCACCCTCCACCGCCATCAGCAAGTCACCTTCCTCCTGCTAGTGATTGCCCCAGCACACATGCGAGGCAGAGCCTTGTATGACCCCGATGCCTGTCTTCAACTCTGGGCCACTGTAGTAGTCAGGCCTCCCAGACATCTTTCATCTGCTGACCTCTCTGCTATGCCCAGCGTCTCATGGCTCCCTAGGTCCTGCAAGATTGGCTTCAGGGGAATTGGCATCTGTGTTTTGGAGGGGTCTGACCCTGACAGTGTGGTGTGTCTCCCAAACGTCCCATAGGCAGGGACTGTGCCTTGGTGGGTCCCTAGAGGGCCCAGATGATGGGATTGATCCCAGGGAGCCTAGATGCTTAGTTCTGTAGCTCAAACATGTGTGCGAAGTTGGGTTTGTGGTCCTCCTTTATCACCTGTTTTCTTGGGCTTTTTCGTGACTCAGGGAATCCGTCTTTGCCAGCTGTTATCTGCTGGGACATCAGGTTTTGCTCAGCCTTCCACACAGGAGGTGTCCCGGTTCTGTTTGGCCCATTTCCTCATTCTTTGGGACTTGCAATAGTCTCTTTTGGCCTGGTTTCCATGGAAACTTTATCACTTTCCCTTCCTTGTCTACTTTGTGTCTCCCATTGTTTAGGTGAGCAAAGTGCGGAGACTAAGTTTTAACCCTATTAAATGATACCCCAACACTAAGGAACCAAAGTCTCTAGGCTAGTGTAAACAGTGGCTGCCCCTGCCCATCAGACCATCTTCCTAGGGTGAGGGGGTTCCCCACTCTGCATTCCTAAATCAATGCCTGGAGAGGTCCCTACAGCCAGGTCCCTGAAGGCCCTGATGCCCATCATTGGAGAGTCACTAAATGTTTCCTGTATGCTTTGCATGTTTAGATGAGGTAGAGATGTTAATACACCTCTTTTTTTTCTCTCCTGTTAATCTGTCCTTCATTACAGGGTTCCCAGCAGAAAACTAAGAAGGGTAGAGGGGAAATTATTTGTTTCTTCCTTTCCACCTCAATCTCATGAAGCCAAGCATTAGGTTGTATTATTCTATACTAATGTATACCTGTACTCTATATTAGTTCTTGATGTTTAACAGATTTATAAATTTTTATTGAACAAATGATAAATTATAATTGACAATGGGAACTACCTTTTTTTGCACATAATTATGCAGGCAACATTTGAATAACTGGAAGTGGTTCCGTGTGAGAGTGTGTGTGTGTGTGTGTGTGTGTGTGTGTATGTGTGTGTGTGTAGGGATTGTGACGGGGTGAGACATAAGGCAGGAGAGGCACAAGAGGCCTCACAAGCCACGATGAGGCAGCAAGACTTGACTTTGAGGATAACGAGGAGTTTTGAAGGGTGTAGACAGTGTGATAGTATGATCAGCTTGGTGTTTTTGAAAGGTCACTCTGGTTTCCGGGCTGAAGACAGTGGGGAGCCGGCATAAGTAAGTAAAAGTAGGAAGACAAGTCAGGAGGCTGTTGCGGTAATCCAGACAAGCGGTGGTGGTGGTATAGACCGGAATGGTGGCAGTGGAGGTGGAAAGAATGTTTGGGCTTGGGATACACTTGGAGGCAGAACCAATGGGACTTACTGGTGCATTAGAAAGATGCTTCTCAGTTTCTGAGATGAAGCATTGGGGGATTGGTTGTGCTGTTCATGGAGATGGGGAATATTGAAGGAAAAGGTTTGTAGTGAATTGTGGGAGGTTTGAGCTTCCAGGAAGACATGTCCTATAGCCACTTGACCCTCTTGATCTGAAACTCAGGAGAGAGAATGATGGTTAGAGACAGAATTGTGATGTCTTGGGAGTGGGTGAAGTAGCTCAAAAGGAGTGAAGGAGGGTATGTTTTATGACATACCCTGTCAAAGGATTTATGTCCTGTCAACGGATTTCCTACTCTTTGGTGCCTGCTTCAGCCCAAACACTGGAGGGTAGGTTTAGAAGACTCTCATCAGAGACCTTGCAATTTAGTACAAAGACCTTACAGATAATCCCAGCTTTGTGATCCCTCTTTCCTCTCAGTTTGGTCATTTCCACATCTTAAAATGATTTGACTTGTTTCCCATAACAATTTATCCAGTTCAGAGGTCAGGACTGTTGCCATTCTTAAGAAATTGGGTTTCTGGCTCCCCCTGCTGGCAGAACTGGAGGCAATTCACAGTTGAGAGGACGGAAAGGGTGCACCCTCCCACCCACCTCTTCCCTCCTGCTTCCTCTGGGACAGGCCCCTCACCCCAAAAGATGGGATTAAAACCTCAATTCCAGTGCCCCTCACCTCCTCAAAAAATCCACCCACTTTCGAACCCTAGCTAGACATAGGGGGAGAAAAACCCAATTAGATATCCGGGAATCACAAATTCTTTGTGTATCCAAATTGCATTTTTCTGCTCCAAACCCACACTTGATCTCTTTGCCCATGATGATTTCATTTGGTTATTTATACCTATCTCCATAAACATCCTCTCCCATTCTCAGTCCCAAGAACAGCATTTTGCTGACACCTAGTTGGCCTCCTTCCTTCTCATATGCAGGGAAGCCAGAGTCTGTGTTGGAAACAGCTCTGGGCTTGGAGTCAAGCAACCTAGGTTTGAATCCTGCCAATGATTCAGGGTGTAACCTTGGACCAGTCACTTGCTTCTTTCCCAGTGGCAGTTCTCTCTCGTGTGACATTGGACTGCACTCCTAAAAACCGGTCCAACTCAAGCATTCTAGGCTTTGCTCCAAGCTCTCTCTTGCCTGGGGTCTTTCGTCATGGTATTCCCTCAACCTGAACCGCTCTTCACTTCCCTTTTTTTGTTTAGCAAATTCTTCCTTATCCCTTAACTCTCAACTCAAATGCTACTTCAGAGAAACCTCTCCTAGCCGCTCTGGACTGGGTCATGTACTTTTTCCTAGGCCCTCAGAACTCCCTGCAGTTTTCCTTCATTATGGTTTGTAATTTTCCACATGTTTGTATGATTATCATTTCAATCCACCCAGGTCCCATCAAACTTTAAACTCCTTGAGAGCAAAGACCTGTATGTTTTGCTCACTGTTGTACCCTAGTACCCGAATCCTTGTTTGGCCATCTTGTAAAAGCTCAATATATATTTAACATATAACTAAGTAAATGGATAAATGAATCCTCTTCAGCTATCAGCTACTTTTTATATCTAACTAGCATGATGTTTAAGAGCAAAACACCAAAAGCCACGCTGCCTGGGTTTGGCACCCAGCTTTACTACTCACAAGCTATGCAAACGTGTGCAAGTTATTAAATCTGTCCCTCAGTTTCCTTACCCATTAAGGGCACATAATAATAGTATATACTACCTAACAAGGTTGTTGTGAGATTTAAAAAACCGAATGCCTATAAAGCTTGTAGAACAAAGCCTGGCTCTAAAGTTCTATATTAGTAATAGCTATTCTTCCTACTCAGCCTCATCTGTCTCTCTATTTACCCATCCTGAAGGCTCCCACAAGGCCTCATTATCTTATTTCCGGTCTGTGAGTACTGGTGACTCAGAGTAATTTGCAGATTAGATCGCAAAGGTTTTTTTTTTTTTTAAATTTTTATTATGGAAAATTTCAAACACACAGAGAAATAGAAGAGGATAATGAACCTCTGACAAGCTTCAATAATTATCAACATTTTGCCAATCTGTTCATCTGTCCCCCCTCTCATTTTCTTTTCTACTGGAGTATTTTAATGTAAATCACAGGTGTCATATCATTTTATTTAAAAACATTCCATTATGGATCTCTAACAGATAAGGACTTAAAAAAATACATTATAACACTTCAAAAATTAACAATAATTAAGGAAGATTTTTTAAGCCCTTCAGAGAAGCTGGGGAAATGGGAGTCCTCGCTTCAGGCTAAGTGTGAAATGAGGAATAGTTAAGAGAGCTAATATAGGTGAAGTGCTTTGAACAGAGCCTGACGCACAAAGGGGAGAAAGTAGCATTATTTGGATTCTCTTTTGTTCTCTCCACTTAACTGCTCTAATTCCTCCCCATCTCTTTTTTTCCTGATCTGTAAATGTGGATGACTATTGAAAAGGAGGGCTAGCATGCACAAAAAAGAACTCAAAATGGATAAAAGAATTGAACATAAGACCTGGAACTATAAAATACATAGAAGAAAATATAGGTAAAACACTACCTGACATACATCTCAGTAACATCTTTAAAGACTCATCCCTCAAAGCAAATAAAGTGAAGGAAAAAAAAACAGGTGGATTACATTAAACTAAAAAGCTTCTGTACAGCAAAAGAGACATTGGCCAAAACAAAGAGACACCCTTCTGATTGGGAGAATATTTTTGCACTCCATACAGTTGATAAGGGACCAATCACAAAGATCTATGAAAGGCTCACACGACTCAACAAATAAATAATCCAGTCAAAAAATGGGCAGAAGAGCTACAGACACTTCTCAAAGGAGATAATGCAAATGGCCAACAGGTATATGAAAAAATGTTCCATATCACTTGTAATCAGGAAAGTGCAAATCAAAACCACAATGAGATACCATCTTACACCAATGAGAATGGCACATATTAAAAAAAAAAAAACAAAAAAACTAGCAACAACAAATGTTGGAAAGGATGTGGAGAAAAAGGAACTCTCCTGCACTGTTGGTGGGAGTGCAAACTGGTCCAACCAGTTCGTGTGGAGGTTCCTCAGGCTACTAAAAATGGAGCTTCCATATGACCCAGCAATTCCATTCCTAGGAATCTACCCAAAGGACATGAAAACATTAATTCAAAAGGACACTTGCACCCCTATGTTTATTGTAGCACTATTTACAATAGGTAAGATATGGAAACAACCCAAATGCCCAAAAATAGATGACTGGATCAAGAAGAAGTGGTATATATACACAATGGAATACTATTCAGCAATCAATAAAGATAAGCTCATGCCATTCACAGCAACTTGGACGGAGCTGGAACGGATTATGCTCAGTGAAATAAGTCAGAAGGAAAAAGAAAAATTTCTGATGGTTTCACTTATAGGAGGTATATAGGGGAATCAAATAAAGGATCATGAAAAAACAATCATAAATAAAAAAAACAAAACTAGCAGGCAACTATAAATCAGAGACATTCTGCAGGGGAGGAGGAGGGAGAAGGATCAAAACAGGGGAGGAAAGAGTACAGGGGACTATGGTGATAGGCACGGGTGAATTGGTGGTGGGAATTTTACGGGGACTACATCTGAGAGGAGAAAGCATGCATTGTACAAGAATGAACAATGATGTAAAATATTAATTAATTAATTAATTAAAAAAATAAATAAAGGGAGTGCTAGAAACCTGTGGTGATAAGTTTCTTAGGTGATTGGCTCCCTGGGATGGGTGCTGGGGCTCTAGAATGCACTGAGAAAAGCAGGAAGGAAGCAGTGACTACAGGATGAAGGGGAAGGGATGAGTACCCAAAGATGGAAGACTTGACGCCTTTTAAAGAAGGGGACCACTCCCTGGTGGCGCAAGGGGTTAAGATGCAGCCTATGAAGCTCTCCGCAGTCACTGCAGCAAAAGTTCGATCCCCCAGCCAGCCAGGGAGTAACCCACATGGCGCAGCAGACTTCTCCTGTCTTGCCCGCTGCTCCTCTCAGCAGTGTACTTAGGTCAATCTGCCTGTTCTGTTCCCCACTCTGTCTCTGGTGAATCCTCTCACCCTCCACAACTCTGGCCTGTACCCCAGCTCTTAAAAAAAAATAAGAAAGGGGACCACTGCAGTGTTGTGAAAATGGCATTGAGAAAAATCCAGTAATTTAAGGGCTAGTGAGTAGGAGGGTTAGTTCTTTTCCCCCAGTGATTGGGGTCATGGGGAGGGTTTACTGCCAGCTGGGAAGCATGGAGGCAGTGTCTCTTTTAGTTTTTTCCACAGCCCACAGAGGGGCAGAACCCTAAGACACAATCAGGGTCTGCTTTGCTTCATCTTGAGTTCCCAACAGTTCCAAGGATACAAGCGATGATGGTGGACACTGAACCAAAGCACAGCTAGGGATGGTCGTCCCCAGACTTGAGATGAAGATTTTTGTCCTCCTGTCTCTTTTATCTTTTCTATGACATTATCCCCATCAGCCTGCCTCACCACACTCATCTTTCAGGCACCCAGGGCACCTGGACGCCTGATCCACCCCAATTCAAACTTGCCTTGAGGAAAAGAAGCGATTCAAGCACTTCAGCAGGGCAAACAAGCTCCTTCACCAATTGGCCCCCAACTGTCCCATCAACCCCATTTTCAAAAGCTCCCCTCTTCTTTCCAGTAAACAGCAGTGTGACTGTGAGGGAGCACAGATTTGTAACCAATATAAAAGCCTGGTATTGAATTCTGGTTCTGCCATTTCCCGACTCTGGAACCTTAGGGAAAAGTGACTTTATTTTTTTGGGCCTCGGTTTTCAGGTATGAAAAATGGGAGTAATAGTATACTATTGATAAAAGCCAGAGGCAGGGAGAGAGAGCTTAAAGTACAAACATACGACTTAAAGTCGTATAAACCAAGAAACTAGCTCATGGTCCCTAAGATTCTGTTTAACTCCTAAATGGTCTGAGATTTACAAAAAACTCCTTAAAATGCTCTGACATTTGGCAGATATATGACTGGGTCAATAGGTAAGATTTCGGATACTGAATGTTAATTAGTGCCTTGAGGAATCATAAAATTCTCATACAAGTACAAATTTTCTTGGGTTACACCCCCAAATTAGCGTTGCTCAGACAAGCCACGTAAATTCAATTGTATTTCCAGAAGTCCTGAGCTTAATATGACTCATACACACACACACACACACACACACACAGGAACACACACAAGAACACACGCACACACACACACTGGAACACACACACGAATCCGCCGCAGAGCGGTTTGGACGGAATTGAAAACGTCAGCGACACCAGGGCGCTAACAGCCCGCTGGGCCTCCTCGTTCTCCACTGCCTCCTCGCGCCCCTTCGCTGAGGCGCAGGCGCGCGACCCTTGTGGGCGGGACTCAGATGGTGGCGCCGGAGCTCGAGGCCAACGGTTGGTCCTAACCCCCTCCAGGCGCACAGCGCATGCGCAGAGCGGGAGTGAGCGAAATTCAATTCTTGGCTTACTTACCTGGATCCCAAGCTGAAGCTCATGGAGGCTTCCCGAGGGTTTGCGGAAGCTGAGGTCTTAAGCCCAGAGCAGGCTGCCAGTTACCTGAGGTATGTCTGGCCCGTGGGGCTAGTTTAGCTCGTAGACCCTGACTGGGAGTGGTGGGGGAGCCCTCGGACCCTCCCCGGGGCCCAAACTGCTAGGCGGAGCTTTGTGAGGCGCTACCGCGTTTTCAGTGGAAAGCTGTTCGGATTTCTAAAGCCCGGGAACCCCTGATCCCCATCACCCCCTCTTTTTTTGGTCATATTGCTCTCTGGTATGAACTTCTTAAAAGTCGGTACTTAAATCGCTCAGTCCTTTCTTGAGTGTTTCCAATTTACCACGCCCCAAACCTAGGGATACACTGAGGAGAACATTGTCCCTGCCCCCAAATTCCTCGTTAATCTAGTAGTGGAAAGGCGCGGGTAAAGCAGTAATCGCTATAATGTTTGATTAGAGTTGTAATGGATAAGGCATCGTATTGGTATAAAGAGGGCATGGCCAAGAGAAGTAAGCCAAGAGGAAGTAAGCCAAGGGGAATCCCAAGAGAAGACATTTGAATTATGTACTGAAAAATGAGAATACGGATGGGTGGGGGTGGGGGATGGTGATGTGACAAAGAGCATTAAAATTTTTTTATCATTGTGATAAAGTACATACAAAATTTGCTATCTTAACCATTTTTAGGATTACGACTCAGTGCCCTTACATACATTAACACTGTTGTTCAACCATCACCATGAGCCATCTCCAGAACTCTTCTTGCACACTAAAACTTTGTGCTCATTAAATAACCCTTCCATCCCCTCCCGCCCTCACCCCCTGGCGACCACTGTTCTGCTGTCTCTGAATTTATAGATACTTCATAAAAGTAGAGCCACGTAGTATTCCTCTTTTTGGTTTAGATCCCTTGACATAATACCCTGTGTGTTCTTCCATGTTGTGGTCATGTGACAGGGTTTCCTTCCCCTTTAAGACTGAATAATACTCCATTGTATGTGTATACCACATCTTGTTTACTCTTTCATCCATGATGGACACTTGCGTTACTTCCCTCTCTTGGCTCTTGTGAATAGTGCTGCTGTGAACATGGGTGTGCAAATATCTTTGAGATCCTGCTTTCATTCTTTTGGATATATGTCCAGAGTGAGATTGCTAGATCATATAGTACTTTATTTTTAATATTTTAAATCGCCACAATTCTGTATTTTTTAGGAGGGAGTTTTACAGTCCCACAAACAGTGCATAAGGGTTCTAATTTCTTTCCATATATCTGCAACGCTTGGTATTTTCGGTTTGGCTGTTCTAGCAATTCCAGTGGCAGTGAGTGTTATCTCTGGTTTTAATTTGCATTTCTAGTGATTAGTGATGTTAAGCATCTTATCTTGTGCCTATTGGCCATTTGTGTATCTTATTTGGCGAAAATGTCTAGCCTAGCCCTTTGCCCATATTTTAGTCTGGTTGTTTGTTCCTTGAATTTGCTGCATTCCATAAATTCTGAGAGCTTGTGTCCTCATTTTCACTATTCTCCAGATATTTATTAACTTTAATTTCCTGTTTTACCCAGTGGCCATTCAGCAACATGTTGTTTAATCTCCAGTTTTTCCAGTTTTATTTTTGTAGTTAATTTATTGTTTTATATTGTTATCAGTAAGAGTGTTTGGTATGATTTTAATGTTAAGTTTATTGATAATTGACTTGTTTCCCAACATATGGTCTATTCTTGAGAATGTTCCATGTGCACTTGGAAAAAAAATATTCACCCTGCTGTTTTATTTGGAGTGTAGATGTCTGCCCAAGCCTGTCTGATCTAGTTCGTCATTTAAGGCTATTATTTTCTTACTTCCGTCTTGTTGACCTGTCCATAGTTGTAAGTGGAGTATTAAAATCCCTTATTGTTATTGTGGTGGTGTCAGTATCGCTCTTTAATTAGTAATGAGTAGTAAGATACCCATATATCTTGATACTCCATTATTTGATGCATGTATATTTATAAATGTTATATCTTATTGTGTTAGACCCTTAATCATTATATAATGTCCATTTCTGTTTCTTAATATCTTTTTTAAATGTAAATTTTTTAAAAGATTATGCATGCAAGAACTGGGTTACAGGCCAGAGGTGTGGGAGGTGAGAGGATTCACCAGAGACAGAGTGGGAAACAGAAGAGGTGGGTTGACTGAAATACACTGCTGAGGGGAGCAGCGCGGGAGTCAGGAGAGGTCTGCTGCGCCATGTGTGTAGCTCCCTGCTCAGGGAGCAAACTTGTGCTGCAGTGGCTGCTGATAGCTTCATAGGTTGCGTGTTAACCCCTGGTGCCACCAGGGAGGCCCAATGGCAATCTTTTTTTGTCTGGTTATAAATATAGTTGTTCCTGCCTTTTTAAAGTGAATTACATTTTTTTCTTACATCATTGTAGTCCCAATAGTTCTCCTGCCACCATATCACCCTTGAACCGTCACCATATTCCTTTATGTTTGTCCCTCCTCTGTTTTGCTTTCCCTCCTGCCCTCTCCTTTGTTGTAGGCCTCAGTTCTATGGTCAGCTTGCTAGTTTTGACTTCTCCTTTACTTTTTGTTTGGTTTCTCTATGTTCCACATATAAGTGAGACCATCTAGTATTTATCTTTTTCCTTCTGAGTAATTTCCGCTGGCATAATCCCTTCTAGCTCCATCCATGTTACTGCAAAGGGCATGAGTTTGTCTTATTTGATTGCTGAGTGATATTCCATTGCATAAATATGCCACAACTTTTTGATCCATTCATCTATTCTGGGGCATTTGAGTTGTTTCCATATCTTGGCTATTGTAAATAGTGCTGCAGAAAACATAGGAGTGCAGGTTTCCTTTCAAATTAGTGATTTTGTGTCCTTTGAATAGATTCCTAGGAGTGGAATTGCTGGATTGTTCCTGCCTTTTTTTGATTACCATTTGTTTACAGGATTGTCTTCCAACCCTGTACATTAAGCCTGTGCTTGTCTTTAGTAGTAAGATGAGATTCTTGTAATAACAAAATGTTTGCTTTTGTTTTGTTTTGTGAGTTAGCCGCTCTATGCGTTTTAATTGGTGAATTCAAGAATATTTAAGGTGATTGAAATATATGTATTTATTGACAATTTGTTATTTTTGTGTGTTTTTATAGTTTGTGTTTTTCTTTTTGCCTTTTGACACCTTTTATGTTAGTTTCTTTTCCATTGACTGATATGTTACTTCTACAGATTTTTGAGGTTATACTGAGTTTTACATGTGAAGATCTGTACTTATGACCTGTTGTTGAACAGTTTGATCTCAAACTAATTCTAATGGTCCACATTTTCCTCCACATTATATAATTTTGGTGTCTATTACTTCTAGATGAAATTTATTATTTTATAAGTCCTTTTAGTATTTCAAGGCCAACTTGGTGGTAATATAGTCTTTTAATTTTTGTTTTTCTATAAAGCTCCAATCTTTCCTTCAATCCTGAATGATACTCTGGCCAGATCTTTTTCTATCTTTATGTATTCCATTTTCTCTACCACTCTAGTCAAACTGCTTTTGTCAAGGTCACCAGTGACTTTCATATAACAAAATCTAGTGGTCAGTTTGTAATCCTCATCTTCCTTGACCTACCAGCAGTATTTGATAGAGTTGATTTCTTCTGCATGACACACTTGTTTCATTTGACTTTGAGGACCCCTCACTCCCCTGGTTTTCTTCTTAACCTCTTTGGATGCTGCTTCTCAGATTTTGCTGATTCTTCCTCATAGCCTTAATCTTTTGCTTCTAGTGTGTTTTAAAGTAGATCCTTAGACATGGCATTTCATCCTTAAATACTTTAGTAGGTATCTTTAACAAGAAACATCGTCTTATGAAACCATCATGCCATATCACACTTACCTAAATAAAATTAATTCATTGATATTGTCTAATAAATAATTGATATTCAAATTTTTCAAATGGTGTTAATTTTTTTAAAATTTGGTTTACTTGAATCCAAATCCAGAGAAGAACCACATACTACATTTGGTCATATACATATACACATATACACACACACTCACATGTGCATATATACATACATACACATGTATATTTTAATTGTGTTATTTTTATTTTTTTAAAGATTTATTTATGCATGAAAGAACTGGGGTACAGGCCAGAGGTGTGGGGGGTGAGAGGATTCAACCAGAGACAGAGTGGGGAACAGAACAGGCAGAGTAACCGAAATACACTGCTGAGGGAGCAGCGGGCGAGTCAGGAGAGGTCTGCTGTACCCCAAAATAAATAAATCTTTAAAAAAAATTATACTCCTTCCTTTGGTGATCTTATCTAGGTTCTTGATGTTAAATTCCATCTTTATGCTGAGAATTTTCACATTTTTTTTGTCTTCCATCTTAACCTCTTCTGAACCCCAGACTCCTGTATCCGACTGCTTACTTGACATCTCTACTTGGTAACAGATATAAACATTTTGAGAATCAGAGGACCAAAGACTCAGTAGAAGGAGAAAAATGCATTTGTCAAATTCTAGCACCCTTTCATCATATAAACACTCAACAAACTAGAAGTATAAGGTAATTTCCTTAATGTCATGAAAAGTATCTACAGGGCCTCCCCGGTGGCACAGCGGGTTGAGCACAGCACTCTGAAGATGTCCGCAGCCTCTGAAGTGTGGGTTCGATTCCTGGCCGGGCAGGGAGAAACCCTCATGGCATGGCAGATCTCTCCTGTCACACCCGCTGCTCCCCTCAGCAGTGTATTTTGGTCTATCTGCTTGTTCTGTTCCCCACTCTCTCTCTGGTGAATCCCCTCACCCTCCCGTGCCTCTGGCCTGCATTCCAGTGCTTATATAAAAATAAATAAATCTTTAAAAAAAGGAAAGTATCTACCAAAAAAAAAAAAAAACAACCAGTGAACATCATACTTCAGAAGCTTCTTCCATTATATCAGGAACAAGACAGGGAGGTCTGCTCGCTTTACCTCTGTTAAATATTGAAATTCATTATAATTCAACATTATGTTAGAGGTTTTAGCCAGGGCAGTTAGGCAGAAAAAAGAAATAAAAGGCATGTAGATTGGAAAGAGAAGTAAAACTATATTTGTGGAGGTCAGGAACTTAATAGAGAATCCTTACAAATCCACAAAAAAAATACTAGCGCAAATAAACATGTTCACAGATTTGTAGGATACAAGGTCAAAGTTCAAAATTCAGTTATATATTTTTTTCTTCTCTATTTTTTTAATTTTTTAAAATAAATTCTATGTTTATATTCCCCATACAATTACAATCCCCTTATTTTGACCCTAATCCCTCCCCTCCCCACACCTACCCCCCATAGAGTGTCTCTTGTTCATAGTTGTTTGTTGATTTTGATATTTTCTTTCTTATAGTTATTCTTTTTCCTGGTCCCTTATTTAAGTCTTCTAGATTCCTGCTATGAGTGAGACCATCTGGTATTTTTCTTTTTCTTTCTGGCTTATTTTGCTGAGCATGATCCCTTCCAGCTCCATCCATGTTGCTTCAAATTGCATGTGTTTATCTTTTTTGAATGCTGAGTAATGTTCCATGGTGTATATGTACCACATCTTCTTGATCCAGTCATCTATTTTGGGCATTTGGGTTGTTTCCAAAGCTTAGCTATTGTAAACAGTGCTGCTATAAACATAGGGGTGCAGGTGCTCTTTGGAATGGATGTTTCTGTGTTCTTTGGGTAAATACCTAGGAGTGGAATTGCTGGATCATATGGAAGCTCTATGTTTAGTAGGTCCAGAAATCTCCACACAGCTCTCCATAGTGGTTGGACCAGTTTGCACTCCCACCAACAGTGCAGGAGAGTTCCTTTTTCTCCACATCCTCGCCAACATTTGTTGTTGCTACTTTTTTTAATATGTGCCATTCTCCCTGGTGTAAGATGGTATCTCATGGTAGTTTTGATTTGCATTTCCCTGATGACAAGTGATGTTGAACATTTTTTCATATGCCTGTTGGCCATTTGCATTTCCTCTTCAGAGAAGTTTCTTTTTAGCTCTTCTGCCCATTTTTTGACTGGATTATTTTCTTTGTTGTTGTTGAGTCTCATCAGCTCTTTGCAGATTTTTGTGATCAGTCCTTTATCATTAGTGTTGTGTGCAAAAATGTTCTCCTAGTCGGTGGGGTTTCTCTTTGTTTTTGTTATTGTCTCTTTTGCTGTGCAGAAGCTCTTTAATTTGATGTAGTCCCAGCTGTTTATCTTTGCCTTCACTATCACTGCTTTGGGTGTTCAGTTATATTTCTATACACAGCAATTCCATTTTATAATAGCAAAAAAAAAAAAGGAATAAAATTCGTAGGTATAAATTTATTCAAGGAAATGTAAGATTTGTCCACTGAAAACTAGAAAACATTGAAGGTTTAAGAAGGCCTAAATAAATGAAAAGATTCCATTCGTGGATTAGAAGCCTTAATATTGTTAAGATAGCAGTATTCCCCAAAGTGGTCTACAGATTCCATCGCAATATCTAACAAGATCCCAGTCTGCTCTTTGGGGCAGGAATTGAAAAGCTGTTATAAAATTCTTATGGAAATGCAGAGGACCCAGAATAGTCAAAATAATATTGAAAAAGAACAAAGTTGCAAAATTTGGTTTCTAATTTCAAAACCTAATATAAAGCTATCGTGATCAAGACAGTGTGGTACTTGTATGAATACAGACATAGAGATGAATGAAATAGAATTCAGAGTCTAGGCTCTTCTTTCATAGAAGAACATAAAATACCCATGTTAGGCATTTTCTGGGTGTAGGGGATTATGGTTGCCATTGTGGGTTTTTCTTTTTGTCTGGTAAGCCAGTTTTTACTTCCGCCTTCTGGTAGATCTTATTCTTTGGTCTCTGGGATGGGCAAGTAGTATTCTTGAGAACTTAGTTGTAAAATGTAAGGCGTATATAGGAAAATATGAAACCTAACTGTTTGATTTAATGAATTATTATAACCATTACCTTGGTCACGGTTTGTTATTAGATCTATATTCTTGTCTTAATGAAGATCTCGTATGCGTCCCTACTGAGGTGGCCTAAAGGTGAACTGAAGGCATACTTCAGGGTTCAGGAAGTCTTTCCAAACAACCTCCAGGTTTGTTTGAATACTGGAATAAGTGTTTGCTTGAAATCCCAGGGTTTTGCACTCCAATGCAGTGGTTAACCAGATAGCCTTGGGCTGAAAGATTAGGGGACTGGAGGTACTAAAGGTCTTTACCAGTTACTGTAAAAGATCTTAATATTGTTCTCGAAGAATTTTTATTTTTCGTTAAACTTCCCAAAGACCTAGTCAGAATATTAACCACCAAATGTTCCCCCAAATAATGAAACTATTTTTACCGCTGAAGAGCATTGGGTGGTATGATCCATCTGGATGCCAAAGCACATCTGTTGTGCCAGAAAAAAGATAATTTTGGTTTTGACATAGTTATTAATTAGCTGTTTTTTCTGGAGCCAGCAGGGTCAGCTGCTTTCTGAGGGCATATTGTTAGCATGTAACAGGATGCCAACTTCCTGTTTATTTCAACCAAAATTTTCAAGTCTGAGGCTATAGAAGTGGGGGACTAGATCCCTGCTTGCCTTTATCCACTTTGAAATTGACCTTGTTCTTCCTGCCTGCTTGTATTCTCTTTGTGACAGGGTAGAAAGCACCCAGAAGAATAATACCCATGGCTGCCTTTTTTTTTTTAAGATTTATTTATTTATACAAGCACTGGGTACAGTCAGAAGCACAGGAGGGTGAGAGAATTCACCAGAGCCAGAGGGGAGAGCAGAGCAGGCAGAGTGACGAAATACACTGCTGAGGGGAGCAGCGGGCGGCAGGAGAGGTCCGCGCGACATGTGGGACCCTCACCCGGCGGCCGGGGATTGAACCGGCACTACAGAGGCTGCGGGCAGCTTCGCAACTCAGCGCTCAACCCCTGCGCCACCGGGGAGGCCCAAGGCTGCTTTTTTTTTTTTTTAAAGATTTACTTATTTATACAAGAACCTGGGCACAGGCCAAATGTGCGGGAGGGTGAGAGGATTCACCAGGGACAGAGTGGGGAACAGAACAGGCAGACGGACCAAAATACACTGCTGAGGGGAGCAGCAGACAAGTCAGGAGAGGTCTGCTACACCATGTGGGTAGCTCCCTGGCTGGCTGGGGATCTAACTGATGCTGCAGTGGCTGCAGATTGCTTTATACGTTGCATCTTTTTTTTTTTTTTTTTTTTTTTGTCTTCATGTTTTAATGATAGTTTCTTGTGCGGTACATATTTTTTTTTTTTTGTTTGATGTCATCCCACTCATTTATTTATTTATTTATTTATTTTTTAAATAATAAATTTTATTTTTATATTCCCATACAATTGCAGCCCCCCCATTCTGACCCCAATCCCTCCCCTCCCGCCCCCGCCCCCTAAAAGTGTCTCTGGTTCATAGTTTTTTGTTGATTTTGATTTTCACTTTCTTATAGTTATTCATTTTCCTGGTCCCTTATTTAAGTTTTCTAGATTCCTGCTATGAGTGAGAACATACGGTATTTTTCTTTTTCTTTTTGGCTTATTTCGCTGAGCATGATCCCTTCCAGCGCCATCCATGTTGCTGCAAATTGCATGTGTTTATCTTTTTTGAATGCTGAGTAATATTCCATGGTGTATATGTACCACATCTTCTTGATCCAGTCATCTATTTTTGGGCATTTGGGTTGTTTCCAAAGCTAAGCTATGGTAAACAGTGCTGCTATAAACATAGGGGTGCAGGTGCTCTTTGGAATGGATGTTTCTGTGTCCTTTGGGTAAATACCTAGGAGTGGAATTGCTGGATCATATGGAAGCTCTATGTTTAGTAGGTCCAGAAATCTCCACACAGCTCTCCACAGTGGTTGGACCAGTTGCATCTTAACCCTTGCACCACCAGGGAGGCTCAACCTTGACTATCTTTTGAGCCATATAGTTTGGTCCAGCCAGTTCATGTCTGGAATCGAAAGCTAGTGTCACACATAATACTACAGATAGCCTTATACTGGTTTAAGTGAACGGTCTTATAGGTGAAACACAGTATGTGATTAGGCAGTGTTAAGCCCCAAACCAAATCTTGTGTAGGCTAATATCCTGAGAGCCCCACAGTAAGCATTTGGAGAGGAAACCCAGTCATAGTTGATGGTACTTTTGTAGCTGAGATAAAACAGAGGGCAGGGGTCTGTCCACAGGCAGTCCGCTAGCAACGTCTTATTCACAGATAAGTATTGTTTGCTCTGCCCAGTGGTTTTTTTTTTTTTAATGTATGCGATTATTGCTGTTTTAAAATCAGGGGAATTCACATATAAATCAGAATTTCCAACTTTTTTCCCAACTGCCAAGAAGATCTTGGCAATGTTGAGCTCTTATTCCTGTGTTGCCATTTTACCATCTATAGATGACTAGCAGCTTGTCCCAGTTAGATGGGACATTGCGCCCCAGTGTTGCTTTACTTGTTTCTGTTACCTGCCTTGTCCCTTTGTGACCTCTATATTTTCACTGTACTCAGCAAGGGCCAAAAATAGAATTTTCTGAGGCTTGAGGCCCACTGCTCTTTGTCCCTGGGTTCCTCTCTAATAACATTCTATACTTCTCCTGCACAGCTTGTAACCGGTTATTATCGTTTGTAACCAGTTATTTCTGTGATTCTTTCATTAGTGTCAGTTCCCTATACTATATAGTTGCACAAAGGCATAGACTTGTTTTGTTCTCAGCTAAATCTCCAGTGTTTAGCACAATGCTTGACACATGGTAAATGCTTAATACATAGCTGGTGAACAACTTACTTTGGTTAGTCAAATGTCTTTCAACCGCAGTGGTTACCATTTACACCAAGGGGGGACCTATAAACATTGGGTGATTAACACGGGAGACTGTTCAGAGAGAGAGAACTTACTGGAGTACCACTGAAGAGCGGAGCCTCCATGCTACCTCTCGTTAGAACTAATTCAGGAGCAATTATCTCAGGATCTAAGCTTCTGCTGGGCCTTTTAGATAAGCTCAAGTTCTTCCGTGGAGATTTCTAGTAGCCCGATGCTAGCATTTGTTTTAAACAAGACTGCTTATGAAAGCACTTAGGTTGAAGTGGTTTTCTCTAAATTCTGCTTAATGTACTGTCTTGAAGACAGTATTTTTCAAACTGCAAGCCAGGTCTTATGTGATTGGGTATTCTTATAGTCTGCTAGTATATGGTGAGTGGAAGAACTTCTAAGACAAGCTTTGGTGGAGAGTTACAAATGCCTGGAAAGACAAAAGAGAGTCTATTGTATTTAAAGGTGTTTTTTTTCTTTCTGAGTGTCCTGATCTCATTATTCCTCACCTTCAGCAAATATTTACCAAATGCCTCCTTTGGACAAGTGCACTCTGCTTGACACTGAGGATGCAGTGGTGAAAAAGACATATGTCCTTACAGTCTAGTAGGGAAGAAAGACAAATGAAAAGTTTCATGTGATAGGGCCTCCCCTGGTGGCGCAGTGGTTGAGCGCTGGGATGAGAGGCTGCCCGCAGCCTCTGTAGCGCCAGTTTGTTCCCCGGCCGCTGGCGAGGGTCCCACACACACAAAAAAAAAAGTTTCATGTGATAGATATAAATACAGAGACTATATCCCTAATCCAGAGAGAGAGAGCTCATGAACATGAGCACGCACAATTGTCAGAGACTTCTTGGAAAAAATAGTACAGTGGTTCCCCATTATCTGTTTTTTCTTTCCACAGTTTCAGTTACAGTCAATCACAGTAGAAAAATATTATGTATAATAAGGTATTTTGAGAGGAAGAGGCCACATACACATAATTTTTATTATAGTCTGTTGTTATAATTGCTCTTTTATGCTATTATTGTTAATCTCTTACTGTGCCTTATTTATAAATTAAACTGTCATAGGTGGCATGTGTGTATGTGTAGGAAAAAACAGTTTCCATGGGGTTCAGTGCTATCTGCAGTTTCAGTCACCCACTGGGGATCTTGGACTGTATCTCCTCCAGATAAGGGGAGGCCTGTAGTACCTGTACTGATTTTCAAAGTCTGAGTGGGAATCAGCTAATCACTGAGTAAGAAGTTAATGCACTTGACATATTAGACAGAGTTTTATGTATAAAGGTTCAGAAGCAAGAGGAGCCTGGCCCCTTCAGAGCAGTGTAGGAATTTAGTATTGCTAGAACATTTGGTGGAAGTGGGAGGGGTGAAAGCAGATCTTTGGACCTTGATGGTAGCCTGGGGAAAAATATAATGTGGAGGCAAAGGTAGAATGGTGGAAAGAGACGTAGCTTTGGATTTTTCAGGCTTTGCTACTTGCTTTGTTAATAATTCTGCTACTTGCTCTGCTACTTGCTTTGTTAATAATTTTGTGACTTCAGACAGTTCATTTAAGCACACTGAATCTGTTTCTTCATATGTAAAATGGGGTAACTGGGCCTAGGTAAGTTATTTTGTTCTTCTCTTAACTAAATCATCGTACCTTTTCCAGATTGCTCTGTTTCCCACCTACCTATATCCATTCCTTCAGTCTCCTCAAACAAATGGCAGTTCACCAAAAAATGACCCAGCAATTCCACTTCTAGGTATATTTCCCCCCAAAAGAGAGAAAGTAGGAACCTGGGCCTCCCCTGGTGGCACAGGTGGTTGACAAGCACAGCGCTGTGAAGCTGTCTGCAGCTTCTGCAGCGCAGGTTCGATCCCGGCCAGCCGGCGAGGGTCCCACATGGCATGACAGACCTCTCCTGTTGCGCCCACTGCTCTCCTCAGCAGTGTATTTCGTCAGTCTGCCTGTTCTGTTCCCTGCTCTGTCTCTGGTGAATCCTCTCACCCTCCTGCGGATCTGGCCTGTACCCCGGTTCTTGTATAAATAAATAAATCTTTAAAAAAAAATAAAGTAGGAACCCAACCAGATACCCAACCAATAATAATGCAGTAGTCTTTGCATTATTACTTATAAGAGCCAAAAGGTAAAAACAATCCAAGTGTCCATCATCAGATGAATGGATAAACAAAACGTGGTATAGTCATACAGTGAAATGCTATTAAGTTATAAAAAGGGATGAGCTTCTGATACTTGCTACAACATGGATGAACCTTGAAAACATTATGTTAAGTGAAATAAGCGAGACACCAAGGAGAAATATTGTATGATTGCACTTGTGTAAGGTACCTAGAATAGGCAAATTCACTGAGAAAGTAGAGTAGAGGTTATTAGGGGCTAAGGGGCAAGGAGGAACAGGGAGTTACTGTTAAACAGGTACAGCGTTTGTGTTTGGGGTGATGAAAATGTTTTAGGAAAGGATAAGGGTGATGATTGTGCAACAATATGAATGCAATAGTGTCATTGAAGTACAATTAAAAATAATTAAAATGGTCAGTTTTATCTTATGTAGATTTTACTATCAAAAAATCCCCAGAGGGCCCCCCCTGGTGGCACAGGCAGTTGAGCGCAGCGCTGTGAAGCTGTCTGCAGCCTCTGCAGCGCGGGTTGGATCCCTGCCCGCTGGGGAGAATCCCACATGGCGGGGCAGACCTCTCCTGTCTCGCCCGCTGCTCCTCTCAGCAGTGTATTTCCGTCAATTTGCCTGTTCTGTTCCCTGCTCTGTCTTTGGTGGATCCGCTCACCCTCCCACGCATCTGGCCTATACCCTGGTTCTTGTATGCATGAATAAATAAATCTTTAAAAAAAAGTAGCAAGATGATGTGTCTGTAAAAATGTCTTTGATGTGCATATCACGTAGTGTTTCGCCTATATTTCCTTCTATGTATTATATGGTTTCAGGTCTTATGTCTAGTTCTTTAATCCATTTTGAGTTGGTTTTTGTGTATGGTGTGAGGTAGTGGTCAAGCTTCATTCTTTTGCATGTAGCAACCCAGTTTTCCCAGCACCATTTATTGAACAAACTTTCTTTGCTCCAAAGCAGTGATAGTGAAGGCAAAGATAAACAGCTGGGACTACATCAAATTAAAGAGCTTCTGCACAGCAGAAGAGACAATAACAAAAACAAAGAGAAACCCCACCTACCGGGAGAACATTTTTGCACACAACACTAATGATAAAGGACTGATCACAAAAATCTGCAAAGAGCTGATGAGACTCAACAACAACAAAGAAAATAATCCAGTCAAAAAATGGGCAGAAGAGCTAAAAAGAAACTTCTCAGAAGAGGAAATGCAAATGGCCAACAGGCATATGAAAAAATGTTCAACATCACTTGTCATCAGGGAAATGCAAATCAAAACTACCATGAGATACCATTTTACACCAGTGAGAATGGCACATATTAAAAAAAGTAGCAACAACAAATGTTGGGGAGGTTGTGGAGAAAATTCATTTGTGATTTTGAATATTAGTGTTTTTGTCTTTTTTTTTGGTTAACCTAGCTAGAGGTTGATCTATTTTGTTTATCTTCTCAAAGAACCAACTCATGGTTTCATTGATTTTTTTTTCGGTATATGTTTTTTATTTTTTAAATCTGTTACATTTATTTCCACTTATTTTTAATTATTTAATTATTTTATATATTTTTTACATTATTTTTCATTTTTGCACAATGTATGCATTTTCATCTTGGTTATAGTCCCCATACAATTCCCACCCCCCCTTTATTTTGACCCTAATCCCTCCTCCATCCCACCCCCCCTTTTTTTTTTCTTGTTGATTTTGATTTTTACTTTATTATAATTAGTCTTTTTCCTGGTCCCTTATTTAGGTATTCTAAATTCCTGCTATGAGTGAGACCATCTGGTATTTTTCTTTTTCTTTCTGGCTTATTTTGCTGGGCATGATCCCTTCCAGCTCCATCCATGTTGCTGCAAATTGCATGAGTTTATCTTTTTTTGATTGCTGAGTAATATTCCATTGTGTGTATGTACCACATCTTCTTGATCCAGTCATACACCTCAGTAACATCTTTAAAGACTCATCACCCAAAGCAGTGATAGCGAAGGCAAAGATAAACAGCTGGGACTACATCAAATTAAAGAGCTTCTGCACAGCAAAGGAGACAGTAACCAAAACAAAGGGAAACCCCACCAAATGGGAGAACATTTTTGCACACACTAATGATAAAGGACTGATCCCAAAAATCTACAAAGAGCTGACGAGACTCAACAAAAATAAAGTAAATAATCCAGTCAAAAAATGGGCAGAAGAGCTATTTCCACTTATTTTTATTATTTCTTTCCTTCTAACTTTGGGTCTTCTCTTTTCCTCTTTTTCAAGTTGCTTTATATGTGATATTAGATTGTTTATTTGAGATTTTCTTCTTGCTTCTTAATGTGGGCCTTTATTGCAAATTATCATCTCCCTTAAGACGCTGCATCCCCACTTTACTGCATCTCATAGATTCTAGTAGTTTGTATCTTTTTTTCTGTCTGTATATAGCTTTTAGTTTCTACTTTGATATCCTGTTTTATCCAATAGCTATTAAGCAGCAAGTAGTTGTATTCATAGTTTTTCCTTGTAGTTGATTTCTAACTTTATGGCATGATGGTTGGAGACAATACTAGGTATAATTTTAGTCTTTCTAGTTTTATCAACAATTGATGTGTCCCAACATATAATCTATTCTGAAAATGTTCTATATGCACTTGAAAAAATGTGTGTGCAGTGGTTTTGGGTGTAGTGTTCTATAGATATCAAAGACCTATTTAGTCCAGCGCCTCCTTTAAGTCTATGATTTCCTTATTTATGCTTTGTCTTGCTAATCTGTCCACTGTTGTAAGTGGGGTATGAAAGCCCCCTAGCATTATTGTGTTATCAATAGCTCTCAATAGTTATCAATAGTTCTATTGTTAGTTGTGTTATGCATATCAGTTGTCTTATGTATATCAGTGTTCCATCATTTGGTGCATATGTATTTATGAGTGTTACTGCTTCTTGTTGCCATAGACCCTTAATCATAGTATAGTGTTCATCTCCATATCTTATTACCTTTCTTAATTGGAAGTCTTTTTATCAGATATACTTACATTCCTTTTTTGTTGTTGTTGACATTTGCTTGGATAACTGTCTTCCAAATTTTAAGTCTATTCTTGTCTGTTAGTAAGGTGGATTTCTTGTAAACAACAGGAGGTTGGACTTTATTTTGAAATCCATACAGCCACTCTACATCTTTTTACTGGTGAATTCAGGGCATTTACATTTAAGGTGATTATTGAGACATAAGTGCTCATTACCAATTTATTTTGTCTTTGTGGGTTTTTTTTTCCTGTCTTTGTCTTTATTTCCAAGGGCTTCCTGTTATGTTTTGCTTAAACTCAATTTCTGTTGTCTTATGTGTTAATTCTATTAATTTTTGTTTGAGGGCTATGTTGAGGTTAGTATATGATGGGCTATTTGTGTGGCCCATTGCATGGTCTGGTCTCCACTTGTGCTGATGGGCTCCATTGCTACTTTCTTAAGTGATTTAGGTGTCTGTTATCTCTGTATTTGTTGTTCTGTTGCTTTATAATAAACCCGTCAAAGTTTCTGAATCTTAGTGTAGCTTTTAAAGTATAGTTAGCTTGATGAAAAGAGAGGAATGCATTACAGGAAGAAGAGAATGATGTGAGCCAAAGTGCAGAGTAGCATCTTGGAAATAAAGGTTTAAAATAAAATGAAGTAGGACGAGGCCTGAGTTAAGGCAGAGAGGTCAGCAGTTCTTGGCTAAATCAGAGAGGGCTCGGAATGCTAGGTTAAGGCCATAGGAAACCATGAAAGAATTTTTTTGTTGTTAATAATGTTATGAAGGTATAATTCACATACCATACATTTCACCAATTTATAGTATAAAATTATTTTTTAGTATATTTACAGTTTTACATCCATTACCAGTTTCAGACCTTTTTTTTTTTCATCACTACCTCCTAGTCCTTGAATCCCCCAGTTCCACCTCCTCCACCCCCATGCCTGGCAACTACCAGTCTACTTTCTTTCTCTATAAACTTGCCTATTTTGGAAATTTCATATAAAAGGAATCTTAACATATGACCTTTTGTGAATGAATTATTTCATGTAGCAAAATGTTTTCAAGGTTTGTTCATGTTGTAGCATGAACCAGTATTTCATTCCTTTTATATGACTGTATAATATTCCACTGTATGGATTATACCACTTTTTTTTTAATCAGTTCATCAGTTGGTTGACATTTATGTGTCTACTTTTGGCTTTATAAATAATGCTGCTGTGTACATTTGTGTACAAGGTTTTCTGTAAACAAATGTTTTCATTTCTCTTGGGTATATACCAGTGAGAAGAATTTCCTGCTTTGTATGATAACTGTGTGAGAACTTTTTGAGGAACTGACAGTGTTTTCCAAAGTAGCTGCACCATTTTACATTCCCACCAACAGTGTTGTGAGAGTTTCAATTTTTTTCTTATCCTCACCAACACTTGGTATTGTATCATTTTTTGATTATAGCCATACTGATTATAGCCATACATATGAAGTAGTTTTGGTTTGCGTTTCTCTGATGGCGTGAGGTAGTGGTCCAATTTTATCGTTTTGCATGTGGCTCTCTAGTAGAGAAGACTTTTTCCTCAGAGAATTGTTTTTTGTCATCCTTGTTAAAATCAATTGACCATAAACTTTAAGCAGAGGAGTGACATGATTTTTTTCTTATGTTTTAAGACATTATTGCTGGCTACTATGTAAAGAATGTATTTGGAGGGACCATGAATATATGTACAGAGACCAGTGAGTAGGAATTTGCAGTTATCCAGGACAGAGATGATGGTAACTTGGTCTGCAGTAGTGGTAGTGGAAATGGAGAGAGAGACACAGGTTGTACTTGGGAAATAAAGTTAGTGAGACTTGGGGACTATCTGACTGGGGGAACGGAGCAGGGGCTAAAAAAAGGGGAGAGGTCAAGAATGACTAATTTGGGTTGGGGTCAAGGATGGTCTTAGAGATCTAGTTTGTATAGCTAAGTGGATAGCACTCAAATGGAGAATCATATTAGAGATTAAATAATGAGTTTCACTTAGTTGAATTTGAGGTGCCTGTAAGACTTTCAAGTAGAGATGTTCAGAAGGCAGTTGGAATGTGGGTCTAGACTAGAACTTGGAGATAAGCCGTGTTGGAGAGAGTTATTTGGGAGTTGTGTGCCACATATGTAGGAGCAGAAGCTCTGGGAGATCCTAAGGAGAGAGTAAAAGGAGCTCGAAGAGGTCCCAAGGCTGAGCCCCGTGGGAGGAAGAATAGCAGCCCAAGAAAGTCATAGAGAAGAAATGACCAGTGGTAGAGGAGGAAATCAGGAGGGATCTATAGGAATTTGGTAGAAGGAGGGAATTTTAAAGAGGGAATGATCAATGTATCAAATGCCTCACAGAGTTCAGAAAAATGTCTGTGAAGTACCCATGTATCTTTCCTGTTTTCATGCTCCCACAATATAGGTTGGTTGGTTGATTTTACAAAAAAAAAAGTCTCTCCATACTTCTTGTGGGTAGCAATTTTTAAAACTTTGTAGAACCAGTAATGTTTGCACATACATTTCCCACAACTAGTGACTGAAGGTGTTGCTGTGGGGTCTGGTGGGTATTTATGTCTTAAGTGATGCCAGCTTTCATTGGCATCATCTGTGCAAATCTTTCCCATCCTGAATTGAAGATATTAAAAGCAGTTTGTATTCCAAAATCGAGTCTTTAGTGTTCTTAGACTGAATGTTCAGTCTTTCTTCCTTTCTAACTTCTCTGTGTCTACATATAATATATATCTCTATATATCTCTATATATCTATATATCTATATATAGAAAGAGAGAGAGATATACCTTTTTTTTTTAACCTTTTTTACAGATATATGAAAGAGGCCAAAGAAGCAACCAAGAATGGAGATCTGGAAGAAGCATTTAAACTTTTCAATTTGGCAAAGGACATTTTTCCCAATGAAAAGGTGATGAGCAGAATCCAAAAAATACAGGAAGCCTTGGAGGAGTTGGCAGAAAATGGGGATGATGAATTCACAGATGTGTGCAACTCTGGCCTGCTGCTTTATCGAGAATTGCACAACCAATTATTTGAGCACCAGAAGGAAGGTGTAGCTTTCCTCTATAGCCTATATAGGGATGGAAGAAAAGGTGGTATCTTGGCAGATGATATGGGGTTAGGGAAGACTGTTCAAATCATCGCTTTCCTTTCTGGTATGTTTGATGCTTCACTTGTAAATCATGTGCTGCTGATCATGCCAACTAATCTTATTAGCACATGGGTAAAAGAATTCGGCAAGTGGACTCCAGGGATGAGAGTCAAAACTTTTCATGGTTCTAGCAAGGATGAACGGACCAGAAACCTCAATCGGATACAGCAAAGGAATGGTGTCATTATCACTACCTACCAAATGTTAATCAATAATTGGCAGCAACTTTCAAGCTTGAATGGTCAAGAGTTTGTGTGGGACTATGTCATCCTTGATGAAGCACATAAAATAAAAACCTCGTCCACTAAGTCAGCAATATGTGCTCGTGCTATCCCTGCCAGTAATCGAATCCTCCTCACAGGAACCCCAGTCCAGAATAATTTACAAGAACTGTGGTCCCTGTTTGATTTTGCTTGTCAAGGGTCCCTGCTAGGAACATTAAAAACTTTTAGGATGGAGTATGAAAACCCTATTACTAGAGCAAGAGAGAAGGATGCTACTCCAGGGGAGAAAGCCTTGGGATTTAAGATATCTGAAAACTTAATGGCAATCATAAAACCCTATTTTCTCCGGAGGACTAAAGAAGAGGTACAGAAGAAAAAGTCAAGCAACCCAGAGGTCAGACTTAGTGAAAATAATCCAGAAATTGATGCCATTTATGAAATGCCTTCCCTTTCCAGGAAAAATGATTTAATTATTTGGATACGTCTTGTACTTTTACAAGAAGAAATATACAGGAAATTTGTGTCTCTAGATCATATCAAGGAGTTGTTAATGGAGACACGCTCACCTTTGGCAGAACTAGGTGTGTTAAAGAAGCTGTGTGATCATCCTAGGCTGCTATCTGCACGGGCTTGTCGTTTGCTGAATCTAGGGGCTGTCACTTTTTCTCTTCAAGATGAAAATGAAGAAGATTGCTCAGATGGTGACCATATGGATCAATTAACTGATGATACATTGATGAAAGAATCTGGAAAAATGTTATTTCTGATGGACCTGCTTAAGAGACTGAGAGATGAAGGGCATCAAACACTGGTATTTTCCCAATCAAGACAAATTCTAAACATCATAGAACGCCTCTTAAAGAATAGGTGCTTTAAGATACTGAGAATTGATGGAACAGTTACTCATCTTGTGGAGCGAGAAAAAAGGATCAACTTATTCCAGCAAAATAAAGATTACTCTGTTTTTCTCCTTACCACTCAAGTAGGTGGAGTTGGCTTAACATTAACTGCAGCAACTAGAGTGGTCATTTTTGACCCTAGCTGGAATCCTGCAACTGATGCTCAAGCTGTGGATCGAGTTTACCGTATTGGGCAAAAAGAAAATGTTGTGGTTTATAGACTGATCACTTGTGGGACTGTAGAGGAAAAAATATACAGAAGGCAGGTTTTCAAGGATTCATTAATAAGACAAACTACTGGTGATAAGAAGAACCCTTTCCGATATTTTAGTAAACAGGAATTAAGAGAGCTCTTTTCCATTGAGGATTTTCAAAACTCTGCAACTCAGCTGCAGCTTCAGTCTTTACATGCTGCTCAAAGAAGATCTGATAAGACACTGGATGAACATATCGCCTTTTTGCATTCTTTAGGGATAGCTGGAATCTCAGACCATGATTTGATGTACACACGTGATCTCTCTGTTAAAGAAGAGCTTGATGTAGTGGAAGACTCATGCTACATTCAACAAAGGGTTCAGAAAGCTCAATTCCTTGTTGAATCAGAGTCTCAAAATATAGAGCTCCAAATGGGAAGACAAAGAACCATAAATGAGGGAACCTGGCAGAGAGAACTTGTATTTCCTTCTCAAATAAAGAAGAAATGCCTTCAGATGAATAAACCACAGCCTCAGCTTTCACCTTTTATGACTACTCATCATACTCCAGAAGAAGAAATCAGTCTCCAAATGGCAAGTGTAATCATTGTTGATCAGCTGGAAGAGAGTGAGAAACAAGATCTCTCCAGTAAAAAGATGGATGATACCATCCAGCACCTATGCAAAAGTACGCTTGATGCTGACCTTGTAGTTACTTTACCCAAGGAGTATGGATGTGTGGAAGAAACTTGTATTGATTCTTCATTGGGAATGGCAAAAGGTTTTGCAACTGAAAGCGAAGCACTACAAAAAGAGGAATTGGGAGAAGGGCCTATGCAGGAGGCACTGCAAGAGAACCCTCTGGAAAGTTTTAATTATTTACTTAGCAAATCAGTCAGAGCTGATCTTGGGCCAAATCTAAAGGATGATGAGATTTTATGTCACTACAATCCCTGGCCCACTGATCCCATAAATGAAAATCAAAATATAGACCAGAATGCAGCTGTTACTAAAATAACTGATGATGACTTGTCAGCATCCCACAGTGCACTGAAGGATGCTCAAGTAAATGAGGCCAAATTGGAAGAGGAACCTTTAGCATCTTCACAGTATGCATGTGATTTCAATCTTTTCTTGGAAGACTCTGCAGACAATAGACAAAATCTTTCCAGCCAGTCTTTGGAACATATTGAGAAAGGAAATAGCTTGTGTGACTCCACAACTAATTCTAGAGCAGAGTTTGTTCAGAGTAAAGCATGTCTCAGTATGGATCTTTGTGAGAATGATGATGAGCCAGAAGAAGTAGTGTTGAATGTGAAAGTCAGAAGCAAAGCCAGAAGGATCACTTCAGATGGTGAAGATGAAGATGATACTTTTAAAGGAACTTCAGCATTCAGCACATCTCCCTTTGAATTCTCATCTGAAAGACGATTTGATGCTTCAACTCCCAAAAATGACATCAGCTCACCTGGAAGGTTCTTTTCACCTAAAATACCTGATAATATAAATAAGTCTGTAAACTCTAGATCTAGAAGATCCCTGGCTTCAAGGAGGTCTCTTATTAATGTGGTTTTAGACCATGTGGAGGATATGGAGGAAAGACTTGAGAACGACAGTGAAGCAAAGGTTGCTGAGGATTATTTGGAGGAAGGGGCAGGGGAAAGTAGTGGCGAAGCCTCAGATAGCACAGAAGAGGAGCCTTCCAGAGAAACGCTGTCTGCAGAAAAGGAGTCCAGCTGGTTAACGACACCTCAGCCTGGTGCTCTCGCTCAAGAGACCTCTCTTGGTGACCCTGAGCCTTTGTCTGATGGACAATTGGTTGATTCTCCCCAGGAAAAGGCGGTGGAGACTGCAGATGACTATGAGACTCTTGTAACTCGTGGAAAAGAACTGAAAGAGTGTGGAAAGATACAGGAGGCCTTGGACTGCTTAGTTAAAGCACTTGACATAAAAAGTGCGGATCCCGAAGTCATGCTCATGACTTTAAATTTGTATAAGCAACTTAATAAAACTTAAGACTATAACCTGTTTATTGTGTGTTAAAGCAAAAGTGACTGTGAGGTAATTTGTTCCCATAACTGGATTTTTTGAGAGTATGGAGCACGCAGGTTTAAGATGAGATCTCAGAAAGCAAGTTTTTGTTTCCAACTTTTGTAAATATCCAGTATTCTAAGCACTGGATTAGTATCTCTACTTGAATATTCTTATATTTTTCTTTCAGGCATACTGTGTAAACTTAACAGAACTATGTTATTTTTAGATTCTGGTCATTGTTTTATTCTGAAAGTGATCTCTTTTGTATATCATAGTTCAGATAATATTAAAGTTACTTTTTCCAAGTTTTTCTTTTCCACTGTTTCTTTCACTGAGGTAACACTGGCATATGCATATAGAAACTCCTTAGGAGCTTGTCATTTGTCTCCCAACTCTAAGACTGGCTTGTTAACCTGCAACTCGATGCTCTCTGCTTACTAGAGGGGAAGGCTGGGATGAGGCACTTGATACTAGGCTCCTTTATCCTGCGTTCCTTGCTCTGCAGTTACTGACGTTGGTGACCACTTCACCACTGTACACTCACCACAAGCTGCATTCTGACACATACCAGCACACTGTGTCTTTTTATAGGCTAAGAAGGAGTTTTGTTCCTTCTCAGAAACAGAAAGTACAGTATAGCACTCTGCACTCTGTCATTAGAGAATGGGAGCTAGCATTTACCAAATAACCTACTGTGTGCCAGCACACTAGAGTTCTTGTTTACTCTTCACCGTTATCCTTTGAGGTAGTGTGGCATTTCCATTTTTTTAGTTGAGGAAACAGGTTCAGTGAGACCGTGACCTGCCCATGATCATTTACTAAGGGATGAAATGAGTTTTTACCATGTGTCACCTTAGCGAAAAGCCATTATAATACACTAAATTGTTTTCACTCAAGACTTCTGACATCAGAAGTGTGTGGGTTTCCCATACCATGTAATTTTCCAAGTCTGCAAACACTTGGAAATTGAGTGTCCTCCACACCAGTGCAATTCTGACACTACCCAACTTAGGTTGAAAGTCCACAAATCTAAGGGCCCATTCCCATACCGTCCTTACTTCAAAAGCCAATTGCTAGCATTGAGTTTCCAGGTTACCCACATTTCTGTTCAGCTTGGCTACAAATCTAGGGTTCCCCTGACAGCCCCCTTCAGGTTCGATAATTGGCTCGAATGGCTCACAGAACTTGGGGGTGGGGGGAAGTTTACTTACAATGTTTTCTTGTATGTGAAGGAGAGACTCAGGAACAGCCACATGGAAGAGATGCATGGGGCAAGGTATGGTGGGGAAAGGAGTGCATGTGGTGCGTTCATGTCCTCCCTAGGTACTGCCACCCTGCCGGCACCTTGATGTGTTCACCAACACAGAAGTAACCCAGACCCTGTGTGTAAGGGTTTTTCTGGAGGTTTCATTACATAAGCATGATCGCTTCAATCACTGGTCGTTGGTGATTAACTCAATCTCTAGCCTCTTTCCCCTTCCTAGAGGTCAATGGTGAGGCCCAGAATTCCTACCCTCTCTTATGTTTATCTTTCTGGTGACCAGTCCCCATCCTGAAGCTATCTGGGGACCCCAGCCATCTCACTGCATACAAGAGATACTTCAGAGATCTTATTAGTTTTCGTAACTGGGAAAGACGACCAGGTATTTTTTATTATATCACATATACACATAAAAGTTACTTATAGGGTGCCTCCCCGGTGGCACAGTGGGTTGAGCACCTGTGAAGCTGTTCGCAGCCTTTGCAGCATGGGTTCAATTCCCAGATGGCCAGGGAGAAACCCACATGGTGTGGCAGACCTCTCCTGCCTCGCCCGCTGCTCCCCTCAGCAGTGTCTTCGGTCCGTCTGCCTGTTCTTCTCCCCGCTCTCTCTGGTGAATTCTTTCACCCTCCGGCGCCTCTGACCTGTACCCTAGTTCTTGTATAAATAAGTAAATCTTAAAAAAAAATTAATTTTTTTTTTAAAAAGTTACTTATAGGGCCCTCCCTGGTGGTGCAAGGGGTTTAGTCTCAGCACTATAAAACTTTTGGCAGCCACTGAAACCAGAGTTGGATCCCCAGCCGGGGAGCTACCCACATGTGCAGCAGAACTCTTCTGTCTCATCTGCTGCTCCCCTCAGCAGTGTATTTCTGCCAATCTGCCTGCTCTGCTCCCCACTCTGTCTCTGGTGAATCCTCCTACCCCCTCCCCCCCACAGCTCTGGCCTGCACCCCAGCTCTTGTATGCATAAATCTTTAAAAAAAGTTACTTATAAAATACATGTATAAAGGAGGCAGATCAACATGGCGGCAAGGAGATGCTGCGAGTAAGATCTCCCATTAAAAAAAAGTTAATAGGAAAAGCGGCAGGTCCCAGTGAGAACTGGGACACGGAAGATAAACGGACGACTCCAGCAAACTACCCGAAGAAGAAAGTTGCCATAAAAGAGGACTAGAAGGGAGGAAAGCAAAGAACCCTGCTACCCTCCCCCACCCTCAAAGTCGGCACTCTCCGACCAACAGAAAGGAGGAAAAAAACAAACTAAAACGACCAACAAGAACAAACTATGCATCAAGCGGGACTGGGAGTGGAAAGGAACTATTTCAGCCACCACACCCCGTGAACTGGAGCTGTGGAGAACCCTGCAGGATTCGCCGCGGAGGCTCCAGGCGCCATTAGAGAACAACAGAGACTCCCGGAGGTCTACAAACAGCCCCGGGTCAGCTGGTAAGCTTGCGTGGAAAAGCTGCGTGCTTGAAAAGCAAACGCGGATCACGGCTGCCCAGGTCCCAGCGCCTGCGACCTAGGCTTGCGGGGAGACGCACGGAGGCCCTCACTGAGGTGAAAGTCCCTCACTGAGTAATCAGGAACCAGGCGCCCAGGCACGGGAGCGGGCTGCAAAAAGTGCCATTTCTGCGGTCATTAAACTGGGCTACAGCCTGCGTCCTGGACCTGAGGCTTTGGAACTGAGACCCGGGCACAAAATTTGGGGCGTGGGTTCTCCACGACGGTGGGGCAAGGCAGACACAGCACCCCAAAGCCGCTGAGGTTTGCCCTACCATTCACGCTCTGTTCCCTGTCCCATGGGGTGAAAAAAACAGCTCCCCAAGGACAGTAGGAGAGATCTCTGGCGCCACCTAGAGACCAGAAAAAAAGTCACTGACACCCCATAGAACAGGGACCTTTCTTCAGAAAAGACTGCTTGAAAACGGCAGAAGGCTCCCGGAGGAGCTAGTGGCCAGCTGGGAAGTTAGCCCACGCCAGGCCCCTTCTGAACAGCAGTCTGAGCCCACAGGGGGAGCGGGCACCCACAGCCAGGACAGACCGGGCAAGGAGAAGAGTGTGCCTGAGACCAGACGCGCAGGGAGTGCATCCCGCATCACCATTTTAGAACAGGGACATTTCTTCAGTAAAGACTGCCTGAAACCAGCAGAAAGCTCCCTCAGGAGCCAGAGGTGAGTGGGGAAGTTTGCCCATGCCAGGCCCCTTCTGGCCTGCAGTCCAAGCCCAGAGCGGGAGCGGGAACCCACCGCCGGGGCAGACCAGGCGCACAGGGGAGTGTGTCCCCACATCGGCATTTTAGAACAGGGACCTTTCTTCAGTAAAGACTGCTTGAAACTGACAGATGGCTCCTGGAGGAGCCAGAGGGGAGCGGAGAAGATCACCCAAGATGCCGACCAGTCCCAGAAACACAGTGTCCCAATGCATACAACAAATTAGAAAACAGACAGTAGGGAGTAGAATCACACGCAACCTAACAACTCCTCAGGAAAAAAGCACACCACAAAAGGAAAACCACCCCCCAGATTGCAACGACAGTAACTTGGAAGAACTTCTGAGCCTTCCAGAAAGAGAATTTAAAATTGTCATGATTAAAAAAGTGACAGAACTCATAAAGGAAAACAATGATATGAGAAAAATAATCAATGATCAGAAGAATGATATTGAGTCCCTAAAGGGGGAAGCAAAAGAAACGCAGGAGATCAATGAATTAATGGAAGAAATAAAGAACTCTGGGAAAAGCAATGAAAGCAGAATAGATGAAATGGAAGAACGAATATGTACTCTTGAAGACACAGAAATAAAAAGAACCAAAACAGAAAAGGAAAGACAAGTACGAAGGAAAAAAACCAAAGAAGGACTTTGGGAACTATCTGACTCCATGAGGAAAGGAAATATAAGAGTTATAGGAATACCAGAAGGAGAGGAGAGAGATGTAGGAACAGAGAAAATATTCAAAGAGATAATTGAAGAGAACTTCCCAAATGTGAAGGAGCTGAAAATTGATATGCAAGAAGCAAGAAGAACACCAAACTTCCACGATGAAAGGAAAAATACAGCAAGACACATAATAGTAGAGCTCCCAAGAATCCAGGACAAGGAAAAAATAATGAAGGTGACAAGAGGGAAGAACAGATAACATTCAAAGGAAACCAATCAGGCTGACATCAGACTTCTCCGAAGAACACACGCGGCAAGGAGAGAGTGGAGGGACATAGTCAACAGACTCCAAGAAAACAGATGCCAACCAAGAATACTCTCTATCGCAAAGCTCTCTTTCCTCTATGAAGAAAGAATAAGGACCTTCCCAGACAACAGAAACTCCGGAATTTCATTACGACTAAACCCCCACTCCAAAAAATACTACAAGGAATCCTAAAGCCAGAACCTCAGAGGGACGAATAACAATGAAAGAAGGCCAAAAAAAAAAAAGTTATTAAACGAATAAATAAAATCAAAGGAAAGACAAACACAATGGCAAATACAGATGCTAACATATCAATACTAACTCTAAATGTAAATGGACTAAACTCTTCAATAAAAAGACACAGAGTAGCAGGCTGGATTAAGAAACAAAACCCAACCTTTTGCTGTCTCCAGGAAACACATTTAGCTACAAAAGATAAAATAGACTCAAAGTTAAAGGATGGAAAACAATCCTACAAGCAAATGGACCAAAAAAGAAAGCAGGAACAGCTATACTTATATCAGATAAAACAGATTTCAAACTCAAAAAGATAAAAAGAGACCCCAATGGTCACTACATTATGATCAAGGGGACAATACTTCAAGAAGAAATAACACTCATTAACATATACTCACCAAACGAAGGAGCACCAAAATATATCAGACAACTGTTGTCATCTCTGAAAACAGACATCAGACAAAACACATACGTAGTGGGAGACTTCAACACACCACTATCAACAATGGGTAGATCAACAAGACAAAAAATAAGTAAAGAAACTAAAGCTCTAAATAAAGACCTAGAGCATTTGGGCTTAACAAACATCTATAGAACACTAAACCCCAAAAAAACGGTGAATACACATTTTTCTCAAGTGCATACGGATCATTCTCCAGGATCGATCACATACTGGGGCACAAGACAAACATCAACAGATACACAAGATTGAAATCATACAACCATCTTTTCTGACCATGAAGGCATCAAACTAGAAATAAACCATAAAAAGAAGGCAAGAACTCTCCTACCTCATGGAGATTAATAACCACACTACTGGAAAACCACTGAACTAATGAGGAGATCAAAGAAGAAATTAAAAAATTCTTTGAATTGAATGACAAGGAGGACACCAATATCCTAAATGTATGGGATGCAGCAAAAGCAGTAATAAGAGGAAATATATAGCAATAGAGGCTCACATCAAGAAACAAGAAAGAACTCAAAGAAACAACTAATCTCGAAGCTCAAAGATCTAGAAAAAGAACAACAAAAAAAACCCAAAAACCAGTAGAAGAAAAGAAATAATAAAACCAAAGCAGAAATAAATGAAATTGAAATAAAAAAAACAATCCAAAAGATCAATGAAACCAAGAGCTGGTTCTTTGAAAAAATAAATAAAATACACAAACCCTAGCCAGGCTCACAAAGGAAAAAAGGGAGAAAGCACAAATAAACAGGATTAAATGAAAGAGGAGAAATCACAACAGACACACAGCAAAATCAAAAGAATAATCAGTAACTACTATGAACAGTTATATGGAAACAAGTTCAACAATCTAGAGGAGATGGACAAATTCCTACAACTCTACAATCATCCAAAGCTAGATAAAGAAGAAATAGAACACCTAAACAGACCAATTACAAGCAGCGAAATTGAAATGGTAATCAAAACCGCCCCAAAAAAAAAGCCCAGGACCTGATGGATTTACAAATGAATTCTACCAAACATTCAGAGACGAATTAGTGCCTATCCTTCACAAACTCTTCCAAAAAATTGAGAAGGAAGGGACAATACCAAACACGTTCTATGAAGCCAACATTACACTAATACCAAAACCAAACAAGGACAGCACAAAAAAGGAAAACTACAGGCCAATCTCCCTAATGAACACTGATGCAAAAATCCTCAATAAAATTTTAGCTATCAGAATCCAACAATGTATCCATAAGATAATTCACCACGACCAAGTAGGATTCATGCCAGGGACACAAGGATGGTTCAACATCCGAAAATCAATCAACGTTATCCAACACATCAACAAAAAGAAATATAAAAATATGATAATATCAATAGATGCTGAGAAAGCTTTCGACAAAGTGCAACACCCATTCATGATAAAAGCCCTTGAAATTCTTGGGATACAAGGAACATACCTCAACATCATAAAGGCCATCTATGACAAGCCAACAGCCAGTATCATTCTTAATGGTGAAAAGCTGAAAGCAATTCCATTAAGATCTGAACAAGACAAGGATGTCCACTCTCACCACTGCTTTTCAATATAATACTGGAGTCCTAGCCAGAGCAATAAGACAAGAGAAGACATACAAGGAATCCAAATAGGAAAGAAGAAGTCAAACTATCACTTTTGCAGATGATATGATAATATACATAGAGAACCCCAAAAACTCCACAGAAGAACTAATTCAACTCATCAATCAGTTCAGTAAAGTGGCAGGATACAAAATCAACACGCAAAAGTCAGTAGCCTTCCTATACACAAACAATAAATCTGAAGAAGAAGAAATAAAAAAACCCTTTTATTATTGAAACAAAAAAATCAAATATGTGGGAATAAATCTAACAAAAGAGGTAAAGGAACTATACAAAGAAAACTATAAAACACTGTTAAAAGAAATAGAAGAAGACACAAAGAAATGGAAAGACATCCCCTGCTCATGGATTGGAAGAATAAACATTATTAAAATGGCCATCCTACCAAAAGCAATATACAGATTCAATGCTATTCCAATAAAAATTTCAATGTCATTCTTCAAAGAAATAGAACAATTATTGATGAAATTCATATGGAATCACCAAAAACCCCGAATAGCCAAAGCTCTACTGAAAAAAAAAAAAAAGAAGGGAATGGAGGCATCACACTCCCAGACTTCAAAATATACTACAAAGCCATAATCATCAAAACTGCATGGTATTAGAACAAGAACAGACATACAGACCAATGGAATCGAATAGAAAATCCAGAAATAAACCCACAGATTTATGGTCAACTAATCTTTGACAAAGGAGCAAAGACTATGCATTGGAGCAAAGAAAGTGTTCAATAAATGGTGCTGGGAAAACTGGGTCGCTACATGCAAAAGAATGAAGCTTGACCACTACCTCACACCATACACAAAAATTAACTCAGAATGGATTAAAGAACTAGACATAAGACCTGATACCATAAAATACATAGAAGGAAATATAGGCGAAACACTACGTGATAACATCAAAGACATCTTTACAGAACACATCACCCAAAGCAGTGATAGTGAAGGCAAAGATAAACAGCTGGACTACATCAAATTAAAGAGCTTCTGCACAGCAAAAGAGACAATAACAAAAACAAAGAGAAACCCACCAAATGGGAGAACATTTTTGCACACAACACACTAATGATAAAGGACTGATCACAAAAATCTGCAAAGAGCTGATGAGACTCAACAACAACAAAAAAATAATCCAGTCAAAAAAATGGGCAGAAGAGCTAAAAAGAAACTTCTCAGAAGAGGAAATGCAAATGGCAACAGGCATATGAAAAAATGTTCAACATCACTTGTCATCAGGGAAATGCAAATCAAAAACTACCATAGAGATACCATCTTACACCAGTGAGAATGGCACATTAAAAAAACTAGCAACAACAAGTGTTGGCAAGGGTGTGGAGAAAAAGAACTCTTCTGCACTGTTGGTGGAGTGCAAACTGGTCCAACCACTATGGAGAGCTGTGTGGAGATTCTTTGGACCTACTAAACATAGAGCATATGATCCAGCAATTCCACTCCTAGGGATTTACCCAAAGGACACAGAAACATCAATTCCAAAGAGCACCTGCACCCCTATGTTTATAGCAGCACTATTTACAATAGCTAAGCTTTGGAAACAGCCCAAATGCCCAAAAATAGATGACTGGATCAAGAAGATGTGGTACATATACACCATGGAATATTACTCAGCATTCAAAAAAGATAACACACATGCAATTTGCAGCAACATGGATGGCACTGGAAGGGATCATCCTCAGCAAAATAAGCCAGAAAGAAAAGAAAAATACCGGATGGTCTCACTCATAGCAGGAATCTAGAAAACTTAAATAAGGGACCAGGAAAATGAATAACTATAAGAAAGTGAAAATCAAAATCAACAAAAAAACTATGAACCAGAGACACTCTATGGGGGGTAGGGGGCCGGAGGGGAGGGATTGGGGTCAAAATAAGGGGGTTGCAATTGTATGGGGAATATAAAAATAAAATTTATTATAAAAAATACATGTATTTTCACATAGTACTATTCTCATGTATCTTACTAAATATGGAGCTAGGGGTTTGAAGGAGATGAGCTGAGTTTATATAATAGGTTATTTATTGATAATACCAAATTTTGCTTACCAGAAGAATTTGTTACTAGCATTTCAGGGAGGATTATGGGATTGACTATATATCATTTCAAAAATCCTTGGTGGTAACATTTTGTGATTCAATGTGCCAGAGTCTGCATTTCAGTCCAGCTCATCGAGGCCGTGGGTGGACACAGTGGCCACAGTGGCACAGGTAGAGGGCAGCAGACCATCCACTGCTCCCTGTATCTGTTTGTGGTCTCTTCCATCAAGCATATCAATATTGTGGAAATTCAGGTAAGTATCCCCCTTTCTCTTGACACAACAATAGAAAAGCCCCACACAATTTATTTGCTTGCCAGGAGGTTTTAGGGGCCTGTATCTATTTGATTTGAATAGTGAGGCTTTTAGTTCTAGGTATTTTTCTTACTGCGGAAACAAAATGCTTTTTTAAAAATTGAATAGTGCCTTCATTCAGGTTCTGCAGCAGGGTCTAGCAAATACGTTTTTTTCATAGCCTTATGACCAATAAACTCACTTTCAGAGGTTTTTGTTTTTAGGCCTTTTAGAGGAATATTCATTTCACTTAGTTTTTATCAAATACTGGTTTACACCATCATGTGATTTAGGGGCCTGGGGTCACACGTCCCCAGATGCACGTCACCACACCATTTATGCCATTAAAGCATCCACAGTCAACTCTGGGCCCCCACCCAATAGTCTCATTTCTGGGTCCTATTTCTAGGGTTGGTTTTGGTTTTGTTTTGTCAGTTCCTTTGCTTCTCTGTATTCCATATGTGAATGAAATCATCCGGTATTTCTTCGTCCTTCTAACTTATTTCATGTAGCATAACCCCCTCCAGTTCCATGTTGTCACAAATGGCAAGAGTTCGTCTTTATTTTATAGCTGAGTAGTATTCCACTGCATCCAAACCACATCGCCTTAATTCACTCACCTGTGCTGGGCACTTAGGTTGTTTCTATGACTTGGCTATTGGTATACAGTGCTGCAATGAACATAGGCACGCATGTATCCCTTCAAATTAGTGTTTTTGCATTCTTTGGGTAGAATATAAGTGGAATTGCTGGGTCAAAAGGTAGATCTTTTTTTTAATATTTGCAGAAACTCCTTATTATTTTCCAGAGGGGCTGGACCAGTCTACATTCCCACCAGCCGTGTTTGAGGGTTACCTTTTTCTCCATATCCTTCTCCAGCATTTGTTGCTGCTTTTTATTTTTATGGGCCATGCTCATGGGAGTGAGATGGTATCGTGTTGTGGTTTTGATTTGCATTTCCCTGTAGGTAAGCGATGTTGAACATAATACATGACATAGAATATTCAAACAGTGTCTTAGGGCAGGGGTTTTTAAACTGAAGTTCATGGATAGAATTCAGGTATTTATGATTTGGATGGGAAAAAATGTTTACATCTTCCCCCACTACCTGTATCTGGCGTTTGATGTTTCCTTTCATTACAAATGTAGGCAACACACTGCAAAAATATTAGCAGTAACTGTGACTTTGTCACCAATAGAAATCAGATTTCGCAGTTCTTGCAGCTATCTAAAATAACACTGATATTCATCACTACAGAATTAGTGGTTTTTAAATGTACCACTAGAACTCATTACTTAACATATGAACAGGCATATAGATCACGTGTATTATATAAAAATTTATATATAAAATTTAAAAACATTATGTTGCAGTATAATTGGTGTCCTTTGTAAGCCTATGTATTTACTTTATATTTTTAAATCAACATTTCGGAGCAGGAGCCATGGACTTGGGAAAGCTGCCAGAGCACTCAAAGACCCCTGACCTAAGGGTATGAGGTACAATGTCTTACTCAACCTCCCTTATATCTGGGTTGTCATTCCCAGAGGCAGTCTATGAATGTATAAGCGCAAGTCTAGGTGTATATATTTGCCTTTTACACAAATGCTAGTATATTGTTCTGCACCTTAGTTTTAAATTTTAACACAGCTGTCTTTGTTTTTTTTTTTGTGTGTGTGTGGGACCCTCGCCGGTGGCCGGGGATTGAATTGGCGCTGCAGAGGTTGCGGGCAGCCTCGCAACCCAGCGCTCAACCGCTGCGCCACCAGGGGAGGCCCTAACACAGCTGTCTTATATTGAATGGATATACCATAATTTATCACCTTCTACTGATGGACATTCAGAATTTTCTCCAAATAAAGTTGTAATGAATATCCTTGTACCTTTCACATATGTGATTATAGGGTAATTTTCTAGAAATGGAGTTGCTGGGTAAAAGGGTATATCTATAATTTTGACGGTATTGCCAAATTGTTCTCCATAGAGGTCATAATAATTTACATTTCCATCATTAATGAATACCTGTTTCCCCAGATGGTCACCACCCATACGTTTAACATTTTTAACTTAACCAATATGATAGGTTAAAAAGCGGGATCTCATTTTGGTTTTAACTTGCAATTATTTTACTATGAATGAGGTTTGTTCTTTAAACTTATTGATAAGATGCACTTTCAAAGTGGAATTAAGTGCACACACTATAATGCATATAAATTTGTAAAAGTTTTTTCATTTATCAACTTCTTCAGAATCAGAGTTCCCTGTCAAAAGCTAACTTCCCAAAAGCTTACTGGGTGGGAGAGGCCCATTCCTGTGATACTGTCTCACAAGTTAGCCATAATTGAAAACTTGCTATATCTGCTTTCTCTCCATGCCACACAACTTACTTGCTTTTTCTAGTTTACCTTTCAAGCACTCTAGCTTCTTTCCTTTGTGGGTGACAGCTATGCCACAGACATTCACTTAGTATCCTGGGTAAGCTAGTGACTGGTTAGGTAGTATCTTAGGCACATAGCTTTTCAGAATTTTCGCCAAGATTTTCAGAAATTCATGGCCCTTATCTAGGAACACTGTTTTGAATGTGGTTTTTAAAGAAGTTTCATGTTATATCTACTATTTTGAGTACCCTTCTACCATACTGGCAAATCTGTGTATCCCAGGTAATAGGGAGGACTTTCATCTGTTCAGTGGGGAAAATCTCATGGAAACATAGCTTCCAGAGATGTTCAGAAACTCTTCTCAAGTGGGAAACTTAGGTCTTTAAGTGATTTGCCAGTATATGGCCTACTGTGGGCATATTAAATGCAGCTGAGAACACAGTATGTTAAAAGAATTATTGTTATGAATCATAGTTGTGTTGACAAAATTTTAGTATTATAATCTTCATATACGTTTTTGAACATCATAAACATGGTATTATAAATTAAGAAAATGTAGACACATAGAATGTTGGCCCTGAGATGGTTATAATGTAACCTGTACACTTGAAGATAAGGGAATGTTTTTATGCTGACATATCTCCCTCTAACCAGCACTTGGTAAATGGCCCCTTACAAAAAAAGTAGTAGAAAAAATGATTGTCTTTTTTTCTTCCAATAAACATTTAAAAATAAAAGAGGCATATTGAATGGCTATTGTGTGCCATTTACTATGTTAATAAGACTATGGAGCTAATAATGCCTGACCTGGCAGATTAAAGTAGGATGACCTGTAAAACAAGTGTCCAGGAACATCTATTTGATGGTCAATTCAATGTGTACGAGTACTGTGAGCTGTTATTTGGCTCCCCAAGAGATGGTTTCTAACTTATGGGATATACTGAGAAATAAAGTAGTCCCGGGAGGAAAGGAACTACAGGTTAAAGGAGTGTGCTTAAACTACTTACAATAGCCAAGTTATGGAAACAACCCAAAATGCCCCCAAATAGACAAATGGATCAAAAAGATGCGGCATATTTACACAATGGAATATGTGTTTGTCAAAAAAAGACAAACTCATGCCATATGCTGCAACATGGATGGAGCTGAAGGGGATTATACTAGCTGAAATAAGTCTGAAGGAAAAAGACAAATATCGGATGGTCTCACTTAAATGTGGAATGTACAGAAACCGAACAAAAGGTCAAGAAAAAGTCAAAACTAGCAAGCTGACCATAGATCTGAGGCATACAGCAAAGGAGTGGGCAGGAGCAGGGGCAAAACAGGGGAGGGAAGAACACAAGGGAATATGGTGATGGCTCACAGGTGATGTGGTAGGAGAACTATGGGGACTACAGTGATGTAAGAAAAAAATAAAAAGGGAGTATGCTTGATGTCTTTGGGAACTACTGACTGAATACCTATTACAACACACACCAAACCCGAATGACAATTCACAAATTACAAGGGTTATTCACCTTTTAAAGTAAAAATCAGGCCATATTCAATCTTTCATACAATTTTATTTTTTTCCTTCAACCATAATAATATGATATCCAAATTTTGTTTTAACTGGAGGGTCTGTAAACACAGGCTTATCCAGCCCACTTACAGGCAAGGCAAATGCTGCTTCTTGAAATGGTCCCACCATGGACCCTCTGGTCATCCAACCCAAGTCGCCCTGAAAAACCCAAAAGGTAGATGTCAAGTGGCCCCGAAGAGTTCTACAGTTCTACTGTAGCTTAAGAGAATTTCCCAACACAAATGCTAAGGTTCCTGGGTTTATTCATCTAGGCTATTAAAGAACAGACTTGACAAGGACAAATGGTAGAAGTCCAACCCTGGACTGAATATATAAGGACTCATAATGTTGCTGGGTATTTGTTAGCTGTGCAAGTTTGGTCATGTTTAGGTTTAGACAGGTGACGTGTATTCAGCTAATTACAAGTTGGGCATTTCTGGTTTTAAGATATTTAAAGACAGCTAAAATGAATGGCAGAACACAGAAATTCTCTTACTGCTTCATTTAAAATGAAAAGTGCACCATACCCCTTGCCTGGCTTTATCTTCACTGTATTGTGTGGCCACTTCATTGAATCGCATTCCAGACTTTAGCTTTTCCATTGCTTCCATGATTTTTCCGTGTTTTTCACATAGAATGTGTCTGACCTACAAGGAAAAAAACATGTTCACATACTATTTGGAGACCCAAACGATTCCTTTCCTCACAGCATAATAGTCATAGCTGGATTACCCCCACTAGTGAAAAAACATGTTAGCTCATGGCAGTGGAAAATTATGGCAGTCTGCCCAGTTGCATAATGGCCACAAATCCATTTTTCATATTAATACAGTATCTCAGAACCCTGATATAGATGGAAAATGGGTATCTGGCTGTGGAAGCTTGCACCTTTTATCTTCTACTCAATAGTAACAGGAAGAGGAAACATCTTAATAGTTGAGAGCATGAGTCCTGGAGACAAATCCCCAATCTATGTTAATCATCTTACACTTACATACATACACACACACACACACTCTCTCTCTCTCTCTCTGACATATTTAGACCTCCTACTTTTATATTTGTATTTTCTAGAAATTTATCCTTTATATGTAACTTTTCCAATTTTTTAAAGATTTATTTTTATTTATGCATACAAGAACTGGGGTGTAGGCCAGAGGTATGGGGGGTAAGAGGAGTCACCAGAGACAGAGTGGGGAGCAGAACAGGCAGATCTACTGAAATACACTGCTGAGGGGAGCAGTGGGCAAGACAGGAGAGGGTCTGCTGTGCTACATGGGTTAGCTCTTGGCTGGGAATCAAACTCAGGCGCAGTGGCTGGTGATAGCTTGATGCACTGAGACTTTAACCCCTGCGCCACCAAGGAGGCCCATTTTTCGAATTTATTGACATACAGTATTTTATAGTATTCTCATTTCTAGTAAATCTGTACTTGCTCCCACTCATTAAGGTTTATTTTTTCTAGAAACATCTTTTTCTTTGTCTAGAAAATATTTTTTTTTATAAATTCTTTTAAATGTTACAGGCTTTGAGTTTTGATGTTCTCTATTGTTTACAATTTTAATCATCAATTCTTATTATGTATACTTCTTCCTTCTTTATATTTCATTTATGGTTATTTTTCTAACTTTTTTTTTAAAGATTTATTTATACAAGCACTGGGTACAGGCCAAAGGCATGGGAGGGTGAGAGAATTCACCAGAGACTGAGCAGGGAGCAGAAGAGGCAGAAAGATGGAAGACAGTGCCGAGGGGAGCAGTGGGCGAGACAGGAGAGGTCTGCTGCGCCATGTGGGTTGCTCCCTGGCCGGCCGGGAATCGAACTGGCTCTGCAGAGGCTGTGGACAGCTTCACAGCGCTGCACTCAACCCGCTGCGCCACCGGGGAGGCCCTAGTTTTCTAACTTTCTGAGAAAAACACTTTGCTCAGTAGTTTTCATTTTTTCCTTCTTTCTAAAATAAAGATTACCACTAATGCAACTTGTACCACACCCCATACATTTTATATGCGGTTTTCAGCTCTTAAGTATTATACAATTTCCATTTCTTCCTGCTATCTTTTTATTATTCACATCTAATAGTATCACATTATGATAGAAAGAAAAAGTATGTTCAACATGATGTAAATCTCAGGAAATAAGCAACCATCTTAAGTGAGCCAGTGTCCAGATAAGCTTGAAGGTGCATTCTTTATTGTTTAGGGTCAAATCTCTTTCTCTGGCCTTTCACTATCAACATTGCTAAGCTGTATGACTATTTTATAAAGGTTATTTTACTAATTTATAAAGGTTAATTTTCTGTTGCCATTTTACATGTTTTCTTCCTCACTAGTGTCTTAAAATCTGATTCTGCAGTGAAGTACTAATCATAAAACTATAATTGTATTACCACAGTAGGCATATTTTTAAACCTCTTAAATGTTTTCCCATTTTTACCTGAGATAATGACAGTACCTATGTGTTCTCATAGGGTTGTAAAGAATGAGATAATGCAGCTATTAAAGTTAGCTATTATTTCATCCAAGTGGGATGATATGGAAAACTACTAGGAAATATCTTACCAAAAGGAGGCCAAAGAAGCTACTCCACGATGCAATACTTTGAAAAAGTATATGTTGACTCATTGGTGGTGCAAGGGGTTAAGAAGCAACCTATGAAGCTATCCACATCCACTGCAGCATGAGTTCGATCACCCGCCAGGGAGCTACCCACATGGTGCAGCAGACCTCTCCTGACTCGCCTGCTGCTCCCCTCAGCAGTGTATTTTGGTCTATCTGTCTGTTATGTTCCCCGCTCTGTCTCTGGTGAATTGGTGAATTCTCTCACCCCCCATGCCTCTGTCCTGTACCCCAGTTCTTGTATGCATCTTTAAATAGATCTTTTAAAAAAAAAGTATATGTTGAATATTTTTTTTTTTAATAGAGGCATGTTTTATTTATTTATTTGTTTGTTTTGTTTGTACATGCACTGGGTACAGTCAGAAGCGCGGGAGGGTGAGAGAATTCACCAGAGCCAGAGCGGGGAGCAGAGCAGGCAGAAGGACCGAAGTACACTGCTGAGGGGAGCAGCGGGCGGCAGGAGAGGTCTGCGCGCCATGTGGGACCCTCCTCCGGTGGTAGGGGAGCAGCCGGGGATCGAACCGGCGCCGCAGAGGCTGCGGGCAGCTTCGCAACCCAACGCTCAACCGCTGCGCCACCGGGGAGGCCCTATATGTTGAATATTAAGAATATTAACTGAGGTCTCCCTGGTGGCGCAAGGGGTTAAGACTCAGCACTATGAAGCTATCTGCAGCCACTGCAGCACGAGTTCGATACCCAGCCAGGGAGCTAACCCACATGGCACAGCAGACCTCTCCTGTCTCACCCGCTGCCCCCCCCCAGCAGTGTATTTCAGTACATCTGCCTGTTCCACGCCCCACTCCGTCTCTGGTGGATCCTCTCATTCCCCCACACCTCTGGCCTATACCCCAGTTCTTTTTTTTTTTTAAGATTGATTTATTTATTTATACAAGTACTGGGTACAGTCAGAAGTGCGGGAGGGTAAGAGAATTCACCAGAGCCAGAGCAGGGAACAGAACAGGCAGACTGACGAAATACACTGCAAAGGGGAGCAGCGGGTGTGGCAGGAGAGGTCTGCCACGCCATGTAGGACCCTTGCCGGCGGCCGGGAATCGAACTGTTATAGGGCAGCCCCAATACAAAACAGGGTGCCTGACTGTGGGTCCTCACCTGCGCACTTAAATGGACTTATCAATGCTCTACTGCAGGCACACACGAAAGGTTAATAAAAGGTTTATTTACAGGGGAAGGGCAAATGATGAAATGTACCGCTCAGGGAGAAAAGTGGGAGACAAAGTTTTAAATGCCTCCTACCCGATCCGCCGATCAGGAATCCCAAATGGCACTCTGAGAGCTGGCTGCAAGCCAGGAGCTGTGAAGCCAGGAGGCGAGCGAACAGCGAGCCCCCCAAGGCCCACGTGTTTGGTTTTTATATCCAACCTGGCTGCTTAACTCCACCCTCAGGTCCCAGCCACCTTCCCTTCGGTGGTAACGGGATTTGTCTTTCCCAATGTCCTGATGGCTTTGGTCTAAAGTGGGGGTGGAGTCCACAAAGCCTGTATGGGATTAGCACAGGACATCTTTCCCCATAACAGAACTGGCGCTGCAGAGGCTGCAGGCAGCTTCGTAGCCCAGCGCTCAACCACTGCGCCACCAGGGGAGGCCCTATACCCCAGTTCTTGTTGTGCATAAATAAATAAATCTTTTTTTAAAAAAGAATATTAACCATATAGAAGTATTTAAATTTGACCTATGTTTACATAAAGTCAGGTTTAAAAAAATTAAATCTTTAAGAAAGATTTGTCAAAGTATCTTTTACGGGATTTCCCATTTCTCAAATAGAATACATTATTTGCTTCAAATTGTAAGTGATATACTGGGGTGGGGGCTAAAAGGTGCCTCATAAATTTGGAGACAAACAACCAAGGCTGTCCTCAGGTTTCAACTACTGAAGTGGGCAGGGCGATGTTAGCACGCAGGAGTACTTCCTGACTGGTGGAGCTACACAGGAGATAGGAACACCTAAAGGGAAAGAATGTGTCAAAAAGTAGGGCTAAGAGCAGTGCTGTCCAGAGAGCAGAAGGACAAACAATCTGGACATGAGAGATACATGTTGGGGGACAAGGATGGTTCATTCGATTTCAACTTGGCCTGGAAAAACTTAGCTTCTAGACTGCCTCCCTCCTGCTTCCACATTCACAATGCAACCTTCTGTACTGAGAAAGCTCATACAGGGTTCATGATCATAGAAAGGGGATGACATCCACCATTTTGTAAGTGAATAAACAAGTATTTTGGTTTGGACAGATTTGACATAATGAGTGTAGTACTGGAGGCGAGGGGGTTGCAAGTATGACCAACTGCTCATCTGTGTCCTAAGAGAGCCAAGCTACTGGAGAATCTGGGAGTGATCAGTATGGGAGGTAATGAGATTACACAGGAGGAGAAAGGAGTTAAGAGGGCTAAAGATACCCTTGAAGGGTAGCATAAAAGCAAAGAAAGAAGCTCAATAGCATAATAAAAAGGGCCAAATAGGTAGGACAGAAGGTGTGTTAATAGAAACCAAGATAGGGGAAAGTTTTAAGGAAGAAATGGTCAACAGAGTCAAAAGCTGCAGAGTGATCAGGTAAGAAGTACAATCAATTTAGCAGTGGTTGATGACCTTAGCAAAAGAAGTTTCAGGAAAGTGTTAAGTGCATAAGCCAGACTGCACAGACTAGTGGGGTTAGGCATTTGGGCCAAAGTAGAGGGCCCCTGAGGTGATTATGTTGAATGAAATCAGGCAAAAAGTGAAAGGCAGATTTCGGATGGTTTCACTCATCTGCAGAATATGAATACCCAACAATTACATACAGACAAGGGAAGAAATAAAAATTTGAACTTGGCATAAAGAAGATAATTGTTACCAGAGAAAACGGGAAAGGCTAGAGGGAAGAAAGGAGGTAGGCAGATGGGGTATGGGCACCAGTGGTTTGGTGGAGGGAATTAAAAAAATTTTACAAACTTAATGAGCCTATTACCAATAAAAAGTTGGAGACTGTTTTCAACAAACTGATAAAATTATGGGTGAGATATAGTACTAAGATTTTCACTATAAGTTTTGGAAATCGAGTAAACAGTATTAATTTGATAACACAAAGACATATATATATATATATGCTAACTAAATTTGTGGTTTCTTTTCTCACAAAACAGTTATAAAGGCATATCTAAGGTAACATTTTTGTTTTCTTATATTAACTTGGATTTATAATGCAACAAAAAAGGTACCGGAAAGTGGGAAGGGAGTGTCGGGCACTCCCTCAACTGAGAAAAGACGTATACATTTTAAAAGATCCCTTTTAGGCATATTTCAGGGAGCTGCAGTAAAGGGAAGGGGTTAAGACGCAGTGATGAATGACAGTGGAAAGAGTATGATCTGGCAATCAGAGCACTGAAGTTATTCTTAAAGGAAGAAAAGTGAGAAAGAAAAGAGGGAGGTGTGGGTGAATTTAAAAGTTAATATATTTACAGAAATCCTTGGGGGATGGAAAATACTTAATAAATATGTTGAATTTGTATATTTAAAAATTAATGCATATAGGCATACCTCACTTCTACTGCACTTCGCATATTGCACTTTTTACAGACTGAAGGCTTGTGGCTACTCTACATTGAGCAAGTCTACTGCCAATATTTTTTCAACAGCACATGCTCCCTTCATGTCTGTATGACCCTAGTCTTTTATAGTTTTAGAAGTTCTCTAAGTGAATGTGATGTACACCAAGGTTGAGGCCCACCGGATGAAGTTTTCTGCTGAATGAGGACAGCAAGGAGGTGGAAGGTTAGAGGTCAGTGGCAAAGGACTATTGAGCAGTACTGAGGGGCTAGCTAGGATACAGACTAGTAATTAGCGACCCCACAAAGGAATGAGTGGCTGTGTGACTCTCCAATAGGGCTCAGCAGTTCTGGGTTTAAGTGTAAAGAAAATAGACCTGGATTGATCCTGAGTTGTAATCTTGCAGGTGGAGGCAGCAGATGGACTAAAAGAAGTGGACTAAAAGGAAAAGGAGACAGGGCTTCTCAATCCATGGTCAAGGCCCACAATCTAACTCCTATTTAGGTTACAGGACATATGGGGCTTGAAGAACAGAACCAAAACCTGGGGGAAGACAGAGGGAACAGAGAAGGCTCGGAGGCCTGGAGGTCTGTGTTTGGAGAAAAACTGGCAGGACTGGGGAAGCCAGAAAGTGAAAGGGAGGAGAGAAGCTGTGGTCAGCAGGCGGGCGGGCTTCAGAGTCTGGATGGCTCTGGTGACAAGGCCAGGGTGTGGGCCAAGGAATGGGGTTTAAAGCAGAATGGCAGGGTGTGGAAGGAGCTTAGACTCTAAAAGACTACAGGGTTCCAGGGTCCCTCTCCTACTGTTTTGCAAACACTGGAAACAACTCAGCTGTCCTTGAAGAAATGAAGAGCTACACATACTATATACTTCCATTTCGTGAAAGACGATTCAGTGACACAAAGCAGCAAACTACTGATGTATGCAACAGCCTGAATGAACTCTTCAGAGAATTATGCTGAGTGAAAAAAGCCAATGCCAAAGATGACACGCTATCATTCCATTCATGTAAGATTCTTGAAATTATAAAACTGTAGAAATTAGTAGTTCCCTGGGGCTAAGTGGGGGCAGAGGTAAGGGTAGAGGGATGTAGGTGCTACTATAAAAAAGCAAGGCAAATCCTTGGGGTAATCGAAAATTTCTGTATTTTGACTACATCAATGTCAACCTTCTAGCTGTGCTATTAGACTAGAGTTCTGTAAGATGTTACTGAAAGTGAGGTTAAATTGCTCTCAGGCCTTAGAGCACAGAAAACATTTTTTTTGAAGCTTGCTTTCACAAACTGCTTATCAGCAAATGACACAGCCTGAACATGTACAGATGTGACTAACCTTGAGCTGAGCCCCAAGCCAGGAAACACAGAAGAAGGGGGCTGGCTAGCCAGAGGCAAGGGGCCCACCAATAGAAATTTAAAACTCCATGTATCTGGAGAAGAGAAGGCCTTCTCATACTTCTCTATGTATGGACTGTCCTATAACTACTCAAGGAACTTCAGTCAAGTTCACATTTTTTATCCTTAATCTGCTCCACATCCAGTAAACTCCTTTGTTCTCAACCCCACTCCCCCAAACCAATATAAGCCCCTTCTTCTCCCCAGACTGGGGGAGAAAAGAGAACAGATTTGAGTTTTCTCCTGCTTCCTTGCTTGTGGATTTGCAATAAACTTTCTCAAAACCTGGTGTCAAAATTGGTTTATGCACATCAAGCAATGAGCACTGCTCGCTGACATTACTATCAGGGGCAACTGGGTAAAAGTTATTATTTTTATTGTAACTGCACATGAATCTAATGCACCTTTGCCTGTTTATCCAAGCTCTTGATTGTATAAAATATTATTTGGTCCTGAGAAGAAACTGATTTATTTACTGGGAAGATCTGACTTAATACATCTTAAGAAACAATACTAAAAGTATGAAGAAATTCTAAATGGCTGAGAAAGCATTTGAGAAAATATTTGCAAAGAATTAATTTCCATAAGTGAGACTGATCTGTTTTTTCTATTTTTGTGTTATATTAATTGTACATCAGCTACGCTAGCCTCTTAGAATGAGAAAGTATACTGTGTTTTCTTTTTATGTGTATCAAAATATACATGAATATAATGTTAATCTATATTTAATGTGGAAAATACAGGAACTAGTAACTCACCTTTACAGCATTGCCACCTCCCTTGGGACCTTGAGTCTTCTTATCAGCACTGTCACTCCCAGAGGCTGCTCCTCCTTTAAAGAGGACAAGTATTCATTTAAACCACACCTAGATATTTACAAAAAGGTCCAACACAATGGGAGTTGATACTTCCATCATAGTGCCAAGGTTCAAAAGGGAACTCTGCCAGACACTACAACATCAAGGTAAATTGATCTGTGATTCATCTCTCTTAAAATAGGAGGCCTGTGCCCCACGTAAACCCTTCACAGAAAATGGACACACAAGTCAGTGTGTTAATGGATGAATGAGTTCCCAAGTCTGGTCCAGATTCTCTGGACCCAATTTGAAACACTGCTTTCTAAGGGCAACCCCCTGAGCTCTTGCAAGGTTTCCAATAAGCACTGCCATCTCTGTATTTGAGTATGCACAATTCTAGTAAGTAAAATCTCAAAGGATAGATTTTAAATAAAGATCAAATTTCCCACCACGCATATTTTACTAAAGAATACATTCATGTCCAAATTCCTGGAGTATATTACGCTAACTGATGTCTAAGAAAAGTTATCGGTATTCAGATTAACCACCATTGGCAGCATTTTACATTTTATTACCATGTCACTTTACCACTGTGAACTTCTGTGTCAACGGCAGCATACTTACTGATGGAGGCTGACGTTTCTAAGAACTATTGCCAGATTAACTATTTAGTCTAATAAATATTTTCCTGAGTAAGTTCCAGACACCACGGATACAGAGATGAACAAACCAGGGGCTATACCTAATTCTTTTTAATCCTATATTCTGCCAGTTGCACGGTACTAGGTAAATCATGACTGCCCAGAACATATCCTCTACGAATTCATGGCCTTCCATAATCTTAGTCTCTCAGTTAAGAGGGCAATCCTTTTATTAGTGTGTCACTCCTGTTCCCGTCACCCTCAATGACTATCCCTAAACCTTTACCAAGCTGCCTCCTCTCCAAAAACCTTACTCATTCCCTGCTCTTCTGTCTTAAGAATGACACTTCCTTTCCACTTTAAGAAGTTGAGGCCATCAAGAATATCTCCCACATACTCCACTCCTCCCTCTGGCCTCCATTTTTACAACCACACCCATCCTCATCCTCGTCTCCTTCTCTGAGACCTCAAGCATAAGGCGTCCCTTCCACGTTCAAAGGTCAACTGCTCCACCTCTGTCCTGGACCCATTTTCTCCTAAATCTCACTCTTCGGTCCCTTTACCTCCCTAACTCTACTGAATCCTTCACGTCAGCCTCATTCCCAACTTTGAAAAAACAAATAAAACTTTCTCTAAATCGTATGGGCTGGGCTCTTCTATCTGCCATCCAATTTCCACGCTTTTTCAATTAAAGATTCCCAGACAAGCCCACATTGACCGTCTGGAACTTAACACTTCCGGGTGAATGCTCTAGTCCACCCGTGGCCTCGGTCCCGGATCCTGGGGGTCGCCGGTCTGTGCCCTCCTTCCATTCTCACCCCACCCCATTCTCCCCGGCTGCGCTGGTCGCTCTACCTTTCCCCCCTTTTGCAGAACCGCTTTTTCCTTTGGGCGGCATCTTGGAAGTTGCGGCTGAACTCTCAACTGCTTGGGTTGCCTTACAAAGCCCCTTTAGGTCCCACAGGCACGCCCTACGCCAATGCCTGAAAGCGGCATCACAATTTGCCACTGTCACCTAAGCGCCGGGAGCAGGCATATTTGTGGGCAGACCCAATCATTTGGCTCTCGGACCAATGGGGCTGAAGATGTCTGACCAATAAGAGATGTGAACCGGTGGAGGGGCGGAGCCAAAGCGGGAACCCCCGCCTCTGCTCTCTTTATTTTCTTTTTCACAGGCGCTTCTTTTGCGCCCGCGCCTCCTCCCCCGACTCCCCAGCGCGCCTCCTCCACGCGTGCGTACTGGAAGCTGCGGACCAGTGCAGTCCCTCGGCGCCGCTGCTGGCCGGTCTCGGGGCGGGTAGACAAAGACAAAGCCGGAAGAGCTACGGTGGTTGCTCCCCCCTCCCATGCCTTTTCTCCCTGGCTGGTTTTCGTTTTGTATTTTATTTTGCCGCTGTAACTGATGTACAGGCACGAAAAATGGCCTTAAGGAAGGTTACAGCTCACGCTATAGAAAATCATTTTTTTCTCATACCTCTTTTATTATTTAAATTTTTTTATTTTATATTTTTTCCATCATTTTTCATTTTTGCACAATGTGTGCATTTTCATCTTGCTTATAGTCCCCATAAAATTCCCACCACCCTTGTTTTGATCGTACGCCCCCCCCCCCGTGTGTCTCTGGTTTATGGTTGCTTGTTGATTTCGATTTTTACTTTGTATTAATTAGTCTTTTTCCTGGTCCCTTATTTAGGTTTTCTAAATTCCTGCTATTGTGAGACCATCCGGTATTTTTCTTTTTCTTTGTGGCTTATTTCACTGAGCAAAGAGGAAATGCAAATGGCCAACAGGCATATGAAAAAATGTTCACCATCACTTGTAATCAGGGAAATGCAAATCAAAACTACCATGAGATACCATCTTACACCAGTGAGAATGGCACATATTAAAAAAAATAGCAACAACAAATGTTGGCGAGGTTGTGGAGAAAAAGGAACTCTCCTGCACTGTTGGTGGGAGTGCAAACTGGTCCAACCACTATGGAGAGCTGTGTGGAGATTTCTGGACCTACTAAACATAGAGCTTCCATATGATCCAGCAATTCCACTCCTAGGGATTTACCCAAAGAACACAGAAACATCAATTCCAAAGAGCACCTGCACCCCTATGTTTATAGCAGCACTGTTTACAATAGCTAAGCTTTGGAAACAACCCAAATGCCCAAAAATAGATGACTGGATCAAGAAGATGTGGTACCTATACACAATGGAATATTACTCAGCAATCAAAAAAGATAAACACATGCAACTTGCAGCAACATGGATGGAGCTGGAAGGGATCATGCTCAGTGAAATAGAAGATCATTTTTTAAAAAAAGTATACAGTGCCCTATATACTATATGCATATAAAGGACAGGACTCCTATCCATCAAAATGTGACTAGTGGTGCAAGTACAGTGTGTATGTTTGTGTATTTCCCCCCTTTTCTATAGTGGTGTAGCGTAATATAGTAGTTAAAAGTTTGGGTTCTGCCCTCAGACCTCCTGGCTTCAATTCCCTGCTGCACATTCTGTCCACAAGTTCTGTGACCTTGAGAAAGTTACCTCACCTCTCTGGCTCAGTTTCATCATCTGTAAAACGGAGTTGACATTAGTACCTGTTATTGGGGTGTTGCGGAAGTTAATTAAGTTTGTATTTGTAAATATGTAAAACACATAAAACAATACTTTTTATAATGTTAGTTTAAGATGATTGAGTTGTGAACCAGAAACCCCACCCCTCCCCCTTTCCCGCCAAGCTCCACCTCCCCTTTCCACCACCTCTCAGGGCTGTAAGGTTAGGGCTTTTCCTTCATTCCGCAAAATAGCTGCCAGCCAGAATATATAGGTCTTTAGGCTTATTACAGGGCAACCCCAATGTGAAATGGGTTGGCCTGAATGTGGGTCCTCATTCCCGTACTTAAAACGGACTTATAATGAGACTCAACTGCAGCACACAAAAAAAAGGTTAATAAAGGGTTTATTTACAATAAGGGGAAATGCAGAGAGGAATAACCCAGGGAGAAAGAGAGAGATAAATTGGTTGACTGCATCCTAACAGTTTCATTGAACCAGAGGCCATAGAAAAACCAACAACCCCAAGGCCCACATGTCTGGTTATACACCAAGCTGGCTGCTTAACTCCACCCTCAGGGCCCCAGCCCCCTCCACCATGGGGATGACATTATGGGATGCGCAGTCCTTGGTGCCTTGGCTCTCTCTGGCCTGGGGTGGGGGTGGGGCCCATAAAACCTGAGTTTGTGGAGTTGGTTCAGGACATTCTCTCCCCAAAACAAGTTCAGTTTGCTTTTTGGATGCAACCTTGCTGGACTTGGGGGTGCTTCAAGCCCAAACCAGAGGATCAGGTATTTCTGAGACTATGCCCACTTCCATCTTATACATAGCAAGCAGCCCCTTCAGGTGTTGTTGTGACTTCCGGACCCAGTGCATCTTGGGCTTTCCTTGCTTCACATCAGGAGTGATCAACTGTTGGGAACCCATCCAGCACTGAGGGGCTCATCGCTTCTCCACTTCCGAGGTGGATCCCACCAGCTGAGCGTTGGGGTGTAGGGATTAACAATGACAGTGTGGTCTCATGTTTCATGTTCACCCACAGCCAGGAGGCCCAGGAAGCACCTTTACACCTGGTTTTTCACAGGCAAGAGCCTTTCCGGTGACCACTAACTGTGGCCGTCTTGGAGTGGGAATGAGGTAGAATTCAGATCCCATTGAAGAGCCTGTGTAAATGGCTAATGTGTGCAACAAATGCTTAGTGCCTGGAAGAGTGTGAGAGCTCTGTGTGTTCCAGCAGGTAATGAAAGCAACACCATCAATAAGCAAGCCTGTGTAAGTGACTTAATTTGCCCAAAGCAGTGCCTAACGGCCAAAAGAGAAAAGGATGGCCATATTGTTAAATACGAAATCATGTACAATGTCAACTATGCATCACAAAAACATGAGGGTAATATAAAAATCTTAAGTGTTCTGAATGTGAGTTTATAGCCAACTTTCTAGTTTTTCTGTTAGTATTATATTATTTGTGTATCAGTTGGCATGTATTTTTTTTTTTATTCAAGGGGAAAAAAAGGAAATAGGTATCATTTGTAAAAGCAACCAAAAAAGCTAATTTCCCTACAGGGTTAACTTTGCACTAGTCTGTGGAGACCGACTCTGGTGGAAGCTGAGGAGCAGAGTGACAAATGAACTGCAGAGCAGGCAGGGGGCAAAACTTCAGCCTTGCAACCATGGTAACAATCACGGGCGTGTGCATGGTGAGTCAGAGCCAGGAATGGCTGCCAGTTGTTTTCTATTAATTATCTCCTCAGACCAATTCTTCCATGCATTATTTAAACAAAGAAAATCAGTAAGGGAAGCCAGCATCCCACTTCTCAGGACGGGGGCTCACAAACCTGGATCCAGACCCACTGTCCCACCCCACCTGCTCCACAAAATGGGCTGCAGTTCCTTTTTTATTTGTGATTGTGGCAGAGCTAATTCTAAAAGGGGGGCTTGAAGCAACAAAACACAGAAATCTAGTTGATTTCTTTCAAAGGTGATTAATGCACAGGGCGCTCTGCAACCCACACCGAGAAGACAAGGGTAGAAAAAGGTCACCTTTGGAAATTGACACCAAGAAAAATCAGCACATGGTAGATGAAATTAGCTTCCTGCAAAAGTAGCCACTATCATGGAAAATGGGTTTAGGTACGTTGCCGATGGGACAGATGTGTCTCATGAGTACGATGGACCAAGAATATTCTCAGCTTTTGCTGTTGTAACACATCTGGCAATGAGGCTTTGAATTTACTGAATTTAAAAGGGGGCTTCAGAGAAGAAGATCCCATCTATATTTATCAAACATTGTGTAAGCAAAAGAGCTATAGTACCTGGAGGACATTAGTATTCCAGATTCTACTGAGGTGGGTTTTTCCAGAGGCAGTCTTCATTTGAGACAGTGGAAAACAACCAATACCAGTGACATATGTGGCATGAACCAGGCACTTTCCCTTCATGATCTCTTTTAGTTTTCACAGCAGTTTTATTTGCAAAGAACCACTGTCACTGTTTTAGAGCTGAAAAAACAGGCTCACAGAAGTTAAGAAATGTGTTTAACTTAAATAAGGGAGGAGGAAAAAGACTAATTATAATAAAGTAAAAATCACAATTAACAAGAAACTATAAACCAGAGACACACTCCGGGGGTGGGGAGGGAGTAGTATCAAAATAAGGGAGGTGGGAATTGTATGGGGACTACAAGCAAGATGAAAATGCATACATTGTGAAAAAATGAAAAATGATGTAAAAATATATAAAAGAAAAATGAAAATAATTTTAAAAAATAAAAGAAATGTGTTTAAGTCTTCACCACCTAGGTACAGTGGCAGGGAAGGGCTCTTTATGACTTTTAGAGACTCAGGTCTCTATCTGCCTTTTCAAGCAGGTCTCCTCTCCTGATGACGCTGCCTCAGGCTTTGTCATCCCCTAACTGAGGCCTACGAACCACCCAGTTAGTTCCTTTTGCTCTGAATGCATATTCTCCAAGCCAGCTTTCCAGAAACCTTGAGGTCTTACAAAGGGGCACTCTGCCCAAGAGGTGCCTGGGTCAAGTTATGCCCCACGGTGAGACAGAAATAAATTCTTCACTGGGAGTGGTGGCGCATGACTGTAGTCCCAGCTACTCGGGAGGCGGAGACAAGAGGATCGCTTGAGTCCGGGAGTTCTGGGCTACAGTGCGCGATGCCGATCCGGTGTCTGCACTAAGTTTGGCATTAATATGGTGACCTCCCGGGAGCTGGGGACCACCAGGTTGCCTAAGGAGGGGTGAACCGGCCCAGGTCAGAAATAAATTCTTTTCTGGCTTCTGCATCAGTACATTGGTTCTGAGTAATCTGGAAGCTAATCTGGACCTCCCAAGCCTGGAAGCATAGAGGTGAGGAGAAGAAACATATTGTGGGAGGGAAACAGTGGTTGTGTCACTGTAACCCAGGAAGGAGGGAATGGTGTTGAAGATGTCTTCTGTGTGCTGGCCCTCAGGTGCTGGTCTCTATGTCCAGTGTATTCTGCTTCCTAAATAGTACTTGTCCCCTTGATGAGAAAATATATTCTTGAGCAAGTGGATATAATAAAGATTCCAGCAGAACTTCCAGCCCAGGTGCAATGAACACTCCAACACAGGCATAATTAACAAGTTTGCTTACTTACAGCTTTTTCCCTGTAAAGATTCATGGCCAGGGCCTCAGCTCCTATCTAAACAAAGTTGCATTTCAGAAGGGTGGGGTAGCCAGTCAAAGCTGGCCTGTCTCTCCAAGGCCATCCCAGTTGTCTGCTTCTTTCCCCCTTTACCTGTTCTCCCCTCCCTCGTCTGGGGACTTTGCAGCAAATGGTTGTGCCTGCTGAAGAACGATGCTAGCAATGTAACAAATATGAAGACAGTTATGTATAAAAGGAACCCTTGGTCTTTAAACCAATGCTCAGACCTTACTGGGTTACCCAGGTCTGGGACCTCATGCATGAGTAATAAAGCTTTTCCTGACCTCCCCATTCTTGAAGTACCTCTTGTTCTTCCTCTGCCTGGGTAAAAGGCCAGAAGTTCTACAACACCCTGATCATCATTATTTTGTGGTGAACAAAGAACGCTTTGCTAGGATTCACTACCTGATCCTTGTGCTGGTCCCCTGCTTTCTTCCCTGCTGCCACAGCCTTTTGCACAGTCTCTGGACCATCAGAACAGTTGCCACTTTGATCTCTCAGCCGCCACCCTCACTCACCTCCAAACTACCCTCATTGTCTGGGAGAGAGTTCTCAGAAACACAGATCTGACACTCGTATATCCCCAATTAAGAGCCTTCTTTGGTTCCTGGCTGTCTGATAGGCTCCTTAGCCTTGAGCTGACACCTGCAACCTCATCTCTTGTTAGTCCTCACTGGGCATCAACCACATGAAGTTATCATTTACAGGTCAAGTTTATAGTGCTCTCTTAATGCTCCATGCCTTTGCACATTCTGTTCTCTCTACCTGGAATGCCCTTTCCCATTATAAAAATACTTTTGTTTTAATTTCTTATTATCTCGCTCTTTCTCCACAGAGAGAAGTAGCTTATTCATTTCTTTATTTTGTGCTTGCTGATTTTTTTTTACCCACTACCATCCATTAGACCGCTTCTCCCCTTGCTACAAACCCCACCTTCTTCTCCTCTGGTAATCTCGTTCTGGTGTCGATGTCCACTCGTTTATTTTGTTTTTTCCATTCATCTGCTTTGTTCCTTTATATTGCACATATTGGTGAGATTTAGCTAATATTTGCATTTCTCCTTCTGACTTATTTCACATCATATATAATCCCCTCATGGTCCTACCATTTTGCTATAAATGGCAAAATTTCACCTTTTTAAATAGCTGAATAGTATGCCTTTGTATATATATACATAGCACACCTTCCCTAGCCAGTCAACTATCAATGGGCACTAAGGTTGTTTTCATAGTTATTGCAAATAACTCTGCAGTAAGCATTGTGGTGCATATAAGTCTTTGAGTTAATAATTTCATATTCTTTAGATAAATACCCAGAGGTGGGATGACTGGATAGTAACAAACTTTTATATATTGACTTGTAGATTGCCAACTTACTGTGTTCATTCAATGTTTTTAATAGGTTTTTGGTCAAGTCTTTTGGGTTTCCTCAGTAGCTTGGCAGTCACCACTTGCTTTAATAACATCAAATATAACCATTAATTTCTCTGTCCCTCCCAAACTGCAGTCTTTCAAATCTTCACCATTCTAATAAATGGCACCACCATTTATGCAATGGCTAAAGCTCAAAACCTAGGAGTCATTCTTGATTCTTGATTCCTCCCTTTTGTTCGACATGCACTTCCAACTCAACACTCAATCCAGTTGGCTCAACATGCAAAATATAACCCAAATCTTCCCCACCTCCATTGTTGATGCCTTAGCTCAAGCCGCCATCCTCTCTGCCTGACTCGCTGCAGGAGTTTCCACATGGGTTTCCTGCTTTTGTTCTTATTTCGCTCCACTCTGTTCCCCACAGACAGGCCAGAAGAGTGTGTTAAACATCAAATCATGACAGTGATCCACCTGCCCCCCACCATGGCTTTCCTTTGCTCTTAGGATAGAATCAAAACTCCTGACCATGGTCACTCTGCTTCATGTCCTGTCCCCAACCAGGCCAGTCTTCTCTCTAGTCTTTGAAAAAAGTAAAGTCCTTCAGCTCTTTGCATTTGCTACCCCTCTACCTTAAACACTGCCCCTGCAAACTCCTTGAGGGCTCAGCTCAAGTCACTGCAGAGGAAACTTCTGTGATCTGTTCTAGTGTAGCCCCTAACCCAGTTCCCATCTATTATGTGACCTGTTACTACATCCTGCACTGAAATATCAAATAATTTGGAATATTTATTTGTATTTTCCTCCTCTGGCTGGAATATAAGTTTGATGAAGGCAGGGGTCTTGTGGCTCTGGTTCACTGTTGTATCCCCAACACCTAAGCATCTGACATAGCCAACAAATACTTTAATTTTGTAAAAAAAAAAAATTAATTAATTAATTTTGCTTATTTTAAAATTTTTCTTACATCAGGGCCTCCCCAGTGGCGCACCAGTTGAGCGCTGGGTTGCGAAGCTGCCCACAGCCTCTGCAGCACCGGTTCGATCCCCGGCTGCTCCCTGGCCACCAGAGGAGGGTCCCACATGGTGCGCAGACCTCTCCTGCTGCCCGCTGCTCCCTCAGCAGTGTACTTCGGTCCTTCTGCCTGCTCTGCTCCCCGCCCTGGCTCTGGTGAATTCTCTCACCCTCCCACGCTTCTGACTGTACCCAGTGCTTGTATAAATAAATAAAAAATAATAAAAAAATAAATCTTAAAAAAAATTTTCTGACATCATTGCTTGCTTTTCTACAATATTTGACTTCTCCCCTCATGTGTAGTCCACATAATTCTCCCACCAAGACAGCACCCACAAACTGTCACCATAGTCCCTTATGCTCTTCTCTCCACTGTTTTGACCCCTCTCCTCCCCCTCCCCTGCTGTAAGCCTCAGATCTATGGTTTGCCTGCAAGTTTTTTCTTTTTCCTCACCTTTTGTTCAGTTTGAATGAGTGAATGTGAATGAGATTATGAGAAGTCCAGTCACAAAGAAATTTTTAAATCTAGTATTTAAAAACCTTTTAGTAATTAGCTATGTGTGTTGGGGGAAAATACTTTAAGAAATGCTACCAGAAGTATTTTTTTTTCATGTTGTAATGGAATGGAATGAAAATAACAAAAGTTTCATATTCAGACAGATAGGTACTCAAATCTTGGTTCTGCCCCTTCTAGTTTTGTGATCTTTTGGCAAGTTTATTTGCTTTTCTGAGCTTCAGTTGCTCCATATATAAGTGGAAGTAACAATAAAAGATTTTGGAGGTGCTTGCTTTAACTAGCTAAGGTAATGTATTTAGTACAATACATGTCACAAAGTATCACTCAATAAATGTTAGTTCCCTCCCTTCCCCATTACCATAATTATGATGTCTACATGGTGGCCCTTAACAAAGTTTAATGGCCTCCTTTTAAAAAAAGATATATTGTTTTTTTATTTATGCATATAAGAACTGGGGTACAGGCCAGAGGTACAGAGGGTGAGAAGATTCACCAGAGACAGAGTGGGGAGCACAACAGGTGAATCTACTGAAATACACTGCTGAGGGGAGCAGTCAGCGAGACAGGAGAGGTCTGCTGCACCATGTGGGTCAGCTCCCTGGCTGGGAATCAAACTCTTGCTGTAGTGGCTGCGGATAACTTCGTAGTACTGAGACTTAAACTCTTGCACCACCAAGGAGGCTCCTAATGGCCTCCTTCTTAAGGGATACTTGAGTCACTTCCAGACTCCTTCATAGCCTTTTCCTTCCTTTGCATTCCTAGAGTAAGTTCCCAGAAGTAGGATTACTGGGCAAAATGGTATGAGCATTTAAAATTTCCTGATACAGGGCTTCCCTGGTGGTGCAAGGAGTTAAGTCTCAGCACTATGAAGCTCTCTGCAGCCAGCAGCATGAGCTCGATCCCTGGCCAGGGAACAGCCCACATGGCGCAGCAAACCTCTCCTGACTCCCTCGCTGCTCCTCTCAGCAGTGTATTTCAGTCCATCTGCCAGTTCTGCTCCCCACTCTGTCTCTGGTGAATCTTCTCACCCCTTTGCACCTCTGACCTACATACACCCCAGCTCTTGTATGCATAAATAAAAAAATATTAAAAAAAAAATCTTCCTGATATATATATTGCTAAATTTTATTTTAAAGGGATGGTGTTCAGCCACAGTGTTAGCAGCCAGTAACCAAGTGTCAGTTTGGCACTCTTCCAGCTCCATAGATTGCAGTTCTTCTACCCCCTTCAATTTTTGCTACTATAAGAGGCAAAAAATGGTCACCCCATTTTTTAAAATTTTGTATGTCTTTGCTCATTATGAAAGAGTAAATATTTTCCTTTATGTTTGCTTCCTAATAGCACTTCTCATCTGTTTGTGCCTTTTCTCACTTTTCTTTTGTGCAAGCAAGTTCTTGTCACAGCTGCAAGGATATAGGCTGGAGGCTCTCAGCTTGCCTCTGATGTGCCATAGAGAGCAGGGAAGGTAAGGGTTGAGGCTGTTGTCTGCTCGCCTTTTGAAAAACTGGAAGCTTCTGCTCTGCTTCTTTTCTCCTGGTTTACCACCTGTTCTGTCTCTTTCCTAGACTCCTTTTCCAGCAGACTTCCCTTCCATTTGATATAACTCAGGATTGCATCCTGCATCTTTAAAAAAAAAAGTTTTGCTGTAAAATATAACATACATACATACATACATACATATATATGCAGAAAAGTGCTTACAAACAAGTGTAGTCTGTCTGTACACTTGTAAAAACAGTTACAAATGAACATGAATGTGACTGGGGGTGGGGGATAGAACTTTCCCAGCACTCCAGAAACCTCCTGTGTGCCCTCACCAATCACAATTTACCCTTCCTGTTATAAATAGCCACTCTTTTTTTTTTTTGCACACAGATGAAGTGGGGTGTAGGCCAGAGTTGTGGCGGGAGAGGGGGGGTGGTGAGAGGATTCACCAGAGACAGAGTGGGGAACAGAACAGGCAGACTGACTGAAATACACTGCTGAGGGGAGCAGTGGGGAAACAGGAGAGGTCTGCTGCACCATGTGAGTAGCTCCCCAGCCAGGGCTTGAACTCAGGCCGTAGCGGTGATAGTGCTAAGAGTTAACCCCTAGGCCACCAGGGAGGCCCCAATAGCCACTGTTAACTCTTATGATAATTTCCTTTCTTTTATAGCTTCATCAACTATATGCATCAACTTACACATCCATAAGGAAGAATTTACTTTTGCCCGTTTCTGCATTTTGTATAAATGGAATCATACTGTAAATATTCTTTGGGTCTTGTTTCTTATGCTCAGCCTTATGCATATGTGCTCCGTGCATGCAGTCATACGGGCTCTAGTTTATTGTCAGTACTATGGAGTATTCCACAGCAGATTGCTTCTCCTCTTGATGGGCTGCTGGGTTGCTTACAGTTTGGGTGTTATGTATGATGCTGCTATGAGCCTTCTATATATCTGCACACATCTCTCTAGGATATATAGCTAGGAGTGGAACTTCTGGGTCCTGGGCAATATGTATCTTCGGTTTGAGTAGATAAAAGCAAACTGTTTTTTTTTTCTCCCAAAGTGGCTGAGCCAATTTATATCCCCACCAGCTGCATATCAGTGTCCCTCCACATCTTCGTCAACACTACCTATTGCCAGACTTTAAAAAAAAAAATCCAATCCAGTGGATGCAAAATGGTATGTCATTGTGTGTGTGTTTTACAGCTCTATTGAGGTTGTTAGTGTACAACAAACTGCACATATTTACACCAACCATTTCATGAATAAACATCTGTGAAACTAGAATCACAATTGACAGAAGGACCATATCCATCATCCCCCAAAATTTCTCCTGCCCCTTTATAGTCCATCCTCCCTCTTTCTGACAATATAAGGTTAAACACATTTTCATGCTTAGCGGATATTTGGATTTCTTCTTTTATCACGAGCCCACACAAGTCTCTTGCTTATTTTTCTTTAGAATTTTCTGTCTTTTTATTGCTCGTTTGTAAGAGTTCTTTGTGTACTCGGAATACTAGTCCTTTGTTCGTTATACCTGTTGCAAATATCTTTCCCTTTCCTGCCTTGCCTTTCTACTCTTGAAGTGTGGAGGGGCCCAATGGACTATGGCGCAGGTCTGCAGGCGCCTTGGTGGTGGGCGTGGTGTGGTGACAGACATCGGAGGAAGTGGCAGCCGCTACCTCTAAATCATATGCAGTGGGGTAAACCAATGTAATCTCATCACAAAAATAATACAATTTTAAAAAGAAAGAAAATAGCTATGACTTTAAAATGCTATAATTATGCTAAGACATGTTACAGATTTCATGAATATTAAGCCTTATAAAGAAAGCTGTGTTCTAACTGTTGTTTTATAGGCAAGGAAGTTGAGCCTGTGAAGGGAGAGGCAGGCTCTTTAGAACTTGAGTTTCTGAACATAATGAGGGACTTTTTAATTTTTCTATTTTTTTAGATTTATTTATTTATTTATGCATACACGAGTTGGGGTACAGGCCAGAGATGCGGGGTGCGGGGGAGAGGATTCACCAGAGACAGAGCGGGGAGCAGAACAGGCAGACGGACTGAAATACACTGCTGAGGGGAGCAGCGGGCGAGACAGGAGAGGTCTGCCGCGCCATGTGGGTTGCTCCCTGGCTGGCCTGGGATCAAATTGGTGCTGCAGAGGGTGCAGATTGCTTCATAGTGGGGTGCTTAACTCCTTACGCCACCAGGGAGGCCCCAGGGACTTTTTAAAAAAAATTTCCTTTTTGGATTATGCTAAGCAAAATAAGTCAGGAGGAAAAAGATAAATATCGGGTGGTTTCACTTATATGCAGAGTATAGAGAAACCGAACAAGGAGTCAGGAAAAAGACAAAACCTGCAAGCTGACCCTAGATCTGAGGCATCTGGCGGGGGGGGGGGGAGGGCACAAGGGATTATGGTAAAGGGTCACGGGTTTTGTGGCGGCAGGAGAACCACGGGGACTGCATCTGAGCGGAGAAATTGTTAGGGGGAAAAGGATGTCCTAAAGCTAATTCCATACAGGCTTTGTGGACTCCACCCCCACCCCAGGCCAAAGCCAAAGACACTGGGAACTCCAAATCCCATCCCCACCAAAGGGAAGGTGGCTGGGACCTGAGGGTGGGGTTAAGCAGCCAGGTTGGTATAAAGCCAGACACGTGGGCTTTGGAGGGGTTCCCCATTTTGGCTCTCGACCAGCTCGCAGCGTCCGACCAGCTCTGAGAGTGCTTTATGGGTTTCCAGGTCGGCGGATCGGGTAGGACGCATTAAAGACTTTATTTCCCTATTTTCTCCCCGAGTTGTACATTTTCCTTCTTTCCCTTTCCCTTGTAAATAAACCTTTCATTAACCTTTTGTGTATGCCTGTAGTGGAGTATTCATAAGCCCCTTTTAAGTGCACGGGTGAGGACCCACAGCCAGGCAACCCGTTCAATATCAGGGCTGCCTTATAACAAAATCAAAACTGCCCAAAAATGAACAATGATGTAAGAAAATAAATAAGTTTAATAAAATAAATAAGAAGAGTCTTTTAAAAAAAATCTGGCAGTCATTATATAACTCTAGAATTTTGGAGTATGCATGTGCTTCACTCACCCTCGGGGACTTTTTTCTTAAATATTTTGTTCAAATCCACTAAAAAAAGTATTGCCATTAAAAAAATCAAGAAAGGAGAGGAGGCATATGATGGTAGCAGGAAAGTGATGTGAGCTCCAGGGAACATTATTTTTAGGATGGAGAGGTCTGGACATGTCTCTGCTCCCATCAGGAGTTAGGAGAAATGACTCCTAGGGCACTGTCTGCACCGCCACATTGCCTTGTCATTTCTAGAGACACTGAACAATTCCCCAGGAAAGTCTCACCATCTCAGCCGATGGCATTGCTTCCTATTTCACTGAGGAACTAGGAGCAGACAGAGTTGAACTTCTCCAGGCTCCGAGAACTGCACCAGTCCGCACACCTGCCTACATCTGCGCCCAAATACTCTACCTCCTGTCCTCACTACAGAAGAGCTGTCATCACGCCTATACAAAGCTAACAACCTGTTCGGGATGTTGTTCACTCCCACCTTTTCAAGGGTTTCTGCTTCATCAATAATCTCTATTCCTGGACTATTCCCAAACGAATGCAAACAAGCTCCCCTGTCTTTCATCCTAAAAATACTCTTAGCTCTCTTTCCCCCACTGGTAAATGCTTTCATTTTTTTTTTTTAAGATTGTACTTATTTTTGCGTAGAAGAACTGGGGTGTAGACCAGAGGTGCGGGGAGCGGGGGAGAGGATTCACCAGAGACAGAGTGGGGAGCAGAACAGGCGGATCGCCTGAAATACACTGCTGAGGGGAGCAGCGGGTGGAATGTTCTTATTTCTTTGTTCTCTTACACACACGCACACATGTGCGCACACGAATGGCTTGTCTGCAGTCACTCTTTCCACTCCTTTCTTCCCGTTCTCTATTCAACGAACGTCAGCTGAGCTTCCGTTTGACAACTCTGCTGAAACTGGTGTTATCATTGTCCCAACTCATGCGCTGGCCACTTCTGGATCCTCAGGGCAGCACCTCTCACAGTTGATCACTCCTTCCTTCTTGCACAACCTTCCCCTCTGGCTTTCATGACACCACATTCTGTGGGTTTTCTCATGCTCAGTCTCAGTTTCCTTTCCTCACCATCCTTTTCATCCAGCATCCAGGTGTGGCAGCACTGCACAACTCTGTTTTCATTCTCTCCTCTCTCTGCATTGTCTCCCTAGGTGCGCTCATTCGGTACCAGTGTCAAATACACTAATACACTTCGGGCTCCCAGATTTATATTTCTCGCCCTGATTTCTCTTCTAAGCTCCAGGTTCATATACCCTACTACCTACTGGATATTTCCATCAAGTGAATAACTAATAACAATCCCTAACCTTTTAAAATTAAACTTATTTATTTGTTTTCTTATATCATTGTTCGTTTTTGAACAGTGTTTGATTTCTCCCCTCAGGTGCAGTCCCTGTACTCCCCCCCACCACCAGAGCACCCATGGTCCATTGCCCCATTCCTTATGTTTTTCCCTCCCTGTTTTGACCCCTCTTCCTTTCCCTCCCCTGCTGGATGCCTCAGATCTAGGGTCAGCTTGCAAGTTTTGTCTTTTTCTTAATCCTTTGTTTGGTTTCTCTGTATTCCACATATAAGTGAAACCATCCAGTATTTATCTTTCTTTTCCTGACTTATTTTGCTTAGCATAATTCCTTCCAGCTCATCCATGTTGCTGCAAATAGCATGAATTTATCTTTTTTGATTGCTGAGTAATATTCCATTGGGTGTATGTACCACATCTTCTTGATCCACTCATCTGTTTTGAGGTATTTGGTTGTTTCCATATCTTGGGCTATTGTAAATAGTGCTGCAATAAACATAGGAGTGCAGGTTTCCTTTTGAATTAGTCTTTGTTTTTTTTTTTAATATTTATTTATTTATTTATTTATACAAGCACTGGGTACAGTCAGAAGCGCAGAAGGGTGAGAGAATTCACCAGAGGCAGAGTGGAGAGCAGGGAGCAGAGCAGGCAGACTGACAAAATACACTGCTGAGGGGAGCAGCGGGTGGCAGGAGAGGTCTGCGCGCCATGAGGAACCCTCACCCTGCGGCCGGGGATCGAACCGGCGCTGCAGATGCTGTGGGCAGCTTCGCAACCCAGCGCTCAACTGCTGCACCACCGGGGAGGCCCTTGAATTAGTGTTTTTGTGTCCGTTGGGTGGATTCTTAGAAGTGGAGTCCCTGGATCACATGGTAGATCTGTTTTTAGTGTTTTTGAGTCAGAGCTTTCTATAGTGGCTGGACCAGTTTGCATGCCCACCAGCAGGCCAAACAAATGAGAAGCCAGGAATTTGCAAGGGGTCTTCCACATGAATGTGGAAGTGACCCAGGATTGGGGCAAGTCTAGAGAAGAAAGCAAGACTGGATGAAGGGGCGTGGATGAGAGGTGTGGCAGTCATTGGAAGGTGAAGTGGGGAGGAACGAAGGGACCCATCCTACCTCTGGGTGCAAAAGTCAGTGAGGAGGAAGAACCTGAGGGGAGAGGCCTGCAGGACAAGAGGAGAGCCAGGTCTCAGCAAGGGGCTTTCTGTCTGGGTTGTAGGAATATTTATTATTCCCTGAAATTGGGGTTCTAGTGGGCATTGACGAAAAGGATGGGCGGGAGGTGAATGATGGAAGGTTGGGTAGCAGAGCAGAAACTTAGAGAAGTATGAAGTAAATATTAGGAGAAAAGAGATGAACAGAGGTGTTTGCATCCAAGGTGGTGACCCCTAGACAACAGGAATATGGGCCTCTGGGGCCCCAGGCTGCCAAGCAAACTACACTCAGCAGCAGCTCCACTGGATTGTAAGCTCCACGAGGTCTGTCAAGATTCTCCCCTCAGCACCTCATACCCAGCCCGGCGTGTTGAAGGAGCTCAGGACGTTTTTACTGCATGGATGAATCAAAGAAGCGGATGGGGCACACAGTGGCTCACTTTTTAAGATTAAACTTATATATTTGTTTAATTAAAGTGGCCCACTGTGTGCCTGAGAGATACAAGCACTATTTTATTCCTGTTGTTTTGTGATGGGTTGGCGTATCTGCTTGCACTTGTGACCTGCCCTTGGAGAGGGTTTGTTCGTTGACTCATGAGGCTTGTGGAACTTAGCTCGTATCCCAAGATGGTGATATGGACCTAATCCAACAAATTGTAACCTCTCTGAGCCAAGGAAGGGGTGAGATCTATAAAAAGGGAGGTTTGTGTCAAACTATTCTTGGGGAAAGCAGCTGGTGATGGACACAGAACTGTTACCCAGATCCCCTTTCAAGGGCAGACCCGTTGCCCCCTCTGCATGTGCGGTCAGCAAAGATCCTTCTTCAGCTGTCAGCTTCTCGAGGAGGCATCAGCTGTGGAGTCACCATACCCAAGGCCAGGTCCTGGGAGGAGTGGCCCATAGTCAGGGACTGGCTGAAGTAGGGGTATGAAAGTCTTCTTGGATCCAACACAGCAACTCTGCTGGATCATTTTGGCACCAGAACCAAAGTCAGTCGAGGTTTTGAGGCACATGCATTGCCACTGTCTTCTCTTGCTGAAGTACCTGTTTCTACTAGGACATTCCCTAATAAATAAATGCTCTGCACTTTGAAGGTGTACTCTCTCACCTGTGAATTGATGTATAGGAGCCTGCCTTTGCCATGTCTCTCATGACTGTGGTCAGTGTGGGTCAGTTCCTAAAAGCTTTGCCTACTCATGGCAAGATGACACAGGGCAGATCTGACCCTGCCAGGAGGCCCATGTCAAACCAGCCTCCTCTTAGGAGCTTTATATCTGAACACCTGCTATTGTCTGAGAGAAACCTGATCCCTCACGTGTAGATTTCCAAGTTGTTTCCAGCTCTGTTGTTGTATCAGGGGATGCGAGCTAGCCCTGGGCCTGGGGAGACCAGGACACCGGTGGCCAGGGTCTCAGCCTTAGCGGCCTGGGCCAGTTGGGAACAGAGAACAAAGCTCCTTTTAGTTGAGAGTTGACACTTGACTCTACCTGTCACCACCTGCATGGTGGGCCCATGCACTTTTTGAGGGGTGGAAGCCAGCTGGGCCACATCTGGTCAAGGTTCCTTTACTCCCAGCCCAGACTCACTCTGGTTTGCCATGCTGGCTGGCTCTAGTGAACAAGAGAACAGAGAAGGCGTGTGTGCCTTGGCCTAGTTGCTACACAGTCTCTTCTCAGGAGTCCAGTGACGGCTCTTATGTCAGCAGAGCTTCGCTGAGCTTGGTCTCCAGAGCAGTTGAGCTCGTATGCCTGAGACAGATTCCAGCAGCATAACCCAATAGCTCCAGTTCACGGCTGGGTGGGCCAGGTTTCTATAAGACATTGGATTCCGCACATGTTTGGGGCCAGGAATGTGTGAGGATAAAATCTAGTGTGTGCGGGCCCCCCGCTTGTGTGGTGGTTGAAACACGCTTACTTGCTGGCCTCAGTGTCAGAACCTATGTCTACAATGAAAACCAGAGGGTGAGACGGAAAAGGCTTTAACAGAAAAGTTTATTTTAAGAAGACACAAACAGCTCGAGCTATAGAAAGGATACAGTTCAATTGCTGGTAGCAAGCCAGTAAGGAATTCCTTTTTTAAAAAATAATGATAAGAGAAAGACAAGAAAAACCCTTTGTAATACCATCCCACAGAGGGCTTCCATTTTGTGTTGAAATTTCTTAAAGGATTGGGGTTAGGATCTCTCCTAGCTTTTGCTTCTTCTGGAAATTTTTATCTGGAGACACATTGTCACAACTGGGGTTATCGCCTTATCTCTGCATTCCAGTTTAGGCTCTTGGTCTGTAAATTCCCATTGCCTTCACTTTTTTTGAGTGCACTGTTAGCGGTCAGAAAGCCTCAAATGGTTAAGTGCTAAACTCTCCTGACTCTGCATGGTAGCGCCAGCCGATCCTCTCTTCACTTTTGGCAAGTGTAGTCATTTTGTTCTCTTAGAGGCCAAGGCACAAGCCTGATTCCCTTCCTAATCCGAAAGAAGAGGCAGAAAGGAAGAGCTTCATGGATGCTTTCTAATAGGGAAATCCTGAAAGTCATTTGTGTCTCTGACTTCTAAAAATTTTATTTCAGTAAGTGGGCAGATCCCCAGGCTCGAAGGACAGAAAGCAAGTGAGAGATCCTAAGAAGCAATTTACTTGGATAGAAAGAACTGCAGCTTGAGAGGCACATCAGAGTGAGCAAGTCCACACTGAACTGAATTCCTAGCTCTCCGTATGTTGGCCGGACCGCAGCTGCCACAGAAGAGTTTCTTCACGTGGCTTCCGGGAGAGGCCAGCACACACCACAGAAAGAAAGTTACATGAAAAGAAGGTTACATGAAAAGGAGTGCCCACCACCCTCTTCTTGACCAGCCACATCAGACCTGGACTTGGACCAGAGAACTTATGAGAGCACTGGATGGGGTGTATGCGTGATACGTAAGCGAGCGGGACCCCCATGTCCAGGTGGAGAAACCATGCTCACACATACAGGCACAGGCCTTCTCATTTACTCAGACCCCACAATGTTTATGTGAGCAAATGTGAATACGTGAATCTGCACTTCAAGCAGCAGGAGAGGCACAGATGGAGAGAGATGTGAAAAGCTTTAGGGAATTCTTTTAGAGGCTTGGTGGCGTGCTGAATGCCTGCTGGTCGTGGTGCCAACTTGTGGGGCCATCCCATCGAGTCCATATTGGGGGCTGAGAGGCCAGGAAGTGGGGAGTTTAAGCATGGAAAAACTGTGGGTGTATACTTCTTTTTGTACCTCGTTTGTTTTCTGGCTAGGGTTGCATCTAAAACAGTTCTATACTGCGTTAGAAAATGGACACTCTAGGTTTTCAAAGCAGTCATTAGAACGGAAAGAGATGGTGATTTCCCTAGCAAATTGTAGATGGGACTGGAACGTCATGACCCGGGCCACCAGACTTTCTGGAGATAGCCCTATACTTGTGATGGCAGGATGGGGCATGGCAGGACAGATAACCCAGGACAGGGGTCCCCAACCACAGTTTTGGGGAGTAATGATGGGACAAAAGAAATAAGAAAGTTTAGAAATCCATTCTTCCCTGCCAGTTTTTCCCAAACTTGAGGAAGCAGAGGTACATTGGATAAGCAGGACAGATCTGGAGAAAAGAATGAGGGCATCTACACCAGGTTGTCAATTGAGGGGTGAGAGGAGAGGGAGGGAGGAAGAGTGAATGAAAGAGTGCATGGGGGGTACCCAGTCGAAGAGTAGTGACTGGTGGGTGCAGTCCCCTTCCCCCCAGCTCTGTGCAGGCAGGTCCGACAGTGTAGCAGTGGGAGGCAGCGAGCCACGTGGGCAGGTGTACAGCCCAGTTATCACAAGGAGCAGGTCACAGAAATACCCTCAAGATAGTCTGGATTTGAGGCCAGCAAACTGTGACAAGTAGGGATAGTTCAGTCTGTGGCTTCGAATGGCCCAAGAGCTAAGAATGGTTTTTACATTTTCAAAGGGTTGCAAAACAATCAACAACAAAGAAGAATATGCTGCAGAGAACGTAAGTGGCTCACGAAGCCTAAAATAGTTACTCTCTGGTCCTTTACTGAAAAAGTTTATCAACCCCTGGTCTAGTTGAGGGGGAAAAATCCCATTAACCTTGGAGCCTTCCTGAAAATGGAAACCAGAGGAGGTCCAGGAGAAAACCAGGGATCAGTGGAAACAACTGGAAATACCATCCATATGATTTGCACAGCCCTAACAGGGTACTGACTGCAACTCCACAGAAGAGTGAGGTATGCATGAACTATGGAAGGAAGCCCAAGAATAACTAGAGACACACTAAGGAGCATTGGGCAAAGAATGTTCTGGAAAAGATTGCATGCAGTGTTCAGTACTGATTAGAGAATTCCGCTATTGTTTAATAAGATGGAGATGGAGTTTGAGCCCAGGGATTGACAAAATATCAAGCTAAGTGAAGTTTCTAGAACACAACTGAGTATCTCATGAGCATCTAATAGTCTGAAATATCTCATAAAGTTTACAAAAGGAAGGATAAAGTAGATTCTAGGAGAGCCAATATTGGTTTGTCCTACTTTAAATAAACACCAATTACAAAAGTTCACACTAAGAAAAAGAGGAGACACTAGAGGACATCGACAAAAGCATTCATAGTTTTTCAAAAGAAGTCACTAGAAGATTCCCTTACATAAGGCGCTCCTCTGCTTACAAATGGAATTTGATCTACAAAAATCCATTTTCCCCACACAACTTCTAGGGAAAACATCCATTGCACAAATTGAATTTGGAGGGGAATGGATGTTTAGAGAAATTCAGATTTGTCTTTGGATTCATGAACTAAAGAACTCAAGCATTTTTCCTTAAAGCATATATAGTAGTTCGCTGAAATACCTGGGAAATTCATGTCATAAAAATAGAAGCCAGCCGTGGGTCTTCTATAAACGTAGTGCTTTAAAAGACAAAACACTGGACCTAGATGCAGGAGACCCTGGGATGCAGGCCAGGCCCTACTGCTTCGTGACCTTGTGTGAGTTATTTGACTTTTCTGGGTCTCAGCTTCCTCATCTCTAAAATGAGGTTGGTCCCTTTCAGCTCTAACATTCCGTGACTACAGATAAATATAGAAATAAGATAAGTACACCAATCTAGAAATAAGAAGTATTCCCCAAAGTTAGCTTTGGAGTCAGTAGAAAAAAGTAGCAATGAAATATAATAAAAAGAATAAAATTTTAACTACTAGCCAGAGTAAATATATCTCATTTAAAAATTAATGAAAAGATTTGTAATTTACAATTGATCAGGAGAGGTAAGAACAGACATATTAACATTTCTTCACCAGACAGAGAAGGGGATGTGTTTGAGGTGACTTGTACAATGAGCATGATTCTGCTTTTGCATGCATGAGAGTTTATAAAATTGGACATTAAAAAAAGCTCAAGACCACAAAAGGGATACATTTCTATGAAGCTTGGCATTACAGAAAGGTGGAGAGGGATTAACTGGTTATTCCAGTTGAGATTTTGTTTGTGGATTTGTTGATATCAAATCCCACTATTTAGGCAAAATAAAAAAATCAAATATACTTCTGCCAGAGCCTTCTTAGAGAAATAGCCACTGTGGTGAGGCAGGTAATAAATAGTTAGCAATGCCATACAAATAAATATAACACCTTTTCTTTTTTCTTATGTGTGAGTTAAAAAAAAAGTTTAACCAAAAACAGACCAGATGTGCTGGCTAAGTCAAATCAAAGGTTTTACAGTTTGAACGAAGTAGTTGATTCAACTGGATGATTTCTTAACACCTAAACAAATGTATGCCTGACCAACAGGAGAATGTACATCACTTGGCCAGAGACTGATCACTGTCATCACAGCAGAAACTATAGGAAAGGTTGGACTCAGTTGGAGAGTTGTGGTCATTCAGGGACTTAAAGGAGCAATATCCCTGGAAAACTCTTCTCTCTCTCTCTCTCTCTCTCTCTCTCTCTCTCTCTCACACACACACACACACACACACACACATCTCCTCAGGGATGCTATTAGATCCTGGGACCAACTTTGAGAGCCACTGGCCTACATTTAAGGCTTTACTGAATACAATTATATACCCATTTCACACAACTTCATCACTGATGCAAATTTCTTTTTGCTAAACTCATCTAAAGGTCCTCAAGTGTGTGTCTATAATCATTTACTATTGCATTCTGCCATAAATCTGTCTCACAGTTTATTTCATGCCATTATTTAAATCATTGTGATTTTTTGCTGCTCTTTGACACAGGTAGCTCTTTGTACCTCTTTCCCACTCTCTTGTCCTTTTAAATCCCTGAAATCTTGGTCTTTTACAGCTAAAAGACCAACAAAGGCTTTGGAGGGGCCAGGTGCCCTAGTGTAGATCTGTCTACTTTTCACACCAAGCAGAAGGGGCAGCACATAATGTAGACAATGGGGGGGGGCAGAGGGCTGTGTTTAGTAAAGTCGTACTTTCTATAAGTTGAATAAGCATCACCAATACCGGACAACTGCCTTGATTGGACAGTTTTACCTTTCACAAACAGGACACATTTTCACAAACTCTTTAAATCCATGTGTTCTTTTACTAAAACAATAAGTAGCATTAATTTTGTGTAAAAATGTTAATGTACAATATGAATAATCTAGGCCTTCTCAGTGGCTTTGTGTAGCCACTTCCGAAGCCCCCTTGATAGTAACCATATTGAATAGCACTGGTATCAGGACAATTTAATCCATATCAGCAATTTACTACAATGATTCCAGGAGATTTAGGGATTTTCTATATTCTGGAGTCAGCTGTCAAGGAATTTGGCCTTTTCATGGTGAAAAATACACTTCTGCTACTAGATGATGCCTAAAATTCTTTAAGTAGAACTTCATTCTTTTGGAGTAAGACTTACCCCCTGTTCAGATTAAAGCATTAAGCCTTCCAATCTCAAAGTAAAGGAATAGATCCCTTTCCTGAGAACATGCTCTTCTTAAAGAGAAGGAAAATAAAGTGGGAGGTGCTCAGGAGAGTTGGTGCTGCGAAAGCAGGTCTGGGGAAAACAGAAGAGGCGGAGGGAAGAACACCAGTGACAGACCTGAGACTCAGCCTCTCTTTTGCTGAAGGGCTATCCCTGCAGGCATTCCTACCAAAACGGGTGCTACCCTGCCACTTGGAGCAGGTTATTTAGAAATCAACTATATTTTCTGATAATATTGAGGAGTCTTAGGCATAAGAAAGGTTTATAGCAATGGAAAAAACGGGTGTGATGAAACATTTGGTGCAAACAATAGATAGAGTAACCCTCCCCCACCCCCCCAACCCACCGCTGCGTGAGAACCATACTTGTTCGTAGGAAGAGGATAAACTGATATTATTTTATAGAGTGCAAATTGCAGGGCCGGGACGAGGGTAAGGCACTTGCACAGCCCTGAGAGTTGGTGCCTTCTTAAATATGGTGCCCCAGGTGACTCACTCACCTCACTCTAGTCCTGGCCCTGGCAAATCATATTCAAGTGAAAGCTTACCATTGCCTTACAGGCTTGGCAACAATGGAGGCTGCACCAGGGGAACAGAGTACTGATCATGAACTTGCTTTTTAGGGAATAGTTCATTTAAGAGGAAGCGGGCAGGTGAACGGACAGATCTGCCCAGACCGACAGCTACAGTGGGATCATGATCTGATCTGGGTTGCTCAGGGAGTGGAAATAGATGTCAGGTGAAAAGTTTGTTGTAAGAACCTTGGAGAATCTCCTCTGTCTTTGCACATTAAAGGTAATGTCTCCAGATCAACCAGTTGATGTGTGGCCATGAAGCTAACATGAGCTGTTTTGCTGCCTGTGGTCTTGCCTCTTTAAAGGGTGAATGGTGGACGTAAGGGTACAGTTCATGGGAGCTGGGAAGGAGGGATGAGTTGGGACCAGGTGTGAGGCCCAGGCAAAAGACTAAGGCAGACAAAGGAGAAGAGACACCAGCAAAGTTTCCTGTTATACTGAGAAAGACCAGCTCTTTACCCTCAACATCGAATCACAAATATGTAATGAATGTCCAGCAAGGCATTCTTGGCTACCATTAACCTCCTGTCCTGGAAAAAGGCATGAAACGACTGATATTGGAAGCTGACCTCTTGAACCCCTTCTGTATTCCACCTTCAAAAATTATCATTATTATTATTCAGATTGGTAATAATGGCCATAATAGGTTCTCTGAAAACCTTCTAGAGAGGGACTGTCAATCTCTCTTCTCCAGTCTCAGCACAGTAAGGCCACAGAAGGGTGGGAGAGAGTTGGTATTATGTTAATCAAGGGTAGGAGAGAGGTTGAGTGTTAGGGGAACTAAAGATAGTCGGTGTTATGTTCCTCTGTGATTGGTAGCTATTGTTTGGTTGTTTGGGACTAGGTGGCAAGATATTGAAAGAATGTTTTCAGGCCTCAGTGTTATCTTTGACCATACAATCTCTTCCCCCAAATCCTCTTGTGCTAATGGGAGTATCACTGGGCATAGTGACGATGTTGAAGGTGTTGTTAAAATTCCAGGCATATGGAGTACTGCAGAGAAAAGCAAGACTCAAGAATGTAAAATGTCTGGACACTCAGCTTTGGACTCTTGGGAAAACCACCAGAGGGAGCAAGGTGACAGGAGAGGCAAAACCCACTAGAACTAGCAAAGGAGAAGTTTCCAGAAAAATCAACAGAAGTGAGAAGTCCTATACTATGTGAGTCTCATCCTCAGCTTTAGAGTTCAGCTATTCATGATTCCCAAGGAGAAGTCCCTGGCGGTCTTTCACTTTTGTTAGGCAAGAGCACGAACATTCCTTCATTTTCCCATAAAGGAAAATGTTTCTGTCTTTTGGAGTTCTGAGTCTTGGCAGACAAGTGTGGCATTAGTATATAAGTGAAGACCAGGAATGAATCTATTTTATTTCAGGCCATCCCCCTGAAATTTGGTCAGGACCTTTAAAACTAATCATTCGAATACTTTCAAAAGTTACTGGGCTGTCTCTAGCTGTTTATTATTCTAAGTGGTTTCTTTCTAAATCAAGAAGGAATGATCACCAGGTAGTTGGCCCGTACTCAGAAGTCCAGAATTCAGAACTGTACCAATCAAAAGCCTAGGCCTAGGGCTTCTCCGTGAGAGGCCCAAGTCTTCTCTGCATGTGCGGTTTCTCAGCTGCTCCGTCTGGTGCTTGAGGGCAATTGAGCTGAGAGTTCGCTTCTCCCCAATGAGCGATGTGATCTGTCAGGATCAAGATCTGTCCATCTCTGGGGCAGTTTCTGCATCTTCCAGGAGGTTGACCAACAGAAGGAGGAGCGGTGGGAGTGAAGGAGAAAGGGCTAGGGGAACCCTCTTGGTGAAACAGGCCACAATTTCATGTTTCCCTTTGAGGAACAGTGGATTATTACCCTCTGTAATTGGTCAGCCAGTTTTCTTTGTTCACTGCCTTGTCTGTTTTTTTCTCCCAACCTCTTGGAAACCAGGGATATGAAAATCAAACGAATCAATTTTTCTCTGCTTAGAAAATTGAATTGACAAGAATAGTGCCCAAAGATCTGGGGAGAAGGGGTTCACAATGATCATTGTGGGGCTCTGTCAGCATCCCATTAACCCCAGTTCTTACATTCTTCCCCAGCATGGTTAATTAAAAGTTGGTCAAACAGCAGAATCTAAATGGCAAAAGTAGCCCTTTTTTTGTGTGTGTGATGGGCCATAGCAAAGCTTGGCCTTTGTGTGATGGGCCTTGCAAGGCCAGTTTTTAGATTTTGGATCTACCCTTTGAGTCTAAACATTTCAGACAGGTTAAGAATTCCTTTAGACAAAACCAAATGAGCCAGAAACCGCAATCTGAACTGAATGTCGGTGGGCAAGTTGCACTTACTTTTTCTTCCTTGAGACTTTGATGATACTGTTTCTTCAGCTAATTGCTTCCTGTAATGAATGTTATATGCAAATAAAATGAGGGTTCTTAGAATGCAGCATGAGCTGGGCACAGATCGTAGCTACTATGGTTCACAGACACTTGAAGGATCTCAAGGTGCAAGTGCAAGTTACCTTGAACAGATCTGAGCAAACAAATGGCTGCCTCGTTTGTTGGCTGAATTTGGTTCATCCAAAGCAACCCCATTCTGATCTTTTCTAGCTCAAGGGTGAGGGGTGAGGGACTATATGCTTATTGAAACTCATCACCCTGATCTCCGTGTAGACATCAAACTAAAAAGGCATGAAGTTGAGGAGAGAGTCACATTCATATTTTGCTCACCAAAAGTCATCCAATGCCATGCCGAAATAAGTGCACACCTGCAAACCCCTCAAAGGGGGACTTACTTTATGGTCAAAGAGGCATCAGAGTCTTTTTGTATCTCCACACAGGGACATCAAGGCCCTGTAGGGAAAGTGAGTAATCAGTAATGGCACCCTAACCCCCCTCCCAGGTTTGGCAGCCGTCAATCTTCTCTCACACCCAGCCCCTCAGCCACAGGAGTCAGGAATGGATCAGCCTGACCACTGATTGAAAAGTTTGCATGTGTGCCCTCACATCAGAGAATTTCTTCTTAGTGCATGCCACTGGCAGTGTGTGTGTGTGGGGGGGGGGCAGAATCAGGAGAATCAGGAGAAAATCGGTGGTCAGGAATGGCAAGATTGTTAAGTATGAAAATGTAAAATGCCTGAAGATGGTTGAGGTGCCTGATGATTTTCATTCTGCTTGAAGTGGCCTCTCTTTTGCTGTCCAGAGTGAGAGTTAATGTGAAAGAAATGCAGCCTCTTGTGTTATTTCCATGGTTCCTTTCAAAAACCCATTCTCTTCCCCATTTTCTACTCAAGTTTAGTGAGTAAACCCTGCTTGCTGAGCCCAGCGGGGTTTAGGTGCTGGGGTTATCGGTGGTTTCATAGTCTTTTGAAAATTGTGCAATAATTCTCCGAGCCAGTGGGTTAGTGGTCTTCAGCAGTTCGGCTGCTGAGGGGCGGGACCTTGGAGTGGTCTTGCTTCCCTTCTTCTGCAACAAGGCCTTGAAATCATCATTTCTGCCAGCATCTAGGTTGGCATTGCCACTTGACCCTGCACAGGTAGCCGACTCACTGATGGGTGAATCTGCCATGTTCCTTATCGGTGAGTGGGAGCACGGTCTGCCACTGCCAAAGGCCTCACTGGGCTCCTTCCAGCCCAGCAGCTTTCTTTTGGACCTAGATAAGAGAAAGTTTACTTTGAGTGAACTTGTGGGGCAGATATCTACCAAGGCTTCCATAACTTCATGACAGCAAGGGGCGTGATCTGAGAACTTTCACACAGCAGCCTTTCAAGCGGTCATACTAGCCAGCTTTCTCTCTTACTAAGGTCTCAGAATCCCTGATTTGGCTCCCCGGACCTACACGCCTTTCAATGCCCCCAGCTGGAGTTGCTTGACATGGGCCTGCGGGCTCAGTTCTGCCCGGGTTCTGGGACCAAGGAAGAGTTTCGGGAGTCAATGGCTAGTAGCTCAGCGACTCTGAATCACGACGGCCTGGGAGCTGATCCTGGTTTAAACTGGTGTTCCAACTCCAATAACTGGGCTCTTTCCAGTTTCCTGGTCACCGAACCCCTACTTTGTGGCCCTGTGCAATAACTGGGTCCCCATTCGCCTATTTCCTGCTTTGATACTCTGCCTTACTTCCTGATAAGATTTTTTTTTTTTTTTGGTTACAAGAAATTCTGTGAAGGGTTAAATGTCTCTGACTGTAGACAGAGCTGTGAGGGAACAGATGGAGCCACAATAGACCTCGCAGTTGCTAGGAGACGAGGGGCCTCTCACTCAGGCACCTGGTCCTCCCTTTCCGCCCCTGCTCCACTTCACCCAGAGATGTCAGTGAATTGGAGACGTGAGGCCCTGGACTGCGTTCACATATGTGGGTAACTGAACTTCGTTTCCGGTTTCAATTCTAATGGCCGCTTAGAGGTAGCAGTTTTTCTTTGGCATGAAAAGGAAAGGCGGTTACAATAGGAATTAAGGAAATTGGTCAGACCTGTGTATCACAGTAAATAAATCTTCGGTTGTGCGTGAAGCCACAAACACATCATCATCTTCTTCTGCAATCCATTCAGCTGTCTTATCACTGATTAAACTTTTTTCTTCAGTGCTGGGTTCCATAGAATTTCCTAGGCATAAGAACCAGAAGGAATTACTTTGACTACGACAGTTAGGACAAAGCACATTCTTACATATATTCATTTGCTCTCCAGAGCGGCTCTGGAAGGGGCGGTGACTTTTCGTGTGTCCATTTTACAGAGAAACATGGTGTTAAGAGGCTTAGTGAGTTGGCCAGGGTGGGATGAATGGTGATGATCGGCCTGATTCTCTGTTGTCTTGTGTTTACGCATGACAACACACCGCCTGAGCATTCTCTTGTTTTCAGTGAATCATTTTGAAAAATCAAGCTGAGAGCCACCTAAAGCAAAGTAGCGACCAGTACACGAGAGGGAACTGTGGTGTTTGAGGGAGCACATTCTAAAATCTCTTGTGGTTTTGATTTGTTTGCTATGTTTAATCACAAGCATTTAACTTATATTGAAAGTCTAAATCAGCTCAAGGAAAGTCATAAGGCTTTGATGTAGGGTGTTTAGGGTTCAAAAAGGATAAAAAACACGGATGAACCTTGAGGACATTATACTGAATGAAAGAAGCCAGTCACAAATGACAAATCCTATATGATTCCACTTATAGGAAGTCCTGAGTGGTTGCCAGGGTCTGGGGGGTGGGGGTGATGGGGAATTGCTAGATGAAGAAGAGTTCTGAAGATGGGTGGTAGTGATGGTTGAACAGGACCCTGAATGTACTTGACACGACTGGACTGTACACTTACAAATGGTTACTGTATTTGAGCACAATTAAAACAAAAAAAGATGGGCTTAAAAAAACAGGAAACACCATCTAACTTGTTATGATTCCAGGAGGAGCTAGCCTCAACCAGCCAAGAAAAGTATGCTCCCTTTCTTCTAGAAAGCACTAAGAAAGGCTGCTGGTGGTAACATATTTCCATGGCTTCAAAAGTGTGCAAGTCTGCCATAGTGCTGGCGCCCCCCCAGGAGGACACTGCAGCTAATTTCAGCTCGGCTAGTGGAGAGAAAGTTCCCAGGGCAGGGCACTCATGTCTTGACTAGGTAGATGGGTTCCTAAGGTGCTAGGGTGCCAGGACCTAGTTTGATTTCACTATCCCAGCTCAGGGGTGGTCAGAGTTGATTGGCCCAGACTGGGCCTTGGAGATCTGCAGTGAGCTGTATTTAGAATAAAACAAACCCTCAAGAGGTGCGCCCTTCCCCCCCCCCCCCCCGCAATGACTTGGTCATCCTGGAGCAGGATCATTACTGGGGGACATTTGCTCTGTCTCTGGCACTCCATTCTTACTCTCATCTCTCCTGTGACAGAGAGAAAAAGCCAACAGACAATTTACTAACCCAGAGGGCTCGCGTCCCTTTCTCCATCAGCCTGCAGTGTTGAAGTTGTGGTCCTTGCACCAGGGGATAGCAGGTGGTCACCAGTGGGGGGACACTTGGCATCATCCTTCAGAGTGACAGTGGGGCTGAGAGGCAGCCTTGGCTCAACCACAAAGGCCTCCACTTGGGCTGGGGATGAGGTGAGAGGCAGGTATAGCACACTGGGCTTTTTTGGCACGGGAGGTGGAATCTTTCCTTTTTTTTTCTCAGCTTCGTCCTGGCTCTGGAGATTAATTCTTTCAGGCAGGGCTCTCCCCTTGGGGCCCTCATCCTCCAAACCTCCCTGGGGAGGCTCCTGAGATCCTGTGAAGAAAGTACTAGAGCAACTGACAAAAGGTGTGAAGATGAGAGATGAGGGTGGCGTTGACTCCCCGGAGCTTCTGCCCTCAGGTGCCCCTGGGGACTTGGGTTTCCCCACCACCGTGTAGACATCTGGAGGGAATGGCTTCATGTGTTGAACTGAGCTCTTGGGGGTCATAGCCAAGGGAGGAGAAGTCAGTGGGTGCTCTTCAGGGACAGATGGCGGCTTGTGGACCAAGCTTGGAGGACGCCGGGCCAGCAGGGGCTTCTCAGCTATGGGAGGTTTCATTTTTCTCTCAGGTGGGGTGAAGACTTCTGCTCCAGGCTCCTCAGCACAGTCAGGGCTCTCGATGTCATCCTCCTGCTCAGACTTGCTGACTGACCTCAGGCGAACAGAACGCAGGTCAGACTGAGTAACCATGGGCATGATTGGTTGGTTGGGGTTAGTTTTCTGGGCCAGTTTGGCCCCAAAATTTGTCTCTGAGTGATGCCGGCTCACCTTGGCTTTGCTTCGGATGGAGATGCTCATCCCAGACAGATCCAGGTTGGTTGAGGAGGTCAGCGGTAGGTCAAATGACAGCCGCGACTTGGAGATTTTTTCCATTGGTGATGGCGGCGGTAGCGATGACTTCCTCTCAGGTACCACTGGACGCACCCGGACACTGCTGCTTAGAGGGAGCAAGTGGCCCAGGGTCAGAGACATGGAGACAGTGGGTGTTGGTGTCTCTGACTGACTGGAGTAGCCACTGGATGGTGACATCAGCCCAGTGGGCCTTCCCGGGGAGGATACTTCCCTGGCTTCCACCTCGATGGAGAGCTGGGAAGGTGTGGTGGCTCTGGAGGTGGAAGGGGAGGCAAGGGACTCTGAGCTGCCCTGAACTTGGGCACATTCAATGACTGTGGTGCCAGTGGCAGTGCTAGAGCTGGACAAGGATTGGTAGGTGTCACCAGACTTCCAGTCTGTGAGATACCAGTGGTGGGAGAACTGTGTAACTGCTGGATCTTTAAAGGTTGGCACAGCTGGGTGACCCTGAGCATCTGGGTGGGGTGTGTGGTGTCCCTGGTGTTCCAAGGAGAGGCAGAGGCTCCTGGGCCTCTGGTCCTTGGCAAGTGCTGCCCCATCTCCTGGCAAGAGGCCTGGCTCATCTTTGACCAGCGAGACACTGCGTGTTGGTGGGCAAGGCTTCTTTTTGGCCTTCTTGAGTGAGATACTCTTGGACCTCTGCCTTCTGTGCCGGGCCTCCTGGGGGGCACCAAGGGAGGCTATGTTGTCAGCACTGTTACTGCCCTCAGAGCTTGCACTGGCATATGGCAGGGCGCAGGCCTCGCTGGCCTTCTGCTCCTCATCATAATCCACATCTGCAGCGCCTGAGTCTGTGGGCACAGACAGTGACCGCTCCCGGAACCTGCTGGCCCCACCCGGGCCGGTTTCCAGCCGCGAGGCACCACTGGTCAGAAGGCCAGTCTTGGATGGTCGTTCCGATACTTGCCTTTGCAGAGGAGGGCGCTCACTATAGCTAGTTAACCCGCTGCATCCTGCTGGATTGTCACGAGTGACGAAGAGGGTCCCCGTCTCCTTCGGAAGCAGAGGTGGCAGCGTGTGCAGAGAGGCCCAAGAATTCCCAGAGGAAGGATTTTTCCCATGTTCGTTGGCCTGATGGCTCTGGCTGGTGGCACTCGGAGTCATGTAAGTAAAAGTATCTCCCTTCCAGGAAGTGGAGAACGTCGATTCTGTGGGTCCATTGCAAGACCCGGGGACGCTGTATACCATTCCCACACTTTCCATGCCAGGAGAGTTTGTGCCACTGTGTGCCTGCCGAGGCTCGTCCGAGTCACGAGAAGGATTTCTCAGTGCTGGCGAGGTGAGGTTTGGGAACCGAGCTTCCTGACCAACTGCAACTCTCCCATGAACACCTTCTGGAACTGAGTGACTGGGCCTGAGGTCTGAGATGACTGGGCAGGCCACGCTGCCTGCTGGGCTGTTGCTGTGACCTGGAGGAGGCAAATACAGAACATTAGTGGTGCAGCCAGTAATCCCCTGGCAGCAGTCTTGAGACAGGAGCACCAAGTCTTTGCCAAGAAGCATTGCCAAAGGCTTGGTGAAAATTCCTTGCTTCTTCCTTTCCACACAGATGAGGCTGCTGGGGGAGTTGGGTCTTTGCTCATCACCACAAGGCGAGTCACAGGGTGCCCTTGAATTGTCCAGGTGGCTGCCAAAGACTCTCCAGTTTTTAGAGCTAAAGTGGTGTGTGAACTACCTTGGGGTTATCCTACGCTTTCACCCCAGACTCAGGACACCATCACAAACCTCAGCATTCACCTCTCCTGAGATGAGAGAAGAGGTTTGCAAAATGATAAAGGACAGCAATGTGTGACCTGCTCCAGCAAGGGACCTGGAGTAAGCTACAGTTGGAGAGCTCAGGGTCTGGTTGTGTTTTTGGCATCTGTCACTTTTAAACTTTGCAACCTAAGAGACTTCAGATAACCTACAGATGTGCAGGAATGGTCCAGATGTTAAAAGTCCCCAACGCTTTTCTTAAACATACAGTTATTACTTTCACATCATCATCATCATCATCGCTACTACTACTACAACTACTGTGGTAATTTATAATAAGTCACCATTGGTTTTACATCTACTAAGGACCAGGTACAAGGCAGGAAAATTACATGCAATAACTAATCACAATTCCAGTGGGTTGCTATCATGTCCCCTATCGTTCAGACGAAGAAACAGAGGCTCAGGGAGGTTATAGCCTAGACAAGGTTTCACAGTGAGTAAATGGGAAGGCCCAGATTCATATGCAATTCTCTTCGCCTGTGCCCTTTGGATGGCATTCATTTAATAGCAGTAATGATTCTGTGAAGATGGTGTTTTATTTACTTCAATTTGCTATCTATAGTTATATTCCATTTATAGCAGGAAACAATAGCAAATTTGTTAGCCTGGAGGACCTGGCTTTTCAGTTGCTAATCTTGGCAAAAGGACCTTGGTTATCCTCAATTACACAGTTGGTTTTTTTTCAGGCTGTCCAAAGTCTCCCCCCCACCCCAACCCCCAAATTATTCCTGTTCCCCCTTACCACAATGCCACCTGAGTGGCAAGACTGGTAGCAGTGAGCAAGGGGAAGGGTCTGGGGGATCAGCTGTGGTGGGGGTCACCTGAGTCTCGCTGGGAAAAGTTAGAGAATCCAATAATGGTCCGCCTCCTCCTCAGGGTGGACTTGGGGTTCACGGCTGTCTCTGTGTTAAACAACGAGTGTCGCAAACTTGCATGTTTATCAAACTGCTGTCCTGTAGCCAAAAATAAAGACACTTGGGTGTATGCTGGTTCCTGTTTACAGTGCGGTGGAAGCAGCCCTGAGGTGGAAGGAAGGAGCGATGGAAGGAGCGATGGCAGTAGCGATGAGCATGAACAGGTCCAGGCAGGCGGCCTCTTCCCCATCCCTCCCAACTTGGCTCCAGGCACCCACAGCCACAAGGCACACATGCTGGATGTCTTAGACCATACCCAGGGCAACTGTAGGTTTCAGGTGGTGGAGAAATGTGGTTTTCAACCCTGGCTACATGTAGAATAAACTGGACAATTTTAAAACTCCAATACCTGGACCCACCCTGCCCCCAGCACATGGCAATCTCTGGGAATACGGCCCCGGTATAGGCATTTTCTCAAACTCCTCAGGTGACTACTTAGATGGACGGCCAGGGGTAAGAACCTGGTGTAGGGACTTAGTCTCAGCCTGGTGAGTTGAGACTTAGATGTTGCTCGATTGTAATCTTTTTTCCTAAGAAAACCTTTGTATGAGCCGGCAAGGACAGTATCTCCACGAGGCCGCCCCATCCGCAGGCTCCATCACCCAGGAAGCAGCCCGAGATCTGTCCTCTGCCACCTGGTCTCATTTTATCAAAGTTCACCACTGCACGGTGATTGAGATCTATTTCTCCTAAAGCTCCAGATCTGTCTTGGCTCCAGTGAAATTGTGGGGGCAGAGGTGGCATGAGACAGCACAGTGGGGGTGAGCTCTGCTGCCCCCTCACTGTCTCTCATTCAGCAGCTAGATAGTCCCTCTACCGCCCCCGCCTTAGGACCAGATGCATATGGCCCCACCCACCCCCAACTCCAGCAAGTGGCTCTATGGGCAAAACTCAGGGCCAGCGGCATGGAGGGTAAGAGAGAAGTTTAGAAAGAGCACCCACCTGCCCTTTGCAAGTCTCTCCTCTCAGCCCTCACTCCTCTTGGTACATCTCCCTAGGACGCCTCTAGCTTCCTGAGGTGACACCAGCGGTGCCAGATGACCTGATATCTAGGGAGGGTCACCATGGGTGGCTGGAGATGGCCTCACTTTCACCAACTTTTCCCAGCATACCACGGGCTGGAGCTGCTTCGCAGGGTGCCTCTGATCCCTTAATGCCAAGAGGTTTTTAGCCCATCAGTTTGTGATCCTATTTCCTTCGGAAACTTCTGCCACTTCTAGCCCATGGAACATGGAGCAGGAATTAAGAGTGAGTGTGGTCTCGGGGCCACACATCCCCAGAGTCACAGCCAGCTGAGCTACATACATCATCCGCCCTACTCTCAAGGTCGCCGGGCACCCCCCTTTGGTCTTTTTTGCCTTAGTTCCTCTCTATCACTTCCCTTCTTAAACAAGGCTGCCTGAGTGGACAGGGCACTGCAAGAGGGGTGCCTTCTTAAAGCACCACAAGACCCTCTGTACCCACAATTCCCCTCTGACTGCAAACCCTGAACTCCAAACTCAGACTGTGGCACAAGAAGTTTTCTTTCCCCAAATCAAACTGAACTCACAAACTTTGTTTCCACAGATGCGTCAAAGAGCACATGAGTTGATAAAGTTTTAGAATATCCTGTGAAGAGATTTTGTTTGCTATCAAATAGTCTGTTAGTACAGTGCCAGTAGGGAGTGAAGGAAGAAGAGCCTGAACCCCCTCCTCTGCATGTCTCTGTTCCCTGGAGAGAACCGTGACCTTGACAGCTCAGGGTGAGTCAGCAGCAAAGAAAGTCTCGCTCCCTCCCTCGGCACCCAGTGCATATGGTCTGTAGTTGGCATGGAGGGAAGCAGACAGAGGTGGTGCTAAGCAACTCTACCAGAGATGTTGATGGGCACAATGTCAGAGTGCGTGGAGCAAGGCTGAAGCCATCGCTTCTCCTCTAGGACGGCAAGAGGGAAGGGGCTATTCCAGGCAGCTTGCTTGTCAGCAGCGGTGGACAGGCTCAGGGAGGCCTCGGGGGCCCTCACCCCCTGCGTAGTAGTCTCATCTTCGCTCAGCTGCCGTTTTGTAGGCTGTTGGGAAAGAAGGTGATGGGAAGGGTGTGCTCCCGACTAGAGATGAGCTGTGCCCACAGGCTGGCTGTCTAAGCAGGGTGGTCGGAGGCTTCACCGGGGAGGCAGGAAAGCACGAACAGGCTGCCAGACCTGAAACCTGCTGTGCTGGGCCATCTCGGCAGGGCCTCGGTAGCTCTGCTGGTGAGCAGAGGTGAGCAGCAGTTTCCGGTGGGTACAGTGAGCAGCTCGAGGTCCCCTGTCCATGGGTGCAGGTGCAGGGTGAGCTGGCTCTGCATGCTGGCGCTCCCGGGTGGGGGAAGAGGCAACTCACCATCAATACAAACTCCAGACGCCTGGCAGCCTGGGGCCTTGGCCTGGGGGTGGGCTCAGGGGCCTCATCAGCAGAGCGGAAGGTCTGCCCCAGAAGTCTGGCCTCCAAGTACTGTTCCTCATATTCTTCTGAAAAATAGCACAGTGGATACACACTCTGGGGAGCCATGGCCGAGTGCGGGCTGGGAAAGGACTGTGGAGCAGGCCTCCTACTCTAGCGGCCAGGCCTGACTTGCACTGTTACTTTAGGATGTTTCCCAGGGTCTGGGCCTCTGGCTTCAGTAATGGAAAAATGCCTACTTCCCGGGACTAGGAGGGCTGAGGAGAAAATTTTGAGTCAACACATTCCAGTTGTGCTGCTTCTAGGACCAAGCCCTTGGTCTCCATGGCCCCACCTGAAGTGCTCGACTCGGAGAAGAGGCTCGGGATGCAGACGCCTTTTGCTACTTTATTCTGCAAGGTCGTCTCCTGTATCCCTGCAGCTCTTCAGGGCTCCTGTAGCCCTACCAGGGAAATGACCTGTGTGAAGCACGAAGAAATTTGCGTTGGGAAGTCCAATCTGGAGTGTTCTCTTGGGTGGCAGGAACTTTTTACTCGAGCCTCTGAGGGCCCAGTTCTCTGCACCTTAGTCCCACTATGGATGGTGTCAGGTTCAGGGGGGCTAAGGTGGAGGAGCGGGAAGGTGGAGGTGGTGGCACAGGTGGTGGCACAGAAGGAAGGAGAAGTTCGAGGGCATCATCAGGGAAGTAGTAGGAGGCATAAGGTTTGAATGGGTTTCGTTTAAGTGATGAATTCGATGAGCAGATGAAGGAGTGAGAGTAGAGAACCAACAGGCAGGGCTCTGTGCACGTTTGAACAGACTTTAAGATCACTGAAAGTTGGAGTCAGGAGGGGGCCCGAAGTCTCTCTGGTCCGATATCCCATCCTGTGCTCAGACGCCCTCCTCAGCTGCCCTTCCAGGTGATTTTCCAGGCTCTGCAGACTCCTGCAGGGAAGGGGAGCAAGCTTTCTCCTAAGGCAGCAGCTCATTCCATCCGAAGTCAGTGGGGCTGTTGGGCATGGAGGGGAAGTACTTTCTTATCTCGAGGTGAAATCTGCTTTCCTCCAGGCTTCCACCCACTGGTCTAATTCTGCCCACGGTGGCAACACAGAGCAGTCTGGCCCTGCACCCCTCCCCCCACATGGGAGCTCCTCTCCTATGTGAACACAAAGCTCATGGTGGCCTCTGGAAACTTGCCTCTCAGAGGTCACCACTGCCCTGGCAGGAAGGTTTGAGTTATGGCAGTTGTCCAGTTGGGTGGCCCATCTGCAGTTTTCTGTTCTCCCTAAGAGTTCGCCTTTGTTGGTGAGATCTGATAAAGACCTCACATTTAACATTCACTTGACAAATGTCTACAGGGCACACCTCTTGGGGACTCCGCCTGGTGTCAGGTACTTCTGGAAACCCAAGGATAGGAAGAGATATGATTCTTGATGTTGAGAAGTTCAGTCTGGTGAAATGGACAAAATGTATCCTCAAGACTGGCGGTTGAATGAGTAAATGGATGGACCAGTGACAGAGAAAGCAGTGTAGAACTACACAAGTCCTCTTGAAATGGATGGTACAAAGCGCCTCGGATGAGTGATGATGGAGGAAACAATGCTCAGTGCAGAACTACTGTTAAAGGCATTTTTGCATGAGCAAGAACAGAACTTTGAAGAAAATGTAAAGACTGGAGTGGGGAAGAGGGACGAAGGGTTTCTAGGAAAAAATAGGCCTTGATGGAACAGCAAGGGCCTCGACAGTATAAGGAACACGTGACTAGCACTGAGGTTTTATTTGTATTAATGTGCTGAGATATAACTTACCTACAGTAAAGCACACAGTTCAGTGGATTCTGCCATGTGAGTGCCTCTTGTATCCCTCCACCCAGATATCCGCAGCACTCTGCTGGTCTCTATCATAGCACTGAGTTTTAATCCTTTGGCTACTTACATTGGATATATCCCTCCAATCAATGTGTACTTTTTTTCATATTGTAAGGTCCTAGTAGGTACCACATTTTTAAAAAATGTATTAACTTTAATACTGTGCCTAGCTCAGTCCATGTTCCAAAAAGCATGTGCTGAGAGTTGATTGTTGCATGTTATCAGGGTCTCTCCAGCTGCAAGACACTCTTGCAAAGTGTTTTACATACACTTATGTTTCATTCTCACAAAATCGTGCCACGTGGAGAACTGGAACCCCATTTTAAAGATGACTGGTCTGAAGTTTAGAGAGGTCAGGTAATCTGCATAATGTAACACAGCTAGTTAGGTGCGATTCAAATTAGATTCTAACTATGTCTGATTTCAAAGTTTGGATTTTCTCAGTCTGCCTGGTGTGTGCAGTCTACCTGCTCGGGCGCAATGACTGGGCTGTTAATCCTGGTTGTCTGGAGTTAGCTTTGCATACAGTGTGCTCATCAGTATCCTCCAAAGATGCTGGCTGGGGAAGTGAGGATGAGGTGAGCTCTGGGTGCCGCATCCTGGGCTTGCTTGGTGAGGCAGTAGCTACCTGGGAGACATGCGGACTAGGTTATTGCAAGAGTGGAGTGAGTGAAGGCCAGAGGCTTCCTTTGTCTTCAGGGTGTAGGATCCCTTAGACATGGGTGATATGGCAAGAGAAAGTGTGGGGGATATGTGGGCCCACAATGTGGGAGTCTGCATCTAGTTCTTTCTGTGAATGGCTTGACTCATTGGCCTGCCTCAGCCTCTGTCCTTTTCAGCCCTGGACTACTTAATTGGAAAGAGGTGGGGTGGGAGTAGTTGGGGGGTTGGGGGTGGGCAAAGTCATAGAAATAAAACCTAGGTAAAAGAAGCGGTGGGAGATGTGTGTTTTGTTTTTTCACTGGGTTTGAAACTGTTCTTTATTTCTGTCGCTGGCCCCTGCCTATCCTCTTTCTTCCACGCCTCATTCCAGCTGTGGGCTCTGGCCGCAGCCCCCCTCCCTCTCAGTACCTTGCAACTGGCTCTGGAGATTGAGCTGCGCTTCGCGAAGCAGCTCCTCTACACTCGGGGGCCTGCCCGGGGAGAGGAACACGTTCACTGGCTGTCGCCATGACGACCTCGAGTGGGCAGTCGCTGTCGCATTTTCCCGACCCGAGTTAGCTGCAGCTAGGGAAGGAGAGAGTCAGTGAGAGGCGCAGCCGAGAGGAGGGGGAGCAGCGCGGGACGGCCAATGGGCGCCCGCGGTTCCCGAAGGCCCGCCTCTGCCGGGGGCGGGGGAAGGCTGCGCTTAAAAGCCCGGGGCTCCAGCGCCGCAAGATTTTTCCTCGACAGATTCCCACCGCCGAGTGCTCCTTTCCGCTCCGCCCGCTGCCACCCGCGCCGCCCGCCCCTCCCCACGATCGCCGCGCCACCCGCGTCCTGCGCCAGGCGCCACCTGCCTCCCGCCGCCTCCGATCCCTGGGACGAGGTAACGCGCCCCGGGCCGAGCCTCGGGTTTCGCGGTGCTCCCCCGCGGTGGGTGTGGCTCTGCCTCCTGCGCGCCGCGCGGCCGCCTGTCTGCCTCCTCCGGCGACCCCTCCGCTCCGTCAACCCCCCCCCGCCCCCCACGGCCCCCGCCGACCCGGGTCCCGAGTTAGTCCAGATGTCCGAGGCGGCAGGAAATCTCAATAGCCTCCGCATGGCGAATGTCGCTTTGAGAGAAGAATTAAATGCCCTTCGCGGGGAGAATGCCAATTTGGGCCTGCAGCTTGGGAGAGCCTTGGCCGAGGTGAATTCCTTGCGGGGCAATGTTTCCAGCTACATCCGCTGGCCAGTGCCGGTGGTGCCCGTGTTGACCGAGGAGAACCTCGAGTTCACGCTCAGCCAGATCGACGCGGTTCCCGAGGGAGAAGTGCCCCTCACGTGTTGGCCTTCCCCGCGCCCTGAGCCCGAGTGCGCCTCGGAAGAACTGCGGGTGAGCGTGATCCAGGACTGTGGCACCTCGGCCGGGCCCCTCCAGCCGCCCCCGCTGCCCCCCCGCCCGCGCCGGCACTGCCCCTCCCTCGGTGAAGGACCTGCCCCCACCGCCGCCGCCTCTGCCGCCGCTCCAGCGGCCTGAGATCGAACCCTTTGCGGGCGACCCGGTGTACCTGGCTGAATTCCTGATGCGGCTCGAGACTTTCATAGCCGACCACGAGGATCATTTCCCCGGGGGCGCCGAGCGGGTGACCTTTCTGATCTCCTTTTTCACGGGTAGAGCCAAGGACTGGGCCACCGCGGTCACCCAGGAAGGAAGCCCCCTGCACGCCAACTTCCCACGCTTCCTGGACGAGACCCGTAAGGAATTCTGTGGCCCCATTCCTCCTAGTGTGGCTAAGAAGGCCATCCGCAAGCTCAGGCAGGGGAACTGTACCCTCGGCAGCTATGCCGACGCTTTTCAGTTCCTGGCCCAATTCTTGTCTTGGGATGACTGCCGCCTTCAAAACCAGTTCCTCAAAGGCCTGTCAGAATTCTTCCGCAAGGAACTCTTATGGTCAACCGAGATGGCCGACCTCGATGAGCTGATTCTCGAGTGTGTAGAGATAGAGAGAAAAGTGCGCGTCCCCAAGCCAATGCCGCTCCCTGGGGTTCGCAATATCTTTTTCCCTTTTGCTGAGGACCCTAACGAAAAGGACAGCGAGGAGCGAGAGCCCCACAGCGAGGACGAAGATGAAGAGGTGCGCAGGCGCAGGCTTTCCCAGCAGGACCAGCAGAGGCGAGTGCGAGCTCCTCAGCAGGAGATGAGGGAGAAGGAGGAGGAGGAGAGAAGAAAGCAGGAGGAAGAGATGAGCAGGAAGGAGAAGGGGGAGATGAAACGGAAAGAGGAGGAGGAGGAGAAAGGCTCGCAGGAGGAGGCAGCTCAGGAGGAAGATGATGAAGATGAAGAGGTGGATGTGGAGAAAATTACCAGTGACGATGAAGAGGAGAATAAACTTAGGGCAGGAATTGTCAGTGAACTCGGCCCGGTTCCAGAGCAGGACCCAGAGCAGGAGCCAGAACCGGAGGAAGAGTCGGAGGACGAGTCCCAAGACGATGACCTTGAGCTGATGGAGATGCCCCCGACCTATGCCAACGCTTCATCGCAGACTACTGGCTACTACCATGAAAATTTCCTGGATGCATCGCCTCCCATAGTACAGCCTAGCAGACGGAGGAACCAGAATCGAGTCCCGCTTCTGGAGGGCCTTCCAGGCACCAATTCACCGTTCTACAGTTCCCCACCACTGATTCGCCGTGCAGGTCGCCTGGGGCAACGCCAGATTCGAAGACGGCCCCCGGTGCTATTCCGCCTCACTCCGAGACAGGGGGGCCACCGTGGCGCTCGGGGCCGAATTCGAGTGTGAGTGCTGGGGCGAGATGGCCACCTGGAACACACCCTTCTGCTGTGACCCTTGCCCCCGCTTCTTGCTGCCATTCCTGCCCTGTTTGCTGACCAGGACCTAAGGACCTCCCAGACCTGTGGACCCAGAATGAGACCTGTAGAACTCCAGACCATCTGCAGCTGTGACCAGGAAGGGACGCGTGCCTGACCAAGGCAGCCTGGGAATGGAGGGGTGGGCACTAGCTGTCCCCTTGGCATGTACCCTGCAGTCCAGCCACAGGCTAGAGAGCAAGTTTCCAGGCCTGTACCTGTACATGAACTGGTCGCCCCCCTTGTATTTCCCCTGTAGTTGTTCCTGACCCCCACCTCTCCTGAGTTTATTCACCCTGTGTTCTGTGGTTTTATCCTTTGACTGGCTTGCCAGGACTTCATCTAATGCCTCACTGATCTGCCCTAGTGAGCAAAAGGACAGGCTACACAGAACTTCTGAAGCCACTGAGGCCATTTACTACATAGAACTGACGAAGAGCAGGACTGGTGTCAAGAAATGTGCCTGGAAGCCTCCATTTGCTTCCAGCCAAACCCCAAAGAGGACCATGGTTGTGGCCCAGCAAGAGTGTGCAAAGCCATATGTCAAGTGGACAGCTGGCTGGGATTTGTCCTCGACTTACTGTGCCAGCTGCTTCCACCTGCCTATAGACGGCGGATCTGGGGCCCTCCCCCAGCCCTACCAACTCCCCCTGGGCCTTCCCAGTGGACAGAGCCCAGTATCACCGACTTTGCATCTTTTTAAAATGTTGCCTAAAAACTAGAAAGTTGGGTGGGGGAGGAGGAAGAGGAATAAGCAGCAGCAACTCAGCTTGACATGGCAAAGAGGGACTCTTTCCTGAGGGACGGTGGTCTCCCCACAGCCAGGCCTTGCATGGTAGTCCCCAGCCAAAGGTCTTTGCATGAGATTTGCTATATTTGGGGTTTCAAGAGGAGGCTGCATTGGCCTTTCCTTCCCAGACCACCAAAGAGAGATCCAGCCTAAGGCCTGCCCTTTAACTTCAACATAAAGGATTCTTTAGTCCTGAGAAGTGAGAGAGGAAGGTTCTCTCTCCAGTGACTGTACCCACAGCAGCTTCGTGGCCTGGGTGTTCTCATGCCTCTCACATGGGGGTGGGGGCAAGCTGGGACTTGGTGCTGGGCTTTGATTTGATGGTGAGGCTTGAGAGGGTGAGTGCCTCCTAGTAACCCCTGGGTCCTCTGTTACAAACCTAGGTGCCCTTATAAAGAGACCTGCTGCTTGCTTGCCTTGGGTCCCCAAACCACTGCTTTTATAGTGAAAAATACACACTGTGTCACTCTGGCCACAGAATGTCAGCCAGATCCGTTGCTGGCTTGAACTGCCCTCAACATAGTCTCCTGAGCGGTGCTTCACAGCTGGGTAAGTGCAACCAAAGTGTTTCTGGGCCAGAGGGACAAAAACAGCAAATGAAGCCTCTGTTAGTCACTGAGTGACAGATAACCTCAGCCCAGCCTCTGGAGCAAGAAGAAAGAGCCGGAGGAAGAGGAAGCACAGAGACCCACTCCTTGGCTGGCTTCTGGTGAGGTCTCTATTCATCCGTGGGAGGTAAGAAACCCCCTTTTCTAGCTCTCATTTCTCATCCTGGGGATTAGTGGAGTCAGGTTCCTATAACCTGTTGCTGCCTTTTAAGAAGGCTTCCCCCTTCTCCAAAGACAAAAGAAATACAGAATCATTATAGAAAATTTGGAAAATAGAGAAAACTACAAGGACAAAAGAACCCCAAACATTCAGAATCCCACTGCGCAGAGGCAAACACTATTATTAGTTTATAGCAAACTATTATTAGTTTGCTGCCTTTCTTTCTAGGGTGTTCTTGCTGCCTCTTTTCAAAGCTGAGCTCATCCTACAAGCTCTTGATCAGCAGGATGTAAAATGGCTGTCACCTATTCAGTCATGCATAATGAATACTTCATTTAAAACTTTGTTTTTCAGCTATTTCCTCAGGAGACAGTCCTGGAAGGGGGGCCACAATACTGCCAGCCTGTGGATCCCGATTGCTCATGGATGACACTCTGGCTCTGCTGCCCACGTCCCTATTGGAGAAGTGGAAAGGACAGGTGCCTTGCACCCCCACTCCCAGGGACCCCTCAGCACAGGCCCCGCCTGTTCCCATGGTGCTTCTTACTCTGAGCCCTCAGTAGCCTCAGCTGAGGAAGAAGCGAATGATCACTGAACTGGTGTCTGGCCTCTGGCGGCAAGGGGCCTTGAACTTCCCTTTGACCCTCTTCCCCCCTTTCCTAGATCTTCAATATTTGTTGTGATATAACACCGATAAGAGCTGTAAGAGGAACTATGGGCTTTGGGTGCTTTCTTGGGTTGAAAGAGGGGTTGGGGGGAAATGCATGCAAGGGTCTGAAGGCAGCCCAAGGATTCCCAAAGACTCAGAGGGAGTTCCCTTTGGAATAAATGTGTTATTGTTATTGTGTTATTGTCCTATTACTGTGTTGTGAAGATAAGGAATTATTCGTTATGCTAAAGCTTTCTCCTCAATAAAAATCCAAAGGGTGTGTACAGACTTGTGTCTCAGTGGGTTATTGAGCAAGCAGAGGGGTACCCAGTAGGCATCGAGTACTGCCCAGGCACCTTGCCTGACTCAGCCCTAGTCTGAAGCTTTGTAGCTCAGGCCCAGCAGAACTCAAGGGACCTACCCAGAAGCCTCCACATGTGTGGGTAGCAGAAGCTGTGAGGAGGGAAGTGGAGGTACCAGGCATTGGTACTCCACTTGGATATAAAGATATCAAGTGGCCGGGCCCATCATCATTCAGCAATCTTGCCCCACTGGGCCAACACCCCCACCCCAACACATACAACAATGGGGTTTTGAAGGGCGGGAGGGAGGCCAGGCAGGGCGAGGGGTGGCCCTTCCATTTTTGGGCACTAGGTGGTGCTGTGGTATACCAGTGAGCTCCCGGGTGAAGGCTAAACACAGATCCCCAGGGCAGTCCATGTAGAGACCCCTTCCAGCAAGACTCTATTGGTCCCCATAGACTGAAGGTCAGAAGAAATGGAACCTCATTCTGGGGTTTGCTCAAGTTTACCAGTAATGAATTGGAATTTTTGTTCCCCTGGGACGGTGGCTGGGAAAGTTTATTAAGCTCCTCCTAGGGCTTATTATTTGTTTTCTTATTAACCTTACCCTATCTGGCAAAAACAGATATTAGAAGTCTCTGACCCAAGGTTGGCAACTGGTCAGTGGCTCTCACAGCCCCGCAGCTACCCATTAGCCCAGGAACACTTCAGCCCTCTGCCTCCGCTCCACTGGTCTCCCAAGTTTGATCTGTCTGGCCAGTGCTCTTCTAGCTTACTGGAATCCAGTGAGAAAACCAAGCCCAGTTTCAGAGGCGCATTTGCATTGCCCCTTTAAGAGGGAGGAGGGGAGGGAGGGAGAGAGAGAGAGGGAGGGGGGAAACCAGTGTGTTTCTGACCCACATCTGGCACTTTTACCAACATCATCTCATTTCATTCCCATGACAACTCAGTGAAGAAGGTAATGGCGTCTGCTTTTGCAGCAGAGGGACCTGCTGCAGCTGTGATACTAGGTTCCATGGGGGGCACTTGAGGCTATGTGATTCCCAACTGGTGTTCTCACCTTGCTAAGACACCTTGCTGTTTCCAAGGAGAGTCTCTCCCCCTATCCCAGCCTCAGCCTGACTGGATTCTGGGTCTTTTTCCCCTTCTGGGAGGGACCGGATGTGGGGCCAAGGGCTGCATCCATGAACACTGGGGTCCCCTTTCTGTTTCAGCAGGTTAGATAAAGCTTCCAGCACCCCTGGATTTCTCATGCCATCATAGGTAGGTGTAGGTGAGGGCTGGTCTGTGTTGGCCCAGGCCCAGCTCACAACTGGGACCCAGTGGGATCTCAGCCTTCCAGTTTGCTATATGAATGGAGTGAGCGAGAGTAAGTGGGCCCCTGATGGAGACCTCGAGGCAGCCTGCAAGGGCATCTGCAGATAATACGAAGCTCAGAGGACTAGAGGATGCTCTCCAAAATGGAATCAGGAGACCCCCAAATCTCCTTGGCCTGGATCGATGCGCTGAGATCATCTTTACTCAGGGCACACGTGAGATCTTGCCAGCAGATTCAGAAAACCAGCTGCAGAAGCCTGAGGGGGGAAGATGTGGCTTAGAAGAAATTTGTGGCAAGCAAATGAGAACTTGAGTGAATGGGGGCTGAGGTGAATGAGCAGATGCATGGCTGTGAGAAACACCATGCCTCCCAGGCGTTCCACGCAGAATGCGGGATCCTGGGACTCAACCTGGAGCCCTGGCTGCCAATGGGAAAGTGACCAAGGATGTACCTCACCAAAGCCGTTTTATATGCCAGGAGTAAGGAAAAGAAGAAGGAGGTGGGGGCGGTAGAAGGATGACAAAGATGGTGAAGGTCCCAAAGCCCCTGTTCTCAAGGGATGGAGGTAGGCAGAGAAAAATCTGTGAAGGGGAATCCACTGTTACCCTCATTCATTCTGTAAGAGATGAAACTGACAGCTTGAGGTCACTTGCCCCATTTGCAAATTTCGACTGTGAACTGCAGCAGTTTGACACCTAGAACTCTTAATCACTACCTCCACCAGCACCCACACTAATGGAATCAGAGTCTACAGAAATTTCCATTTCTAAAGAGCTCACAAAGCACTTCTAGTGCCCAGTCCATCCCAGTGCAAGCTGCATTTAATAACCAGCTTGGTGCTCCACAGAGCTCCCTGAGCAGGAACTAGCCCGGAATTTCTGCGCTAGCATGTAGTACATGATTGAGACCTATTTGTGCAACAGTCCTCCAGCACGTGCCATGGTCTGGTAGGAGCTCGACTCTCTCGGACACCTGCTCAGACTGTACCCCCACCCCCAAGAAGGATGTGCAGAAGTCTGGCCCCAAGAAACCAGGCCCATCAAAGCTCGGGCCTTTACCCTTCACATCCAGAACAGGCCTACACGGGGCCTCGACTTCTGAGGGATGAGGGGCGTGAGGAGGGACAGGAATCAACAAGGGGAGCAATTTTCCCCCAGTGGGGGTGAGGGGGATTCTCCACCTCTAGCTGACAGTTCCTGCATCCTGCACAGACCAGGGAAAGCTCTGTGTGCCATTTTTCCCTAGGGACTCAAGAGACACAGAAACAGAAAGCCCTGGGTTCTTGGTTGCCCTGGTAACAGCAGGACCTACTTGGAAGAAAACAGTCTCTGAGAGGCTTAGTAGGGTGGATATTTCCTTTGTCGGAGGGCAGGTTCTGACCTGCTCCCTGCATCCCCTCTCCCCTTCTAGAGTGCTGCTGTAAAGGTGGGGGCCCCTCACCTCAGCAACTCTGTGCAATTCTCCTGGGAGGGGAGTGCCAGGAAGTCCGGCCCTGTGCTTTTCATTCTGCTCTTGCTATGGGCTGTTAATATGAGCAAGAGGCTAAAATGGAAGGTGTTAGCATGTGAATTCATGGCAATGGCACTCTGGCCTGAAGAAATCTCACCTCCTAGGACACATGCACAAGCAAACTTGAGGAGGGCAAGTGCCCCAATATTTGTCCTAGCTCTTCCTCACCACTTAGCATGAAGACCTAAGCTGGAGAGATTATTCAGAAGTTCCACACCCCCCACCCCCCACCCCCAGCTTAGCTCTGCTTCATCTCTCACCTGGATGACTGAAATCGTCTCCCGGCTAGTCCACCGCTTCTAACCAGTCCATTTTCTGCGTACTTGAGGGGGGACTGTGAGGTTCTTTGAACAAACACATCTGGTCCTATTGGTCCTACACAAAAAACTTTCAATAGCTCTCTCTGTTAGAATTATGGACCTGAGTCTGGCATTTGTTATCTCTATCTATCTCTGTCTCTGTCTCTATCTCTACCTATCTCTAGCCCACCTATGTTGTCTCACCTGCTCATGCTATCCCACTTCCCTCTTCAATTCAGGCCAAACCCCAGGTATCCTGAAATCCTTCTTTCCTTATGAAAGTGGGGCCCCCTGCTCCCACCAAAACCCTGGAGCAAGCTGGGTTTGGTGGCCAAACCCAGGGCAAGATGGCCAAAGCCGGCACAGAGCAGGTTGTTTGGGTTTTGTTTTGTTTTTGTTTTTTTTTAAAAAGCAGCAGTTTTGGAGACCTGTGGTCAGGTTTAAACCATTCAGATACAGGGCATCCCTAGTGGCGCAAGGGGTTAAGCACCACACTGTGAAGCTGTCTGCAGCCTCTGCAGCACCAGTTCAATCCCTGGCCGTCCAGAACCCAATATGGTGCAGCAGACCTCTCCTGTCTTGCCTGCTGCTCCCCTCAGCAGTGTATTTCAGTCAATCCTCCTGTTCTGTTCCCCACTCTCTCTCTGGTGAACCCTCTCACCACCTCCGCACCTCTGGCCTGTACCCCAGTTCTTGTATGCATAAATAAATAAATCTTTCAAAAAATAAAAAAAATAAATAAACCTTTCAGATACAGCAGAGCTTGCTTGCCCAGTCTTGTTATGGGCCCAACCCAGAGCAAGATGGCTCAGGGCAGGTTGGATGTACTACTGGGATTTTGGTTTTGAATCCTGAGCTGGCTTTAAAAATGGACCAATCAGGTTGAAGTTTGCACCAGCACCAATCAAGCCTTAGAAACAGAGCTGGTTTGGAAAATGGACCAATCAGGTTGAAAAGGCAGGGAACCTGAAGAGGGTTATAAGCAGGGGCTTCAGTGTACTTCAGAGAGTCTCATCCAGTCTCTCTCCTGGGAATACTTTGATGAGACCTCTAAAACTTCTGAGAACCTTCAAGACCTCCCAAAACCCTCCACAAACCTCTGCAGACCTCAGCCGACCTCCATGCTGATCGCTGTCATTGGCCTATACCTGGCAGTTAAAGAACTCTCCACTGCTGGCCTGTGTCTGGTATCCCTGAGGAGCTATAACACTGGTGCCTGGCCCTGTGGTACAGCCTCTGAGAGTTGTCTGGTCTGGCATCTGTCACTGCCTAACCAGCCTTCAGATTGCTGCTGTGCTGCTGACTACCTCCAGCTGCCACCAGGAGTTGGATCTCAGTCCACCACTGAGCAGTGTGCCACCAGCTCTGGGCACTCAATAGATGGACAATGCCATCTTGTGTGAGCAGCTTTTGGTTTGTACTACTGGACACTGTGGACACTATCTGGGGTAGGACAGTTGATCATTTGTGGCCTTAGCAACTCTTTCCTTATCTCAATCACCTCTTTGTAAACAAGCCTGTTGTTGTACCCTGAACTTGAGTCATGTCTTGCAACTGTGAGCACACGGGTGAGAACACATAAACTGTGGCATTTCCCCTGCCTCGTGTGGTTTCACTTACATATGAAGCCCTTTCATGTCTCTGGACCTTTGCATAACTTATCCCCTCCGCCACCCTAAAATTTCACAAGCGCTGCTCACCCCCACTCCAATTGGCACTCTTCTCAGCCAAATACCACTTCAACAAGCTGCCTTCATTCCCCAGACAAGCCCCTGCCCTTCTGAGTGCCCACTCCCTCCCCTGCTCCTGACCCCACTGCTCTGTGAGGCGGTGTTACATCACAGCAAATGAGGCCTAAGTCATGAACCTGAACCTTCAAGGAGAGACTGGCTCATGACTCCAAGTGAGTTTGTTGATGCAAGGCTGCTTCCATCTGAAAGCACACCCTTGCACTCTTCGTGGGTGGAGGCTGCATTGGTGGCAGACTTGGGAAGAGGACTGGCTTCCTGAGACCTGACTGAAGACTGATGAGATGCAAGTGGAGCCAGGGGAACCCCCACTCCCATCAAGTTGGAGACGTGGACAATAGGAGCAAGTGGGGGAAGAGAAAGCAGGAGCTTGCAGAGCTGGCATTTATCCCCAATTGAGCATCCCACTGATGGCTTCTGTCTCTTTGGGGGTTATCACCCCCTCTCAGCATGATGGTGGAGCGTGACATCCACTGGGTTTGAGAGTTGTTACAGATCTGGCTCTGAACGCTGGCTCTGCTGCTTCCTTCTTGTGCATACTGGGGTTTGTCATTTCTCCGTTCTATACCCTAATTACTTCTTCTAAAAATGGAAATGATGATAATCTATATTAATAAGATAATTGATTGGCGCCACTAACAACAAAATTAGCACTTACTCAGTGTTGGGCACTAAGGGCTTCACATGTGTCAACTCATTGAATTATCACAACCCCATACAGTAGAAATAATGTTATTATTTCACATTTTGTGGATTAAGAAACTGAGCACAGGGCCTCCCCGGTGGCGCAGCGGTTGAGCGCTGGGTTGCGAAGCTGCCCGAGGCCTCTGCGGCGCCGGTTCGATCCCCGGCTGCTCCCCGGCCACCGGCGGAGGGTCCCACATGGCTCGCAGACCTCTCCTGCCGCCCGCTGCTCCCCTCAGCAGTGTACTTCGGTCCTTCTGCCTGCTCTGCTCCCCGCTCTGGCTCTGGTGAATTCTCTCACCCTCCCGCGCTTCTGACTGTACCCAGTGCATGTATAAACAAAAAAAAAACAAACCAGCAAAACAAAATAAATAAAGCATGCCTCTATTAAAAAAAAATAATAAAAAAAAAAAAAGGAAACTGAGCACAGAAAATTTGGTACCCAATGTCAAGTACTGGCACACGAGTGCTTTTGATAGTTCTGTGAATGAGAAAAGAGGCCAGTGGAGCAGCAGAGCTCCAGGATCAGGCCAGGGGTCTGCACGTCTTTTAGCTTATGCATCACTTCAGCTGTGTGGGGAATCTCTGGATCCTTTCTTTTCTTTTCTTTTTTTTTAGAGGAGTCATTTCTATTCTTTATTATTTTTATTTATTTATTTATTTATTTATTTATTTATTTATTTATTTATTTATTCAAGCACTGGGTACAGTCAGAAGCGCGGGAGGGTGAGAGAATTCACCAGAGCCAGAGCGGGGAGCAGAGCAGGCAGAAGGACCGAAGTACACTGCTGAGGGGAGCAGCGGGCGGCAGGAGAGGTCTGCGCGCCATGTGGGACCCTCCTCCAGTGGCTGGGGAGCAGCCGGGGATCGAACCGGTGCTGCAGAGGCTGCGGGCAGCTTTGCAACCCAGCGCTCAACCGCTGCGCCACTGGGGAGGCCCAACTGGACCCTTTCTTAAAGTAATGTTTTCAGATGCATAAAATAAAATGCATAGAGTTACAAAGAAAACAAATTACATTGCAATAGTTATAAAATGTTTTTAAGAAATTGTGATCTAATTATGTTACTTCTTTAATAATGCATGAAATCACAAGATTTAGTGGGCCTGTCTATAGATTAGAAGTTTTAAGTGATGATGAATGCAAGTAACTTTTCTGAGATACAACAACTGTAATGCAATATGAAAATATTTGTGATTTCTATTGAGGATAAAGTTACAGATACAGCTAATACTATAATGGCTTGTTGCCTACATCCCTGGTTTGAGGGAATCCTAAATTTCTGTTAAAGGTTAGTAGAACAAAGATCAAATACTTTCCTCATCTAAGTTCATGGAGCCCCTAAATTCTTTCCACAAACCTAGGGAGCTAAGGCATCCTGCCCTCCAGTGTCAGAGAAAAGACAATGGCTGCACTGTCAGGCATGGGGAGAAACGGTGGTGGTGGTGGGGTGCTGCTGGCAGAAAGACAAGTGTGTGGTTTCTCTTACAAGAACTGTTTACAGAAATCATGAAGTCTGGCAGCTCCCTCTTCCTCTTGGTCCTGAGTCAGCAGCCCAGGGTGGGGCTGAGGCTGTCACACTGGGCTTGAGTTTTAAGTTCACCACACGCCCATCTCTAAGAGTTGATTTGTTGCTACTTCCTTACTGGCAAAATCTGGGTGGGTTTTGCTCCATTTTAAAATTAGGACCTGATTGCATAAACAGATTTCCCATTAGTCTGGAAATAATCTTTAAGTGAATATTTTATTGGCTCTATGACATTTTTTGAATGAATGGATGCTTCTGCCCTAGGTGCCCCCTTCCCCACTCCCTGAAGGCTTAGGGCTTGCAGAGAGAAGGGGAGGATCACCAACTGTGCCAGGCATCCCTGAACACCAGTCGGAATCGGCACTTTCCCAAAACACCAAATGCTTTTTCCTGACTTCCTGACTTTGCCACCTGTCAGCTGAGTCCCTGCCAACCGGGGCAGCACAGTCCTGGGTGCTGTGGCCAAGGAGACAAATGGTCAGAACAGCAGTAGGCCTCTGCTTTTTCTAATTTGTCTCTGTTCCCACTCAAGAATCAAAGAGAGCACAGTTCATTAAGACCAGGCCCCAGGATACCAACGATGCCTTGCTTGGAGTTTCCGCCTAGCTGGGGTTCGCTGCCTACGGCTCTTCCCTGGCCAGCCGAGTACTGCCCCCATAGTACTCAGGAATGAGGAACACTTGGCGGATGCCATGTGCTAAAAAAGGCTGCAGCTTAATTTCTAAAGTGAGAGGGTGGGATTGTGATAGCCTTATGAATCATAACTGTTGGCTAATAAATAGACTGGTTTGGAATGAATCTGCCTCAGTTAGTTGAGGGAACAGGGCAGAATGCTTTGGGGGTTCAAGCTGAGAGCTCTATATACTGGAATGTGGATAACGCTGATTTTCTTGACTATGAAAGAAATAAATTTTTTTAATATTTTCTTTTTTTTTTAAGATTTATTTATTTATTTATACAAGCACTGGGTACAGTCAGAAGCGCGGGAGGGTGAGAGAATTCACCAGAGCCAGAGCGGGGAGCAGAGCAGGCAGAAGGACCGAAGTACACTGCTGTGGGGAGCAGTGGGCGGCAGGAGAGGTCTGCGCGCCATGTGGGACCCTCCTCTGGTGGCAGGGGAGCAGCCGGGGATCGAACCAGTGCTGCAGAGGCTGTGGGCAGCTTTGCAACCCAGCGCTCAACCGCTGCGCCACCGGGGAGGCCCAAAAGAAATAAATTTATGTTTTTAGATTGGCCCACGCTCCCAAACAGGCAGAAGGAGGCTGAGACTTAAACGAGCATTCCAAAGAACTTTGGTTAGCAAGATTGACCAAGAATAAAAGAGAGAAGACTCCAATTACTAAAATCAGAAATGAAAACGGGGACATTACAGTCAAATTTACAGAAATGAAAAGGACTATCAAAGAATATTATGATCAATTGTATGACAACTTAGAAAACTAACAAATGAAATGCATAAATTATAATAAAGACACTCATTGAAGAATGAAGAAGAAATAAATACTCCAAATAAACTTATGATACATAGTGAGATTGAATTAGTAATCAAAACTAACCATGAAGTTCAAGGGGCCCAGAATAACCAAACAATCTTGAAAAGGAATAAAGTTTGAGGACTCGCACTTTCCAACTTCAAAACTTTACACAAAGTTGGAGTAATCAAAATAGTGTGCTGTTAGCACAAGGGTAGACAAATAGATCAATGGAACAGACTTGAGAGTCCAGAAATGAACCCATACATATGTGAACAACTGATGTTTGCCAAGGGTGCCACGCCCATTCAATAGGGAAAGAATGGTCTTTTCCACAAATGATGCTGGGGTAACTGGATTGCCATATGCAAAACATTGAAGTTAGAAGTAATTCTCACACTCATACAAAATTAAACTCAAAATGGATCAAAGATTTATAGCAGCTACAACTACAAAACTCAGAAGGGCCTCCCTGGTGGCTCAGGGGTTAAAGACAGCGCTATGAAGCTATTGCCAGTCACTGCAACATGAGTTCCATTTCCCGGTCAGCCAGGGACGTGATCCACCTAGCACAGCAGACCCCTCCTGTCTTGCCCGCTGCTCCCCTCAGCAGTGTATTTCAGTAGATCCTCCTGTTCTGCTCCCCACTTTGTCTCTGGTGAATCCTCTCACCCCCTGCACCTCTGCCTTACTCCCCAGCTCTTGTACACATGAATAAATAAATCTTTTTAAAAAAAAACTTAGAAAGAAATATAGGTGTAAAGCTTTAAGGCCTTGGATTAAGGAATGGCTTCTTAGCTATGACGCTATGGCACAAACAGCAAAAGAATGAAATTCATCAAAATTAAAAGGTTTTGCGCTACAAATAGTGCCATCAAAAAAGTGACAAGGTAATCTACAGAATGCAAGAAAGTATTTGAAAATTGTATGTCTGACAGGAGACTTGCATACAGACTACAGAAACATCTTTTTATAAATCAATAATGAAAAGACAAATAACCCAATTCAGAAATGGACAAAGGATTTATATAGACATTTCTCCAAAGATCTACAAATGGCCGATGAGTGGATTTTAAAAAAGTTTGGCACAATTAGTCATTAGGGAAACACAAAATGAAACCACAATCAGACCTGCTAGGATGGCTATAATCAAAGAGACAGACAAATGTTGGTGAGGATGTGGACAAATTTCCCCTCTTACATTACTGGTGGGAATGTATTAATAACATGGTGTGGCTGCTGTGGAAAATGTTTAACACAGAGTTCTCGAAAGACTCAATATGTCCACTCCTAAGCAAATATCCAAGGAAAATGAAGAGATTCCTCCATGCAAACACCTGATCATGAATGTTCATAGCTGCATTATTTAATAATAGCCCAAGGTGGAAGCAATCCAAATATGCAGCCATTGATGAGCGGATAAATAAAATGTAGTATACCCATAGTAGTGGGGTACGATTCAGCCGGGAAAAGGAATGAAATACTGCTACATGCAATAACGTGGATAAACCTTGAAAATATCATACCACAAGAAAGAAGCCAGTCACAAAATGCCACATAGAGAATGATTCCATTTATATGAAATGTCCAGAAGAGGCAAATCCATAGATAGGAAGTGGTTGCCGACAGTTGGAGAGGGGGTTGGGGGAACGTGGGGTATGGGGTACTTTCTAAGGTGTCGAAAAGTTCTAAAACTGTTCATGGTGGTTGCTGTATGACTCTTTAAATATATGAGAACCCATGGGATTGTAATGCTTTAATTGGGTGAATTGTATGCAATGTGCATGCATTATATCTCAATAGAGCTGTTATCAAAAAATAATACAACACAAAGCAAAGACTTGCTTAGTTAGAAATGTACCACAATACTTGGGCCTCCCCTGGTGGTGCAGCGGTTGAGCGCTGGGCTGCGGGGTTCATTCCCAGGCCGCTGGTGAGGGTCCCACGAAAAAAAAAAAAAAAAAAAAGAAATGTACCACAATACTCAAGCATCAAAATAAAGGCCACAAAATGAGATCAGGGTAGCCATATGAGAAATTGCACAAATCCTAAAATACTTTAGTAGATCCCGTAGTGACCTGTCCAACAGGTATATTACCATTTAAAAATAAACTGGTTATGGGGCCTCCCTGGTGGCACAAGGGGTTAAGCACCGCACTATGAAGCAATTCACAGCCCCTGCAGCACGAGTTCGATCCCCAGCCAGGGAGAAACTCACATGGCGCAGCAGAGCTCTCCTGACTCGCCTGCTGCTCCCCTCAGCAGTGTACTTTGGTCCATCTGCCTATTCTGTTCCCCACTCTGTTTCTTTGGTGAATCCTCTCACCCCCTGCATCTCTGGCCTGTACCCCAGCTCTTGTATGCATAAATAAATAAATCTTTAAAAAAATAAGCTGGTTATGGGGTGTAAAGAAAGGCTCTGCAGAGATCAGAACCACACTTAGATCTTAGTAATCTCTTACTGGAGTGTCTTTGTTCCAGGTACTATTGTTTAAAAGGGGAAAGCGGGGTTGAGAGGGGCACAAAAGGTTGAGGTTTCGAGCTCACCTTGCACCCACGCTAATAGTCTGACCTAGATCTTAAACTTGAAGTCAGCTACCTTGACCTTATGCCAGGAGCTACAGCCCAATCAGGAGTCCTTGGTGCCTAGAGATAGGTAGATGGCATGATGGAGATATAGACCCAGTTTATTCACTTACAGATGGTGATCAAGTCAAAGCTCAAACTAACTGAAAGGTCGATGCAGGAGGCCAGAATGCAAAAGCCCATCCAGAAGCCCACCTGGGGGCAGGAATGCAGAAGCCTTCCTAGAAAATTCAGACAATGAACCCCTCCCCGCCCTAGAATCTTTTCCTGCCCTGCAGACCCAGTCTCCCACCTGACTTCTCCTCACCCAATAAAAGCCTGCCTCCCCCTGGCAGTGTGTGCGACTTCACCGACCCCCACCTTGGGTCCATGAAGTCCGCCCAGGATGCAATAAATTTTCCCTTCCTTTGAGAAGGCTTGGCCTGGCTCTTCTTTTCTTTACCGCGCCGAACCCTTTACTAACCAAATGTTCAAACTTCTCCACAGCAATCCCCAGGTCTCACAACTTCTGAGATGCTGGAATCTTTCTCCCTTCCTGAAGATGAGTCCTTGGCCCAGCCCCCACGACCAACTCCCAGTTGTCCCCTCTGGGGCCAGCTCTCCTCACTACGGTTACTGAGGTTCCTCTGTTGAGTCAGATTGGGGCTGGCATCTCTTCCCTTCTAGCCCTGAGGTTGTGTCTGATTCTGCTCTGATGTGATCTGATGAGCCCAGAACCATCCTCCTGTCCCTGAGTGGAGACGGGGCCCATGTACGGCAGTCCTCTCTCTGGACTCCTCTTTGTTTCAACTCTGCTCACTGCTTATCTAGTTGAATGACCTGAAATGTCTACTCATAGTGAATATATAGCTCTTGTCCAGTTGAACTTATTTAATATCTCCACTCTAAAACTCTATTTACCACACAAAGAGTTTGTGATTGGAGAAAGAAATCACCCACACTTTTACCTTGTCTACATACATGCTTTCGCATAAACATAATTACGGTAAAGATACAGTTCTGTACCATAATTTTTTGCTGATAAAATCAGAGGAACTTGATGATCCAGTGTTTTTGTTTGTTTGCTTAGGATCACCATCATGCCGAGGCTCCATTATTTCCAATAATAACAGTTGTTAAAAATTATATCTCTACTCCTTACCATGTCCCAGACATTGTTCAAGGCACTTTGCAAATTTAATCTCCACACCAACCCTAGAGGCAGGTACTATAGTCTCCCCCACTTTACAGATGAAGAAATTGGGACACTAAAGCTTAGGTGGCTTGCCCCAGGCCACACAGCTAGTCACCCAGGTTGCCTGGTGTCAGACTTTGTGCTCCTCACTACTCCAGTGGGTCTCAGATTTTAGCAAGCCTCGTAATTCCTTGGCAGGCCTGTTAAAACAGATGGCTGGACCCCGATCCCAAAGACTCTAATATGAGTAGGTCTGGGGTAGAGTCTGAGATTCTGCATTTCTAACAGGCTCCCAAGGGATGCTGATGCTGCTGGAAGGAAGATCCTATTTGAGAAGTGCTGCTCTACTCTGCACACCTTCCAAGAGGAGCACACAGATTAGAGACACGGGTGCCCCTAAACCAGACCTTAGAGTGGTCAGGAAGGAACATCACTTGTCATCTGCCTCCTCATTTCCTTCCCACACCCTTCCATCTGCTCGGCCAGGACAGCCACGGAGGAGCATCACCGCACAGAGGATATGCCTTAAGAGAGGGCTTCTTCATGCCATCTCAGACCTAATTAGCTAAAAGCAATTCCATTCATTAACAGGACTAGAAAATCAGTCCCAGGCTGTCAGGCTGCCTAGGCTACTGCTGAATTAATGCCTGTACTGTCACTTGCCTGGCGCCTGCAGCCAACGGATCTCACAGGTTAATAAGATTAACTCAAGATTAACTCAGCCAGACTGCCTGCAGCTGCCCATGTCCCCCCAAACTGGGGAGGCACAGACTTGTTCTTGGTGCAAGAGAGCCCCGTTCTTCTCCAAAGAGAACAGCATTTTAAGAGAGTCAAGGTCATGTGGTGCTACGTCGACTAAGTCAAATTTGACTGTGTGGTTTGTGGGACTGAGACTAGCATATCTGAAAATTGGTGGGTGTGGGTAATAAACTGGCTTAGTATTAATAAGGAGGAACAGATATGTCCATCTGACCACGAAACAAGCCACTTGAGAGTTTGGGCAGCTGTGTCACCAGGGAGAGAGGGGGAACCTGGTAGGGGCTGGTGCCGAGAACTTGGAGCATCACCATCCGGTTCTGTCTCCTCTCTGAACCCAGGTGTCCTCATGGATAGGCTGGGGATGATGACACTTCCATTCTGGCCGCACTCCACAGCAATGAAAGGATCTAAGATCCAAAGCCTGGAGCATTATTTTGGATCCCGGGAAGATACCCACAGTAAAGGCTTTCCCGTCTGTGACTCTCGCAGGTCACAAATCAGGAATGGAGAGCAGGACAAGAGCTCAGAATGGTGGTGGTGCCTGCCTCTGAGTTCAAAAATGTGTTTTTCCTCTTTGCCCATCCCCCCCATATCTGCCTGTAGCTTTGCCCTTTATGGAGGTCACCTCCTCCAAGCAGTCCCCTTCCAGTGGGTGCTGTGATGCACCACCCTGATCTCCCCTCAGGGACAAGCAACTTCCTGTTGGCAGAGCTGCCTTAAAGGCAGTGTTTCGCTTTCAGTCATCTTTAAGGATGACTTTGCCCAATGTCACACCTCATTCCTGGTGTGGCTCCTGCATCCCAACTCAGGACAACTCTATGGGGACGTCTCAGCACCAAAGTCTCCTGCGTGGGTTGGCTGAGCCCTGCATCGGGTCTGCGGTGGGGTTTCCTATACCCCCACGACAGCGCTGCTTCTCTTCCCACTCTCTGCAGCTGATGGTCCCAAGAGCCTTCCCAATAAACTTTCTACACATTCATCTCTGTCTCAGGCCACGTTCCGGGGCACCTAACCTGCCTTGTCAGAGAGGGCGCTTTGCAGCCTGAAAGGTGCCCACTATACCCATATAAACACCTCCTTCTTGCCCTCTCAGGTGACAAGGGGTTTGGGACTCCTCTCTGCTCATAGAGCTTTCCTGACCTTCCTCTTACCTATTAATAATCTCTTGCTTTTCTTCCTAACTCTGGTTTCGATGTTGAATTCCTTCCTGGCGGAGACAAGAACTGAGAGCCCTTGCAGGTCCCCAGGTCCCAGGCCCGGTTCATACGGGCATGAGGTTTCTCACAGGCATCGCCGCTATTGCTGTGAGGAGTGTGGTTGGCGGCTACTTCTCCTGCTCCCTTTTCCTGCTAGTGGCTTCTAGGCAATCTCTCAAAAAAAATTTTTTTGCTAGCTTTAATGACTCTTATGCCTTTATTTTTTCTTATTACACCAGCAAAAGATGTCTATCATAGTGAAAAAACAGAGCAAACAAACAAAAAATCCTACACACCAGAGACAAGCACTGCAGATGCCTTGGTTGTATTCTTTCTGGAAATTTTCTCATGCCAGACAAATATGGGCTCATTCGTAAATACTACTCTGTGGTTTGCTTAAACTCTCTCTAGCTCCCACACTAGATTTTTCTGCCAGCTGCTTCCTAGCACTCTGTGTAAATGGGGAAGTAAAGACTCAGAAGCCTGTGGGCAGCCCTAGGCCCTCATCCAGACTCCTCACATAACTGAGATGTGGAACTGACTCACAGAAAGAGACCAGCAGATTTCTCAGGACCCATGCTGAATAAATGTGACAGCGGCTCTTTCCCAGCTACTCTGAGGCTAGCCAGACCCCTCCTGACCTGCCCCCGAGCCTCTTCCCAGGTGTCTGAGTTGCCCAACCAGGTTTAAACCAAGGGAAGAACAGGAAATTGAATATGCATTAAAGAAATGCAAGAAAATGAGGACAATATGTGAATGTTTGTGCCTGGGTCTAGGCCACTTAGCGGGGTTCAGAGTCCAGCCTGCTGCACCTCCCCCTGCAGTGACCCTTAGGGCTAATGGCTTGCGCCACGGTCCCTAGGTCCGGCTGGGCAACCAGCTCGCAGGCGGAGAACAGCAAAACCCCCTGAAGATATACTTGCTGCACCTCCTCCTGCAGTGACCTCTAGGAATCCCTAGGTCCGGCTGGGCAACCAGCGCTCAGGAGGAGAACAGCAAAAACCGCCTGAAGACATAGATAAGACGGAAGCCTGTTGAAAGATAACGACCACCAGGAGCCACTACAGGAATGCTGTCCGCACGGAAACTTATCTCACCTTCTCTAGACCCACAAACTTTATTCTAATACAACTGTCTCTCTAAAATCTTTTCTCTTTCTCTGTTTAAAAGGTCATTGGTTTGCCGATTAAAAAAGAACATACGAAATCTAATAACTAGGCTGATTCAAATGAAACGTTACTAAACTCTGTGTATTAATTGAACTGCTAGCTTAATAATTTCTCCGTTGTATACTTAGCCTTGTTTGTATTAATCTAAATGATAAAAATATTACATTGTGAAAAGTAAAATTCACCCGTGTTAATTAATAGTAATAGTGAGTAGTTAAAACAAAAAGTAATCATATAAAACAAAAAGAAAAATTAATAGCCTAACTACTTAGGAATGCGCCTGGGTCCAGATGTAAATCACTGCCCTGTCAATGATAAGCTAAACCTATAAGCAAGCTGATTTCTTCACTGATGTACGCCATTCCTATGCTTTTAGAAAACATATATATACTGGTCACCAACTCAAATAAAATTACACTCAGATTTTCACTCTTGAAGTGTGTCTGTTTGTCATTTCTTTAACCGAATCCCTGACCACCCTGCGCAGTCTCTCAACCCTGAGATGGCCTCATCGCTCACTGCTGTGCTGGTCCGCGGCACCAGCCCTCAATTGGGAGGCCGGGGTGTTGCATTAGGTGCTCAGTGGAGTCAGCCAGTTTGCACAGGTGCCCTTCACTGCAGCTGTCACCCCTTCTCTGGCTTCACACTCTGTGGCCCCACCTCCCATCTGCTCCACCAACAACGGCCAGAGGAATCATTCTCACAGGTCCCTCGGGGATGAGGCGATGGATTCTTAGATAGAATACCAAAAGCATGGCAACAAAAGAAAGAAATAGGAATATTGGAGTTCATTAAAATGAACAAAACTTTTGTGCTTCAAAGGACACCATCGAGAAGGTGAAAAAACAGCCCACATCCCAGACACAAGTTTCATGGCACAGGGAGAAGCAGAAACCCATTCTCCCGAAACCCCACGACTTTTGTCAGATGTGGAACAACAATCTACAAAGAAATACACTAAAATGTCGGCCCCATTAAAAGAAAGCCAACCCACAGAGTAAAATATTTGCCAGTCATGTGCTCCCCTGATAAGAAACTTGTACCTAGAATATATAAAGAACTCATACAACTCAATCAGAAAAGGACAAATAAACCAATTCAAAAACAGGCAAAGGATCTGAATAGACATTTCTTCAATGAACATACACAAATGACATCTTTCGTCATTAGAGAAATACAAGCCCAAGCCACAGTGAGATCCCACTCACACCCACTAGGATGGCTAGAATGGGATAATCACAAGTGCTAGTGAGGATAATAGCAAGTGTTGGTGAGGATGTGGGGGAGTTGGAACTGTTGGGGAAATGTACACTGGTGCAGCCCCTATGGAAAGTGGGTGGCAGTTCCTCAAATGATTAAACCCAGAGTTTAAGCATAGAGTTACCATATGACCCAGCAATTCTACTTGTAGTTATCAATCCAAGAAAACTGGACACATCCTTGCAAAAATTTATAGCAGCATCATGCCTAATAGTCAATAGGTGGAAACAACCCAAATGTCCCCCAACACATGCATCGATAAGCAAAATGTGGTGTGTACATACAATGGAACATTATCTGGCAATAAAAAGCAATGAAGTTCTCATACACACTATATCATGGATGAAACTTGAAAGCATTTTAACTTTGAAAACATTCCCAACTTTATGGGAAACAATGTATAATGAAACCTATTTTACCATAGGTTTATTGATATAGACAAAAGTTAAGTTCCTACTGCATAATCAACATCAAACTTCCAAGACCCCCAAATACTTCTTATATCAAGAAATAATATGTAATCATACATTCATTCATTTTTCCAAACTGTTTCTTCTAGTTTAGGGTTGTGTGTGGCTGGATCCTATCCTTACAACTCAGGGTGCAAGGCAGGAGCCAACCCCAAACAGGTTACCCTTTCATCACAGGGTGCACTCACTCACACACACACATCCACTCAGACTGAGACAACTTAGAGACACCAATGAACCTAATGTGCATCTCTTTGGGATACGGGAGGAAACTCAAGATCAAACCCACATGCCATAAGGAGAACAGTGAAAACTCCACACATTCAGTGGTCCGTTGGGAATCAGTTTTTCCTTCCATCAATGTTATAAAGAAATGACACTGAATGAAATGATGTCTTTCAAAGACCTGCTGTACTACAGTTATAAAAGGCTACTCATTGCTTGCATCAGTCCAGAACAGGCCAACCCATTGGACAGAAAGTAGATTAGTGTACCAGTGACTGAGGAGTGGGGGTTAACAGAAGTGGAAAGGGACTGCTTGTAGGTAAAGGGTTTTCTTTTGGGGTAATGTAAACCTTCTGGAATTAGATAGCTGTGATGGTTGTGCAGATCTGGGAATATAAATGGGTGAATTGGGTGGCATGTGAATTATATGTCAATTAAAGCTGTTATTAAAGAAAAAAGTAAATGACATCCTGTTGCTCCAGAGCACATCCTGCTGCTTCCCATTGCTTCTTTTCACACTAGACTAAAAAGCCAAGTCCTTATCATGATCTGGCCTCTGGCCCTTTTTCTGTCCTCATTGCCCACCACCCCCCTTGCCTGCACTTCTCCATCACCGGGTCCTTTTTGCTGCTTAAGCATACCAGGCCCATTCCCATTTCAAGACATTTGCACTATGTGTTCCCTCTGCATGGAACACTCTTCCACCAGATAGTCACATGGCCTTCTTTCTTTTCTCATTTGGGTCTCTGCTCCAATGTCACCTCCTCAGGTATGACGCACAGGTCCTAGTCATCTGGCCATATCACTCTGCCTCCTTTTCTTCAGAGCACTTACCACCATTTGAAACTTTTCTGGCTTATTGATTTTATTGTTTACTGCCTATTTGCCCTACGCTAGAAAGTAAACTAGTCAGGAACCTTGTCTGTCATGGTCACCAGTATGTCCTCAGTGCCTGGAATATAGTAGGTGCTCAGTAAATGCATGTTGACTGAATAAATGAGTCTCATTTCAGCCAACTGTCTTTGCTAATATCTACTCCGAATCTGAGAGGGATGGAGGTGTGTGGAGGGTCGGTGTGGCCTTCCTCACCACTGAAATGCTACCTTGGAACCAAAGCTGCAGTTCTTTCATTGAACTGATTGTGCTTACAACCCGTCGCCAGCTGCTCCAATCCCAGGCCCTGTTCCCCAGCTTCAACCCTGCCTGGGAATCCTTGAGGAGAGGGGCTCAGGGCATCAGGACTCCCACAGCCTGATCTGGGGAGGAACCAGGGGATACCCATCGCATGCTTAAGTACGTGATACAATTTCCTCCACAAGTGTGCCTGCCTTTCTTCTCAAATGGGGCCCACGAGGATGGGGCCCATGAGGATGGTTGTGACCTCGAGCATGGTCAGGTTTCTCAACCCAGCCTATACCTTAGAACAAGGGGTGGGGAAGGGGCTTAAAAATACTAACTTCTGGGCCCTACTCTCAGGGATTTTGATTAGTCCAACCAAGATTAGTCCAACAATACATCCTTATTGTATGTTAAGCAGTAGACAAGTCCTATATATACATTATCTCTATTCCTACAACAAAGTTTCACTTAGAAAGAGAGACTGAGAGGCTCTAGATTGCCTAGCCACACAGCTAGTAAGCAATAGCCACACAGCTAGTAAGCAATAGCCACACAGCTAGTAAGCAATAGCCCCACGCTTAAGTTAGGGTTTCTCTGACAGTTCATTTTCTAGCTCAGCCCGCAGAAACAGATATGGTTTCCTAATCACATATCCCCAGAAATTCCAATGGAGATTGCGTTTGCTAACACCACAGTAAATGGAAAGAGTGCGTGGGGGTGCTGAGGCAGTGGACAGAGTCATAAGGTGACTTTCTGGGTAGTTCTTATGGCTCAGTAAGCAGCGAGGGACAAGAACCTCTCTGGTTTTTAATCCAGCCCTGCAGCTTTCAAGCTGTGTGGCCAGGGGCATGTCATGACTCCTCGGAGACCCCCACTTTATCTTCTATAAAATTGATAAATAGACTCTAACTTAGAGTGAGGATTAAATGAGAACAAAGAGGTTCAATTGATAATAAATTTTACTTCCCTACATAATATTGCACAAGACCTGGTGTGTGTGCGTGTGTCCTTATTGGGTCTCCTGAGTGTAGACGGACTGGATCCCCTTTGTGCTCAGACGTGAGCACTGCCTGGGATTTGCTGGGGTGAGGGAGCACCCTGCTGGGTTCTGAGCTTTGTCTTAGGATGGATGAGGGCCTGTTTCTGAGGCCCTTGTTATTCAGCATGGGCCTGAGCCCATGCTGACAGCTGCATAACACCAAGCAAGTCTGCAAACAACACGCTGGTGCTAATCTCACCACAGTAGCCTATTAGAGGCTAGAGAGGAAGGAGGGCCAAGGGTTTCTGTGCTGTTCATTTAATACTGACACTTTCAAAGGAAGCAACAGATTTTGCTATGCATTGGAAAAAAAATGCCTAGAACTCAGTACACAATGGCCTGTCTTATCAGGATGGGGCTTGCTTTTTCTCATGGGTCCAAGCCACCTCACAGTGGCCTCCTGAACTCTGCAACTGCCAAGGTTCACAGCACATTTCCCAGATTTCTGGAGTAGGAAGCAGAAAACTGGTCATGGCCCTTCTTACTTCCCTCCCTAATTCTGGGGTCCTGGGGCTCCCTTCCCACCCCTTTCCTCTGTTGTCTTGAGCGCCTCAACCTCTGGACTTCCCACTGCAAGGCCAGTGTTTCTTGAGCCTGAGGTGCCCTGGAATATCTGAAAGGAAGAGGGGGTCTGCATAGGAGAGCAGGGGCCCTCTGAGGGGGACAGGTTGGCCACTCCTCCTGCCCCCATCTTGCCAGGGTCGGCCTGTACTCTCATTGCAAGGTTTCTCCCCACTACTCCTTGGACTTCTTGAGAACAAAAAGCAAGTGTAATAAGTTTGGGTTCTCCTCAGGGCCCGGCACAGAGTAGGGGCTTGAAAACAGGATTTTGAAGTGAATAAATGAATGTGGGCATGAGATACTGGCCTGGCTCGTGTTTTAGCTTGATAGCCCCTTGAATTTGCAGAGAGGCCACAGGTGGAGACTAAAATTCCAACCCCAACTCCGCAATTGCTGTGTGACCTTGAGCAAGTCACTCCACTGACCTAAGACTCAGTCTCCCTAGTAATAATGCCTCGCAGAGTTGTTGCAGAGATTGAATGTGTGTCGAGGACTTAATTCTGGCACCCAATAAAGAGCCAGTCAAGAGTAGCTATTGTTGGGCCTCCCCTGGTGGTGCAGCGGTTGAGCGCTGGGCTGTGAAGCTGCCCTCAGCCTCTGCAGCGCCAGTTCGATCCCCGGCCACCGGTGATCCCACATGGCGTGCAGACCTCTGCTGTTGCACCCACTGCTCCCCTCAGCAGTGTATTTTGTCACTCTGCCTGTTCTGTTCCGCGCTCTGGCTCTGGTAAATCTTCTCACCCAGACCTCTCCTGTTGCACCCACTGCTCCCATCAGCAGTATATTTTGTCATTCTGCCTGTTCTGTTCCCCGCTCTGGCTCTGTTGAATCCTCTCACTCTCCCGTGCTTCTGACTGTACTCAGTGCTTGTATAAATAAATAAATAAATAAATCTTTTTGTTTTTTTTTAAAAAAGAGTAGCTATTGTTATTTTTCTTCAACCCTCCCACCTTCCCCCAATTCCAGGAAGTTGGGCACTCCAACTGCAGCTGAGTGGAGGGCCCACTTGCATACCAGATAGTGCTGGACCTCTGGTCAGGACGTCCTCTTCCAAGTTAGTTTCCTTTCCCACATAGCCTTTATGACCTCAGCCCACATTACCATGGGCAGCTCCCCCTAGAGCAGGCCCCCAGCCACGTTGCACAAGCTTACCCAGGCGGGACCTGTCGACCCTCAGTTGGCCTTCATTTCCCTTCTCTAAGCAGAGCCCGGGGACTGGGAGGTGAGCTCACCAATTGTTTTTCATTATTCTTAAAACTCTAAGTCCCAAAACATTGCACATAACCTCCTAGGCCAAGCTACTTTCCTAATCCCGGTTACCATAACAACATGACTTAATAAAGGAGCAATTTTTTTTCTTAAAATAATTCGACCCGTTTCCATATCAACGGGGGTTTATTTTGGTTCCACACTCAGCAAGGGCTTGGTAGCCAGCACCTGGCAACACCTTCTGTACCTTGGAAGAGACTTGGGTTTCCAGGGGGCCATTTGAGAAACAGCACAGGGATGGTGGTGGCCAAGTTTGCTAAGAAGACCAAACCCTCAGTGAAGAGAGCAATGTGTGGGCACCTCAGAAGTTTCTCCTTGGGGTTGGGAGGATGGAGGAAACAGGGAGGGGGCAAGTCTGTTCAGCATCTTGGCCAAAGTCTAAGGCCTACATGGACCATCCCATTGTTGCTAGGTCTCTCTCCAGGGACCACAGGTCAGGAGGGGCTCCAGGGCTGGACAGCTTGCAGGAGTGGGTAACAGTGTAATTGAGGCTAAACAGTTAAGTTGGTCTCTGGCCCTGAGAGAACAAAAAAGAAAAAAACTTTAATTTTTTCTCTGAGACCTGCTTTTACAGGCACAGCGGAGCCTGGAGGCTTATCAACTAACCTTGAGCTGAGCTCCAAGGCTAGTTGACTTGGGAGACACAAATACAGAGGAGGGTACTTATCTAGAGGCCCACCAACAGAAATTCACAACTCCAGTTATCTGAAGAAAAACCTCTTCATACTTCATATTTCAGCTGCCCTGTGAACTAGTCATCAACCTTCGGCCATGTCCACATTTCTTTAGCCTACCTTCCTTTTCAGTCAAGGAAATTTAATTCCTTTGTTCTCAGCCTGGATCTCTTAAAGCCTATGTAACCTCATTCCCTTTCTTCTTTTTTTTAAGACTGATTGATTTTTTTTTTTTTTTTGCATAGAAGAATCGGGGTGCAGGCCAGAGATGCGGGGGTAAGAGGATTCATCAGAGAAAGAGTGGGGAACAGAACAGGCAGACCAACTGAAATACACTGCTGAGGGGAGCAGCGGGTGAGACAGGAGAGGTCTGCTGCGCCATATGGGTCAGCTCCCTTGCCGGGGATTAAACTCAGGCAGTAGCAGTGGTAGCACTGAGACTTAACCCCTAGACCATCAGGGAGGCCCCTCATTCCCTTCCTTAATGGGGGAGGTACATATGAATTTATCACCTACCCCTTTGTCAACCGATTTGCAATAAAGCTTTTTTCTTTTCTCAACACCTGATATCACAGTATGAGTTTCTGTGCACACTGGGTAGCGAGACCATGCCTCGGTAACAAGAGGCAGTAAGCCGCACACGAGCCTGATTCTGCCTGTGCCTCAACTGGCTAGAGGGGCCAGATTCCTTCAGGAAATTACTCATTGAACAAACATTACTGAGTACCTACTAGGCGCCTGGCACTGTGCAGCAGCCCTGGGGTTATAACAAGACACAGCCTTGCCCTCAGGGAACTCCAGTCAGAGGCTAGACCCAGGCCCCAGTTTCTCAAACTCTATGCATGAATCCCCAAGTTCCCCAGGGATATTGTTAAAATGCAGGTTCTAACCTGTAGGTGGGAAGGGGTATGAGCTGAGATTCTGTGTTCCTAGCTAGCCTCCAGAAACTGCTATTGCTGCTGCTCCTCAGATCACACCCTGAGTAGCAAGAAGTAGGGCAGGAGAGGGGAGAGGGGTTTGGCCTTTCCCTTTTCTGTGTCCCTTGTGGATGTTCCCTCCTGGGCTTTGGCTGCATCTGCCACTGGAATGGGGCAGCTCTCTCACTGAGCCCAATCTTGGTTTTGCTTTCTTTCTTTTTTTTTAATTTTTTAAAATTTATTTATTTATACAAGCACTGGGTACAGTCAGGAACGCGGGAAGGTGAGAGAATTCACCAGAGCCAGAGCGGGGAACAGAACAGGCAGAAGGACCGAAATACACTGCTGAGGGGAGCAGCGGGCGCAGCAGGAGAGGTCTGTTACGCCAAGTGGGACCCTTGCTGGCGGCCAGGGATCAAACCGGCACTGCAGAGGCTGTGGGCAGCTTTGCAGCCCAGCACTCAACTGCTGCACCACCAAGGGAAGCCCTGGTTTTGCTTTCTGAGGTGCTTTTCTAAATTTGGAGTTTTTAATAAACAAAAATGAAAAGGTGGGACAATAGAGTAAACCCCAGCTGAGAGGCCATCAGAATTGCCTCAGTTCCTTCCTGGGGAAGCCTCCATCATCCATCTGAAAAGTGCATGAAAGGACAGAGGTCTGGACTTTCTCTTTTAAGAGACTGTTTGAACGCACATCTGGGAGGCAACGTAAGTCAGAAGTCAAATCCCAGTCTCTTCTTTTTTTTTTTTTTTTTATTTGTTTGTTTGTATTTATACAAGCACTGGGTACAGTCAGAAGCGCGGGAGGGTGAGAGAATTCACCAGAGCCAGAGCGGGGAGCAGAGCAGGCAGAAGGACCGAGTACACTGCTGAGGGGAGCAGCGGGCGGCAGGAGAGGTCTGCGCGCCATGTGGGACCCTCCTCTGGTGGCCGGGGAGCAGCCGGGGATCGAACCGGCGCTGCAGAGGCTGCGGGCACCTTCGCAACCCAGCGCTCAACCGCTGCGCCACCGGGGAGGCCCCCAGTCTCTTCTTAAGCCCCATGATGTTGGGCAAGCCACTTATTAGTCTCTGCCTCTTCTTCCTCATCTACAAAATAAAGATGATAATCATACATAACTCATCAGTAAGTGCCAAAAAATTAGTTTATTCAATGAGTGTTTATTGGGCCCTTTCTGTGTACTGTGCACATAGGCATTGGGGGATCCAGCAGGCCCCGGAACAGGCACAGTTCCTGCCCTCGGGGGCTTCACACTGAAGGAGAGGAGACTTGAGTGATGAGAAGGAACTGGTTACACAGGGGGCTGTGGGGCATGGCTGTTAAGGGAAATGGCAAATGGAAAGGCCTTGGGGTGGGAAAGAATGGCTTAAAGGAGCCAGCAGACCCCAGAGGGTAGACAATGAAGAGGAACATGGTAAGAAAAGCTGTCAGAGGGCCTCCCTGGTGGCGCAAGGGGTTAAGACGAACCACCGCAGCACGAGTTCAATCCCTGGCCAGGGAGATACCCACATGGTGTGGCAGACCTCTCCTGTCTCTCCCGCTGCTCCCCTCAGCAGTGTATTTCAGTCAGTCTGCCTATTCTGTTCCCCACTCTGTCTCTGGTGAATCCTCTCACTCCCTGCACCTTTGGCCAGTACCCTAGTTCTTGTATGCATAAATAAATAAATCTTTAAAAAAAAAAAGAAAGAAAGAAAAGATGTCAGAGAGGTGAGTGGGAGCCAGATTACTTCAGGACCTGGTAGGCAAAGTTTAGGAATTTGAGTTTGAATGCTGCGCAATAGAAGGCTCCTGGAGGGGTATGATTTGGGGCAGAGACAAGGTGCACTGTGACCAAAGCTCTTTCCTTCATCGCCTGCAAGTGTTCGTCACCTGGGGTTCCTGTTTGTCTCTTCCCCAGGAGGCCTGAAAGCACAGCTAGGGCCTGGCAGTCTCCGGTCTGGGTGCTCGCTGGAGCAGGGTGGGCTTGCACGAGCAGCTAGCGTGGCACACTCAGCTCGGGCCAGTCTATAACAGCCCCGTGTGCTTGCCACCCACTCTTCCCACCCTCACGGGCAGCAGAATGTAGGCTTGGGAGTACACCCTAGGGGTCAGATCTTTTCTCTGTTGCTTATTAGCTTTCTCACCCTGGGGAAGTCACATCAGCTTGACAAGCCTCAGTGTCCTCAACTGTGAAATGGTGTAAGCGTAATGCGGTAGCACTTTTACATTGGGGGATACATTCCAAGACCCCCACTGGATGCCTGAAACTGTAGATAGTGCCAAGCCCTATCAACACTATATTTTGTCTTATACATTTTTCTTATCCTATGATGAACTTTAATTTATGATTAGGCATAGTGAGCAATTAGCAATAACAAATAATAAAATAGAACGATAACAATAAAAAATTACGTGAATGTGCTCTCCCTCAAAATATCTTATTGCACATAATATTTTTGGTCTACAGTTGACTTTGGGTAACTGAAATGCTGGAAAGCAAAACCTTAAGCAAGGTGGGGACAACCACTGTATCTACTTCTTAGACAGTTTGATGGAGCAGGGAGTGAATCTGTGGGAAGAGCCTTCTGTCCGGGGCATAGAGAGTCCTGTCCAAAGCCTTGCTGCCCTCACAGCTCCGGTCAGGATGGGTGCACCGAGCCAGGATCTCAGGAGGGAAGCTAGAGAGCTCCTTGAGGAGTCAGTTGCCTTGTGGACAGACAGTAGCTTGGCTGTCTTTGGTTCTGATATTGGAGTGCATTCGGGATGGACAAGTGCTGCAAATGTCACAGAAGCCTGGACAAAGGGCAGCTGCAGCCGTGGTCTGGGTCGCAGTGTGCATGGCGTGCAGTCGCTCCCTCCCACTTTGAGGAATTGCCAGGACCTGTCAATCTGACCTCTGAAGCCCCTCTCAAATCCTTTCCTTCCTCCACTCATCAGCACTTCCCTAAATCAAAACCTATGGCTCATGTAACAACAGAAGTATAAGTTGAAATAAACTTCATTGATTCATTAAAAAAAAAAAAAAGAAGTCTCATCACTTATCACATAAACAATTAAAAGAACCTTCTCCCAGTTCTCCCTGCCATGGATCTTGCTCTAACAGTTCAACTTCCATGGGGCCACCAGAGTCATTTTCTAGTCACACAAATCTGATCAGCTCTGCCTCAAAGCCTCCAGGACAAATGCCATTTCCTCAGCCTGACAGACAAGGCCTCACTGATCTGACCTCTCTCTTCCCCAGCACCGGCTATTCCCTTGTGCTGACATGCCTCCTGCCCCAGCCCTGCCCTCTTTTCCACCTAGTAAGAGTCTTCCTGTCCTAGAATCTCTGCAAAGTTTTCCAAACTTCTCTTGACCACATTTGTGGCTTCTTCCTCCAAGGCCCCACAGGACTCTTTTCTCTGTCTGTTGGCACAATGTCTCGGGCGGCGGGCCCGAGTCCCACACTAGGTGGGAAGCAAAGGAGGGCTGTGAACAGAGCCAAGACACTGTCCATCAGGCATCCAGCTTGGCTGAGTCCAGTGCACAGGACAGGGCACAGGTTAAGGAGATAAGCCTGCTGAATGGGGCCTGAGGTGAACTGGGGAGCCCCATGCCCCCCCACTAGGGGGCAGCACTCCTCAGTTTCTACTGATGTGTCCACTGTGGTCAGACTTTAGGATTTTTGAAGAGTGAATTGGCAACTAACTTAAATTATTTTTAAAAAACAACAACTGTGTAGAACAACAAAAGCAAGAAAAACTGGCCTTCAGACCACACTTTGTCTCTTGGTCTATCATTTTGCAGACTCAGAACTTGTTTTTGTTTTTTTTTTTTTTTTTATTGTGGCAAGAATGAATGAATAAATCAATGAATGAATTTTTCTGCATTCAAGTTTCTTACTGCTACTCTAAATTTCAGGGCAAGTTTATGCCTAATCAGTTAAGTAGCTATAGCTGCTTACCCTCCCCCCCCCCCTTTTTTTGGAGTAAAGGTATAAAAGTCAAAATCAAAAGTCAGTTTTTACATTTCTCTTTCAAAATGAAGTCCCACATCCTTTTACTTGGTGGCTTTAACAGTGTCATTTCTTGGGCAGCCCTCAAGTCTTGTGAGCTGGGCTCTAACCTCAAGTGTGGTGACATCCCCTCTTTGAGATGTGGGTTGCCCCAGAAGGAAGGGTGGGACCCAGAGGCCACAGAGGTTGTTTCTGCAGCCGTTGGTTTGTTTAGTTTGGTAACCTCTTAAAAAAAAAAACAACTTTAGAGGATGACAACCGTTTAGTTCCCCATCCCACCAGCTTCCACCTCCCCCACTCCACCTGCTTAACCCCAAATGGGAGAGGTTGGAAGAGATACTGAGGACTCTGACTGCAGGTATCAGGGACTCAAATCCCTTTGAGGCCCTTGTCTTCCTGTCCCAGGAGCTCCTATCATGGGCTGTGGGCCTCAGGGTGGGACTTGTTGGAGAGGACTGCTAGGGGGATTGCCAATTGCCTCCTGCAGAAGTGGACAGTAGGCCTTGAGCTGCCACATTCTCTGCTCAGGAGTGAGGTAGTCCTCCCAGGGGCCAGAGATGCAGGTTGATGGTTCACTCTTGAGTCCCCTCCAAGGTAACACACTTTCCCTGGGGGCAGCCTGCATCCAAAGACTAGGTGACAGATGAGGGGCAGGGGAGGTGGGGGGAGGAGAAAGGCCCAGGCATCTGGCCTCAGTTGGGACCATCCAAAGGACCATCTCATCTTGGAGTTCACCCCGCGAGATGGGTTGAGGTTTCTGTTGCGACTTTATGGCACTTCAACTCCTGCCTCTGCTTCACTTACTCCCTCGCAGCTGCTGGCCTAGAAGACAGCCCCAACAAAAACCTCCTGCATGCAAGTCTCAGAATCAGTTTCTTGGAGGAAAGAGCCTCCGGCGACCCCTGGCCTAGACCTCTCTGCTCTCACTGACTGTCCTCCCTTGACGACCACATTTACTCCATCTGTTTCCACGATCATCTAGAAGGATGACCCCCAAATCTTTTCTGGTGCCACGGTCCCTTTCCCGGTCTTCCCACTTGGGTTTCCCAGAACCAGGTGGACCACTTCACTTGGATGTTTATTTTTTAGTCCCAAATTTAATATATTTAAAAGAGAACCCTCTCCTACTACCCAATCATCTTTCCCTGCAGAGCTCTCTATTTCTATTGATGCCACCGCCGTGGCCTGCTGTTTCTTTAACAGAGAAGGGAAAGGCTAAACCTCACCTGGAGGTTAATGAAAATATGCTTGTAATTTCCCCCACCCCTCCGAGTACACCTCCCACAGTCACACAAATGGGAGAGTCCCGGGTCCCGGACACATTTCATGCCTCTTGCATCCTAATATTTTCCTGGCTGGTGCTGGGCAGCTGGCACTCAAGGCACTGAGCTGAACCAGTCCCATTCTTTGTGTGGGCACTTTGGCTTTCCAGCCACTCTTTTGGCCAGGACGTTGGCCCAAAAGCACAGTAGGCCCATCTCCTTTGCTTTCCATGAACTAGTCTAGTCTCCTACAAATACCTAGCCTCCATTTTCCAGGCCACATTGCTCCGGGAAATGCCCACAACCCATGATTGGTGGAGGAAGAGCTGCTTCTGGCAGTTTGACCTGTATTCTGATGAAAGGGATTAGTCACGTTGTAAAAATAACATTCTCAATTTCAAACTGTATCTCTTAAGAACAACAAATACTTACATTGGGCTACTTATTGCAGTGCTTCCTACTTTATGCAGCCCTTTATATCTTAGATTGAGCCACACAAAATTGCTGCTATGTAACTATTTGGGGGCAATTTCAGAGGGTTCAACCTAATACACTTGCTCATTTATTCCTTATCATAATCCCTGGCAGGTATTTTTAGCTCCATTTTACAGAGCATAGTATTAAATCTTGGCGATGGGAAATGATTTTTGACAAAGGTTACAGAGATAAGAAATAGCAGGATTGAGATTTGAACCAAACCCCATGCTTGGGATTTTCAAGGTAGGATGCTTCAGCTTGGAGGTCCCTACAAACAATAATACGAGGTGAAGCAAGGCTTCCGAGCCTCAAGAACCCCCAGGTTGGTTGTCCTCATCACCTTTTCTTAGTGGAGATTTGTGCCTGGGTGCCGGAATAGAAGGTACAAAAGTGATGGTGTAATAAATGTTAGTTTTAGGGCTTTGGAACCAAGTGGAACAGCAAAGAGAATATCAGAACATGTCCATCCTTCTTCCATCCAGCCAGCCATCTTTCCATCCTTCCATCCATCTATCCATTCTTCCATCCATCCATCCATCCATCCATCCATCCATCCTTCCATGCATCCATCTTTCCATGCATCCACGCATCCATCCATCCATCTATCCATCCTTCCATCCATCCATCCTTCCATGCATCCTTCCATGCATCCATCCTTGCATCTATCCACGCATCCATGCATCCATCCATCCATTCACTGACCCACCCATCCGTCCACCCATCCATCCAAGAGAGTTCTATGGGCCTCTCTCATGTATGTGTTAGGCTCTGCACTAGGTGCTGAGCCCCCAACATTCAGGAAAGAGTCTTAACCAGCAGGGCTTCCAGACTTTGGCCAGTTGGGGAGGGTACCAAAGCAGTCTAGCTGGGATGAGACCACCGGGTGCAAAAGGCATTTTGACTTGCTATGTCTTCCTAGTTATGATCCTCTGGCCTGACTTGCTGAGAGACTTCAGCATGTGTCACCAGGCAGAAAGCAGCTGGGCTGTCGCCTGGTGCTTCAGGAGCGTGATAGCAGCAGTGGGAAGGAATGAAAGAGGAACACCGAGCTCCACCCCACACCAGGCTGCAAGGTGACAGGAAACACTGGGAGAGGGGCCAGGGAAGAGGAGCTCTTTCTTGCTGCCACAGGAAGAAATGCCTTTCTCCTGCATCTGAACCCGCTCTGAACTGTTGGCACAGCTCACCACTGCAGGCTTGGTTTTAGTGACTGGCCACTGGGGGCAGGGCCAGTTTGGAAATCAGGCAGGCAGTGGGCACTGGGCCATCACCTTTGCCCAGGGACAGCATGCTGCTCTGCAGGGATAATCACATTTCTCAGCTTCCTGCCAAGCCAGGGGCCCAGCCCTGAAGCCTGCTGTGGAGTCCAAATGCTCCCCAGACCTGGCCTGGCTCAGGCCAGGCCAAAGCTGATTTCCCCATCCCGGTACTCCCCAGCCAACTGCCTCCTCCTGTACTGCCAGCCCTCATCCTCAAACTCCTTTGTGAGTCCCCTGAAGTGTGCACTCGCCCCCACACTCACCCCCACACTCACCACTCCGGGCTCTCAGCTGCGCTGCCATGGTTGTCACTACTGCTACTGGGGACCGTGGAGCGGCTCTGAGGCCACTGAGTTAAGATCTCACAGTTGAGTAAGCCACAATGTGGGTTCCTCCCACCACACCCTCCCCAACCCCAGTGCCAGGGCTTTCTTCAGCATCCATTTCCACACCACTCTACTTTTGAAAAAAAAAAAAAAAAACAAAAAAACACAAACTGCAGCATTCATTGGGTCTTGAGTACAAAGAACTACAATGAGAAAATCGACAGAGGCACCTCTGGGGGCAAAGAAAGGGGAACCTGTGACCAGGCCCAAATGATCACCCTTTGACAACTCAGGGCTCTTTCCTGATCTCTGTTGCCAGCAGAGCTCTGGCCCCCAGGAGAGGGATAGCAGAGTAGGGTCGGCCACTCTGGCCTCCACTGATCAGCAAGTGGGCAATTGATTGAGGTCCACACACCAAGGCCAAGAGACTTTGAGAGCTGCCCTCAGTGGTAAAACTGAAGTTTCTGACCTCAGCTTTTGCCTTTCTAAATCATTCTTACCTACCATAGAGACACAAAGCTCAGGTGACATCTTGGACCTGTGCCTGCCAGCCATCCACTATCTAATCCAGCTGCCTCTAGCCACATGTGTGCTCGTGAGCACTTAAAATTGGCTGGTCTCAACTGAAATGTGCCCTAAGTGTCAAATGTAAACTGGATTTTGTAGACTTCTTATGAAACACAGAATATAAAATGTCTCAATGACTTTTAATAACGATTTCACATTGAAATAATATTTTTGATATAGTGGATTCAATAAACCAGAGTATTAAAATGAATTTCATCAATTTCTTTTGACTTTTTAAACATGGTACTGGAAATGAGGGATACTGGTGCAGAAATTGACAAATTGGTGAGTAAAATGAAACAGGAATGAAAAAAACTCATGTATATATGGGCATTTAGAATGGAATATAGGTGGTGTTTCAAATCTGTAGGGGGAAATGTGACTACTACTGGAAAATTAAAACTTTCCTCGGGTGACTCCCATTTGTGTTTCTGTTGCTTAGTGTTGTGCAAGACTTTCTATTTGTTTAAATGTCCTTCAAGAGGAGATGGATTCCATACACCATGGGCATCCGTACAAGGGGATGCATGCGGTCATTAAGAAGAATGAAGCAGGTCCTCTGTGAGTAGAAACGGGAAAACTTCAGAATCAGTGTTAAACTTAAAAAAAAAAAAAAAAGGCAGGGGGACCAATCTGTGTAGTATGATCACATTTGTGCATGTAGAAATATATGTTTATATATGCAGGGAATAAGTCTGAAAGAATACACATGTAGCTGTTACCATTCATGAACTCTGGGGGTGTGAGGAGGGTTCGGGGAGGGAAGGGGACTGTGACTTGTGCTTTTACTTTAAATCCTTCCTTACTACAGATCTTCCTAAACTTATAGTGGGATTGCCCGCTGTATAAATAAACCCATCACAAGTTGAAAATACAGTAAGTCAAAAAGGCATTTAATAAACCTAAGTTACCAAACATTATAGCTTAGTCTACCTACAGTGTGCTCAGAACACTTACTTTAGCTGACAGTTGGGCAATATCACTTAACACAAAGCCTTTTCATAACAAAATGCTGGACATCTCAGAGACAGATGGGCATTTTGTAGCTAAAGCGGCCTATGTAAACACAAAACTCAGCATCCAAAAAAATGCTGGCCACACAGCGTGAGCCGCAGAGCTGTTGGTTCTCAGGACGGGTGGCCAGCAGAGCTGCAGCTGCTGCTGCCCACCCAGCATCACCAGCCCATCACCAGCATATCACTGGCCTGGGGAAAGATCAAAATTCAAATTTCAAAGTACGGTTTTTACTGACTGCATATTACTTTTGCACCATCGTTCAGGTGAAAAACCATTAGGCTGAACCATCATAACGGAGACCTTCTGCATGTGAAGTTTTTAATGACCAATTTGACAATAATAAAATGATTAATTGTATTTATATTTTACACGTTAAAATATTTACTACAGAAATTTATATTGTGTTATAAATATATTAATATTTTTCAATAAAAATCCATTTCTATTTTTCTTTTCATAGTTTTATACTTCTCCTTGCAAACACCGCTCTCACTTTCCTTTTTCTTATTCCTCTACTTTTGCCCTTTTCTTTCCTCACCTCCTTCTTCTCACCTGCAAAACCCACCAGGAGCTGTGAATGGGGCATCATTACACTTCTGTTGACTCAGCCTGAGGCTTGGGTATTTCCTGTTACCTCGTCTTTCCACACAGAAGAAGGTACCCTGCTGGGTAATGCTCAGCAGCGGCCGAATGCCATTGTCGGAGTAGGCCTCTGTCAGTCCCATCCCCTGAATAGGGGAAAACCTACCTAGTGGAAACACACCCTACCATGTCTCCCTAGCAATTTCGCCACATTTGTGTTAAGATAAGAAAGCTTAGAAAGCAAAGAAATAACAGTTTAGGAAAATGTATGCATGATTTTTTTTTTTCTTTCCTAGTTCAGGGGTGGGTGGAAGCAAGGAAAAAGCAGTGGGTTTTGGACAGAAGGCTTGGCCAAATTTGGAAAAACAATTTGTCATCTGCAGGTAAAAATTGATTAGAAGGTGAAATGTTTCGAAAAGAGGACTATATTGGTTGGAGAAAGGAAAAACGTGCTCTAACCTCTGGGAAACAGACATAACAAAAAGATTTGTTTGCTCTTGGGCAGGTGGGGAACCTCAGTGCTTAGAGTTAAAATGAGGAAAAAAGAGTTTTCACTACCTATTGTCAAGCAGATCGTAGCTTCTGAAGGGTGAGTGTGTAAGGATTGAGAAATGAAAACCCTGTTGATATATGCAGGGGACAAGCACTGTGGGAAAACACCAAATTTTCTTTTAACAATCATTTCCAATACAAATGGAATAAATTGCTTCGATGCAGAAGGGCTTTGAATGTCTACTGGAACTTTTTTGTTTCTCCGGCAGGGAGTTGCATTCCATTTCCCCCCACAGCCCTGAGTGCCCAAATGAATGGCTTGGCAGTTTAGTAGGCAGAAGCACTGGACATGAAGCCAGAACATGGCTCTGGGCCTGAATTTGTAAAATACCGTAAGAAATAATTGGTGGGAAATTCCTTAGAAAACTATAAATTGTGGTTAATGACTGCTTCCCATGTCTACCTCCCACTTCTAGCCCCTCGGAACAAACAATACTGAGCTAAAGATTTCAAAGGAATACAATTTGAAGAACATATATGAACTATAGTCACATGATTTTTTTAGTAACTTTGTATGGTGGTAAAGATTCATATTGCAATATATCAAAATATCGATTCTTAGTTGTCCACCTGAATCTAATATAATGTTATATGTCAATTGTATCTCAATTAAAAGAAGAACATATACCAGTCCCTGAAGAGAGCACCTACATTGAAGAATTTTTTTCAGCATCTGAGGTTAATGGAAACTGTCATTTTAAAGTAACATCCCAGGTCTCATGTAAAGGAATGAAGTGAGATCACTCTCTCACCCCACTCACACACACAAAAAGGAATCACATGGATTAAAGGCTTAGATATAAGATCTGCAACAATATATGGAAGAAAACATTGACAATATGTTCCGTGACATCAATGATAAAATTGTTTTTGGAAACTCAACCCCTATGGCCAGGGGTATATAAGCAAAAATAAACAATTGGGATTACCTCAAACTAAAAAACTTTTGTACAGTGAAAGAAAATATAAGCAGATTAAAAAGACATCCTACTGAAATGGGAGAAAATATTTACACAATAAATAACTGACAGGGAGTTAATATCTAAGATACACAAAAAATGTATGCGATTCAATAATAGAAAACCCAATTCATAAATGGGCAGCAGATCTGAACAGTTCACTAAGAATATCCAGAAGACCACTAGATACAGGGAAATATGTTCATCACTGCTTCCAACAAGAAAGATGAGGGTTAAAACCACACAAGATGCCATCTCACACCCATGAGAATAGCACACATTGAAAAACTATCTGGACTTATAAAACAAAAAATGGAAATACTGTATGGCCCAGCAATCTCACTCTTGGGCATTTATCCAAAGAATGTAAAAAAACCATGGACTCAAAAAACCACATGCTGTACAATGTTTATTTTTTTTTTTTTTTTATAGAGGCATGTTTTTATTTATTTATTTGTTTGTTTGTTCGTTCGTTTTGTTTATACATGCACTGGGTACAGTCAGAAGCGCGGGAGGGTGAGAGAATCCACCAGAGCCAGAGTGGGGAGCAGAGCAGGCAGAAGGACCGAAGTACACTGCTGAGGGGAGCAGCGGGCGGCAGGAGAGGTTTGCGCGCCATGTGGGACCCTCCTCCTGTGGCCGGGGAGCAGCCGGGGATCGAACTGGCGCCGCAGAGGTCGCCGGCAGCTTTGCAACCCAGCGCTCAACCGCTGCGCCACCGGGGAGGCCCTGTACAATGTTTATTGCAGCATTATTTATAATAGTGAGGACATGGGGACAAAGTGCCCACTGATAGAGGATTTGAGCTAGGAGATGCGGTGTATCCACACAATGGAATGTTTATTCAGCCATAGGAATCACAAAATGCTGCCGTTATAGCAAGATGAAGGAATTTGAGAGAATTATGTATGTGGTAAAGAAGTCAGAGTGACAAACACAAATATTGTAGATTTACCTAGCAGATGGCTGGACAAAGCAAAAATACTTACTGAAAAGTAGTGGATGCTGACTGAGGTTTCTGAGGTTAACAGGGAGGGGGAAGGGAGAAAGGATAAAAGGAATATAAAGGATGGTGGTGGGGGTGGGCGGAATTTTAAAAATGTAATGTCCCATTCAGAATTTGGAAGTAATGGTCTTACCTTTAAGGGGAAATCTGCGTTCATCCTAAGTCTGGAATGCCATATACTTAGGTTTATTATTTTACACAAAAGCAGATTTTTAAATACTAAATGCCTATTTAAGGTTGAGTGTAGAAATTTGCTTTTCAGACTGAAGGGCTGGAAATGCTCTAAGGAAGGGAGGTGAGGAGAAAGGCAACTTCCACACGTGTCACTCAGTAGGCTTGGGACTCTATGGCTCCAGCAGCCCAGGTGCTGGGGACACAGCTCACATTCTCTCTTGTCTCTCCTCACACAAAGGTCAGTGCATCAGCCACTTCCATTGTTTATACCTTCAAGATAGATCCAGAATCTGACCATTTCTCATCAGCTCCGCCACCACCTTCCCTAGCTAGTGGCAGACGCCTACAAAGTGGCCTCAGCCCCCTCTCCTGTTCTCTCTGGCTCCACACAGCCTCCAGAGCAAGTGTCTAAAAAGGGCAAACCTCTGTCCCTTCTCTATGCAGACCTTGGGGTGCTTTGGCTTATGTCCACCAACCTGCACTGGGCTTTGGAAAGTTCCATGCTAGCAAGGACCTTGTCTGTTTCATGCACCTCTGTATCCCCAGGCCTGGCCTCATGCCTAGCATGTCATGGACATTTATTTATTGAATGAAGGAACTAATTTTAGCAACTAATTTGTGTACAAGTTTTAAAGGCAAACACCTCATCTGATGCTCAGAATAAACTGTGTCATAGGCATTATTGTTCTCGTTTACAGATAAGGAAATTGAGCTCAGAGCATTGCCCAAATTGACACACTTACTGCAGAGCAGATGAAACCCAAGTCTGTGGGGACCAAAACCAAGCCTTTCTGGCTACATACCCCACTCCAGCTACAGCAGTGTGGAGGGGCGTGGAGCCCAGAAGCACTTCGTTATTTCTTGGCTGTGTAAGGTCCACTTTACTCAGACCTTGGGGAGCCAGGGGGCCGGCCTTGTCGGGCCTCCCTGCCAGCCAGGGACTGCAGAACGAATTCTAAATCAGTCTTTCTCAGATGAGTTAAAGAGCTACTGTAACTACAGTGACCTTATTTTCTGAATGGCAAATCAGAATTTTGGTATAACAAACAGAACCAAATACTTGAAACTGGGACTTCTCTGGAGAATCCAGGCCACAGAGTTGCTGTGCTTATAACACACGACAGCTACGCAATGGGCACTTTCCAGCTAATTCTGATCCAGCCACCTCATCCCAGCACATTTCAGAAAGATTCTCCAACTAAAAAATACCTGTTTTCTATGCTTTGTGTTTCAACACACCAAATTCCTTCCACCCACTCTTTTGAATTATTTCTCTACTCTCTTATCTTTTTTGTTAACCACTTTCTCCTTGGTCTGCCTCAAAGAGCTTTGAGGTCCTGCTTGTTGATAGATGATGCAAGGAAATAATAAGCAAAAGTGTCTGGTAATCATGACAACAGGGGTCATGGCAACAGGGACCAAACACTTGGGGACAGCCCTTCCTACACCTCCTATTTCAGTTGTAGACCAAGGACTGCTGATAAGGCCACTGGTCTCACCATGTCACTTAATCAGGGCAATGCTGCTGGCAGCAGGCATTGTGGCAAATTTTTGACTCCAGGAAGCAATGCTATTGCTTGGCAGCACTTGGGTCACCCTAGTGGGCTCAGGTAAAGGTTGTTTCCAAACCCAGGACGGGATCTAACATTTGCCCCAAGCACTCGTCACACTGGGTTAGTCTACTCAGAAAGCACCAGTGGGCAGCAGGTGGCCTCCAGCATTAGAGCAACAATGGCCTGGAAACCAAGAACCATAATGGTTCCCAAATGATAAATGCCAAGGATATATACTAAGTCCGGAGAAGAGATAGTTCTCAGTGAATAGGGGTGACCTCCCTAGAGGTCATTGGTCTCTCTGATTTTCTGGGTGACCCTAGACAAAAGGGTGGGCTCTGGAGCAGCTCTGAGCCTGTCTGAATCTATTTGTTCATCTGCAGAAAAGGAGTAGCAGGAAGCTCTGCTCTGCTCTTTTCCCCTCCTTCCCCTTTTTAGATAATGAACTATTTAAGGCATGCAAGAAAAATATTAGTAACAAATGCAGTGCCTTGATCTGCCCCAGAACCTTTTTCCTAAAAAAACAGATGTAGTTGAAGCCCCTTGTGCGCCTCCCTGGCTGCCTTCTCCTCCCCCACAGAAGTAGCATTGCTCCTGAATCAGCGTCTGTAATTCACATGCCTGTTTTTAAATGACTGTGCGTGCTCATAAGCAATATACAGCATACAGTACCTTCCCATGCTCTTACACTCTGGGTAAATTATATTGATATGTACATATATCCTTCTGCAGTTTGCTTCCTTTGCTCAAGATTATGATTGTGAGAAATATTCATATTGACACAGCCAGCTTTGGTTCAGACATTTTCATGCTATGTAATATTCCATTGTTTGACTCTAATAATTTCATTGATTCATTCTAATGTTTCTCTACTTTTTTGCTCTTATCAACAATGTTGTCATGAACATTCATGGTATATATGCCATGATTCACCTGGATGAAAGTTTCTTTAGGATATATACCCAGGAGAGCAGTAGTTGAGGTAAAGGGTGGGAGTGTAAATTTTTAAGCTTTTTTTTTTGGTGTGGGCAATGTTGGGGTATTTATCCAAAGTAACTATTTGATTTGATTTATCCAAACACTATTTGATTCAATAACTGCACAGTAGATAGTAACAGGGTAAAGCTATCCTGGGGTAATACTCATACATACACACATAGACCTATAAACTGGAGACATTCTCAACATCCACTGATGGCGAGAAGGTCAAGTGAAACACTGGGAACACCCATCTTGGAGAATACTCTGGACTTTGCAAGAAAACAGTTTTAATGAGGCCCTTTCTTACCTACTGCCTGGACTCCTGGACTGAAGAAATAACACTGCACAGCACCAGGCCAAGAACTGCTTCTGTATTACCTGGAGATGCCCTCACACTGTCACGTGGGGAACCGGGCAGGGTCCCACATCTGCAGGAAAGGTGCCTTTCCAGGCAATCAAGTCTATTAAAAATGGACACATTGTTCAGGGAGTAGGTTAGAACATGCATTGTAGAACTAGCAGAGGGAGTCAGAATTCCTAAGTATTTGAAAGGAATGTTAGGAAGTTGATGAGCTGGATTGCCTTGTCTCAAGGCAGAGTGATCACCAGGAAGAAGAGAAAGAAAAAGAGTCTTCCTTTGTTATGAACCTCAGTAAGATGAAGTATTTGTGGTGCATGGCTGTCTTCAATTTGAGAAATTCAAACATATCACCTAGACATGCAAACACACTCGCACTTATTCAGAGCACAGTGGCTAAAGCCAGAGGTTTAACTTTAAAAACTGACTTCAATAATCACAATGGAGAATAACGCTTAAATACCCTTATGTATGAGGCATTGCAGTGGGCACTTTGGATTCCTTGTTTAAATTAGTTTGCACAATGACACTGCAAGGTAGATATTATAAACCCCATTTTTATTGGTAAGGACATGGAGAGGTCAAGCAAGTTTCCCAAAACAGCACAGTCAGTGATAGTCAGAATTTGAACTCAGGTCTGTGCACTGACAGAGCCTACAGTCTTCCACATATAACACGATGTATCTCTATATTTGAAAACAGAAGTATATTAGATACCCAGGTAATTCATTTGCTAAATTTGACTTGAACCTTAATGTATTAAAGAGGACTCATTGTGCACTCTCCGGGCCTGGACTGTCCATAGACCAAATGGACAGAAGTGATTCGTTGATTCTGTATTACTATTTATTCATAGTATAATAGCACATTTTTGAACTACATAATTCTTCTTAATGGCTGCAGAATATTCCACTGTATGGCTGAACCATGATTTATCCAACCTGTCTTCTATTGCGGGGGGAGGTGGGTATTGCCAGTGTTTTCTCACTGCACATATACGCCATGTATATCTCTGTTCGTAATATACATCCTTTTGTAGTATACATTCCTAGAAGTGGTGTTGTTGAATAAAAAGGAATGTGCATTTAAATTTTTGACAGATAATGCCCCATTGCCCTCCAAAGATGTTGTTTCAGTTGACCCTCCTGCCGCTTCATTTGGTCACACCTGAATGAACTAGGAAACTTGTACCTAAGTCAAGGGTAGCCATCTTCCAGTTGGGTCTAAAGGCACCCAGTGGCCTGAGTGTTCTGCAATGAAGACCTAGACTGACAGGAATGTTCCAGACCACAGAATGACCAATTGACCCAAAGAGGGCCCTCTCCAGGGGAGTGTAGACATGACACCTACATATGGAGGAACACCTGCAACAGGCTGGCCAGAAGAAACCAGGAGATGCTGGGGAGATAACAGTAAGCAGAAACTTTGGGGAGCAGACAAAGGGAGGCCATGGGGGAGCAGCAGGAGAGACAGAGAGAAGCTAAGTGCTAGAAGTGGCAGACATTCCACTTGTCTAGCACTCTTGAGGCATCAGTCAGTCATGAGGAGTCATGGCTGCTGGAGATAGCTTCCTCTTCTTCACTTATGGGTGAATCCTTATACTCAACACCTAAGGAAACGGAAGCACACCCCTGTTCTGTAAAGAAGCTGACAAGCCTGCAGTCTCTGGGAAGCCAGGCAATACCAGAGTGGTGCTTCACAAGGTCCAGGCTTGGACTTCCGAATCTGGGTCTTGAGTTCTCCCTTGGATCCACTTGCTGTGTGTCTGTGTGTGATTGTGCAGACAATGGGTGAAAACACATTTTCTTACTGGAGGACCTGCTCTGTCAGCAGAATGTTACCCAGACTTCACAGTCCTGGCTGCGTGAAATTGAAAGATGGTGGCAAGAGCCAAAAAAATCTCTTTGGGCAGCCAAAGACCTGCATCACATGGGACTGTGGATCATGGGTAGTTCTTGAGTGATGCTGGATACCTAACGTCTTCGGGACACAATTTTCGTGGGTAACATCAACCATTAGGCAGTTCTGAGAACCCGGCTGTATACATGAGGAACAACTGGGCCATCTCTGCCTTCCTGGCTACATGCCCACCTCACCACTTCAGACTTCCACTGTGTTCCACAGACGGGATAGATAAATTGTGATTCAGCCATACAGTGGAATACTCTGCAGCCATTAAGAAGAATTATGCAACTAAAATGTGCTGATACAGCATGTTATCATGTCACCCACCTCCCTCTACACACACACACACACACACACACACACACATTTTCTCTCATACAGTTGTACATGGTAGATAATTTCTGGAAAGATATATAAAAAAGTGGTATCAGAGGTTGCATTTTGAAAGAAGTTGCTAAATTGGGGTTGGGAGTTGGGTAGATTTTCTTTTTTCACTAAATACTCTTTTATAAGTGCTGAATTTATTTTATGGCAGACATTTATTACTTTACAGGCATAAAAGTAAAAAGACAAAATAAATTGCAGAAATCTTCATCAATGGGGGGTTACATAAACTGTGGTATATTCTAACTATGAGACACTGTAAGCTATTCAAAAAGAAGTATATTCTGCCATAGAAAAATGTCCACAAATATATTAAGTTTAAAAAGTCAAGGCTCTGTACAAAATGATATGCACAATAGAATCCCACACACCCCCCTAAAGAAGACATATTCATAGGAGAATAATCACAACATGCTAATAAAAGTGTGGAGCCTTTGAAAGAGGCTGGAATTGGTCTGGTGGTGGGGAGGGCGTAGTGAAAGGTAGACTTTCATTTTTTCATTCTAAATAATTGTTGATTAAAATCTTTTGTATGGGTCTCCCTGGTGGCGAAAGAGGTTAGGACGCAACCTATGAAGCTATCCACAGTCACTGCAGCATGAGTTCGATCCCTGGCCAGGGAGTTACCCACATGGTGCAGCAGACCTCTCCTGACTTGCCCACTGCTCCCCTCAGCAGTGTATTTCGGTTGATCTGCCTGTTCTGTTCCCTACTCTGTGTCTGGTGAATCCTCTTACCCATCCCTGACACACCTCTGGCCTGTACCCCAGTTCTTGTATGCATAAATAAATAAATTTAAAAAATTTTTTTGAATGAGTCTGTATTTAATTTTTGTAATAAAAGCTTATAAATGGTAAATAATTTTTTTTTAATATTAAATTTTATTTTTATATTCCCCCATACAATTGCAAACGCCCCATTCTGACCCCAATCCTTCCCCACCCACCCCCCACCCCCCAACAAGTGTCTCTGGTTCATAGTTTTTTGTTGATTTTGATTTTCACTTTCTTATATTCCTTTTCCTGGTCCCTTATTTAAGTTTTCTAGATTCCTGCTATGAGTGAGACCATCCGGTATTTTTCTTTTTTCTTTTTGGCTTATTTCGCTGAGCATGATCCCTTCCAGTGCCATCCATGTTGCTGCAATTGCATGTGTTTATCTTTTTTGAATGCTGAGTAATATTCCATGGTATATATGTACCACATCTTCTTGATCCAGTCATCTATTTTTGGGCATTTGGGTTGTTTCCAAAGCTTAGCTATTGTAAACAGTGCTGCTATAAACATAGGAGTGCAGGTGCTCTTTGGAATTGATGTTTCTGTGTCCTTTGGGTAAATACCTAGGAGTGGAATTGCTGGATCATATGGAAGCTCTATGTTTAGTAGGTCCAGAAATCTCCACACAGCTCTCCATAGTGGTTGGACCAGTTTGCACTCCCACCAACAGTGCACAAGAGTTCCTTTTTCTCCACATCCTCGCCAACATTTGTTGTTGCTAGTTTTTTAATATGTGCCATTCTCACTGGTGTGAGATGGTATCTCATGGTAGTTTTGATTTGCATTTCCCTGATTACAAGTGATGTTGAACATTTTTTCATATGTCTGTTGGCCATTTGCATTTCCTCTTCAGAGAAGTTTCTTTTTAGCTCTTCTGCCCATTTTTTGACTGGATTATTTTCTTTGTTGTTGCTGAGTCTCATCAGCTCTTTGCAGATTTTTGTGATCAGTCCTTTATCATTAGTGTTGGGTGCAAAAATGTTCTCCCAGTTGGTGGGGTTTCTCTTTGTTTTTGTTATTGTCTCTTTTGCTGTGCAGAAGCTCTTTAATTTGATGTAGTCCCAGCTGTTTATCTTTCTCTTCACTATCACTGCTTTGGGTGATGTGTCTGTAAAGATGTCTTTGATGTGCAAATCCCGTAGTGTTTCGCCTATATTTCCTTCTATGTATTTTATGGTTTCAGGTCTTATGTCTAGTTCTTTAATCCATTTTGAGTTGATTTTTGTGTATGGTGTGAGGTAGTGGTCAAGCTTCATTCTTTTGCATGTAGCGACCCAGTTTTCCCAGCACCATTTATTGAACAAACTTTCTTTGCTCCAATGCATAGTCTTTGCTCCTTTGTCAAAGATTAGTTGACCATAAATCTGTGGGTTTATTTCTGGATTTTTATTCGATTCCATTGGTCTGTATGTCTGTTCTTGTTCCAATACCATGCAGTTTTGATGATTATGGCTTTGTAGTATAGTTTGAAGTCTGGGAGTGTGATGCCTCCATTTCCTTCTTTTTTTTTCAGTAGAGCTTTGGCTATTCGGGGTTTTTGGTGATTCCATATGAATTTCATCAATAATTGTTCTATTTCTTTGAAGAATGCCATTGAGATTTTGATTGGAATAGCATTGAATCTGTATATTGCTTTTGGTAGGATGGCCATTTTAATAATGTTTATTCTTCCAATCCATGAGCAGGGGATGTCTTTCCATTTCTTTGTGTCTTCTTCTATTTCTTTTAACAGTGTTTTATAGTTTTCTTTGTATAGGTCCTTTACCTCTTTTGTTAGATTTATTCCCAAATATTTGATTTTTTTTGTTTCGATAATAAAGGGGGTGGTTTTTTTGATTTCTTCTTCTTCAGATTTATTGTTTGTGTATAGGAAGGCTACTGACTTTTGCGTGTTGATTTTGTATCCTGCCACTTTACTGAACTGACCGATGAGTTGAATTAGTTTTTCTGTGGAGATTTTGGGGTTCTCTATGTATATTATCATATCATCTGCAAATAGTGATAGTTTGACTTCTTCTTTTCCTATTTGGATTCCTTGGATGTCTTTCTCTTGTCTTATTGCTCTGGCTAGGACTTCCAGTATTATATTGAAAAGCAGTGGTGAGAGTGGACATCCTTGTCTTGTTCCAGATCTTAATGGAATTGCTTTCAGCTTTTCACCATTGAGAATGATACTGGCTGTTGGCTTGTCATAGATGGCCTTTATGATGTTGAGGTATGTTCCTTGTATCCCAAGAATTTCAAGGGCTTTTATCATGAATGGGTGTTGCACTTTGTCGAAAGCTTTCTCAGCATCTATTGATATTATCATATGGTTTTTATATTTCTTTTTGTTGATGTGTTGGATAACGTTGATTGATTTTCGGATGTTAAACCATCCTTGTGCCCCTGGAATGAATCCAACTTGGTCGTGGTGAATTATCTTATGGATACATTGTTGGATTCTGATAGCTAAAATTTTATTGAGGATTTTTGCATCAGTGTTCATTAGGGAGATTGGCCTATAGTTTTCCTTTTTTGTGTTGTCCTTATTCGGTTTTGGTATTAGTGTAATATTGGCTTCATAGAACGTGTTTGGTATTGTCCCTTCCTTCTCAATTTTTGGAAGAGTTTGTGAAGGATAGGCACTAATTCGTCTCTGAATGTTTGGTAGAATTCATTTGTAAATCCATCAGGTCCTGGGCTTTTGTTTTTGGGGAGGTTTTTAATTACCATTTCAATTTCGCTGCTTGTAATTGGTCTGTTTAGGTGTTCTATTTCTTCTTTATCTAGCTTTGGGTGATTGTAGAGTTGTAGGAATTTGTCCATCTCCTCTAGATTGTTGAACTTGTTTCCATATAACTGTTCATAGTAGTTACTGATTATTCTTTTGATTTCTGCTGTGTCCGTTGTGATTTCTCCTCTTTCATTTATGATTCTGTGTATTTGTGCTTTCTCCCTTTTTTCCTTTGTGAGCCTGGCTAGGGGTTTGTCTATTTTATTTATTTTTTCAAAGAACCAGCTCTTGGTTTCATTGATCTTTTGGATTGTTTTTTTTAGTTTCAATTTCATTTATTTCTGCTTTGGTTTTTATTATTTCTTTTCTTCTACTGGTTCTGGGGTTTTTTTGTTGTTCTTTTTCTAGATCTTTGAGCTTCGAGATTAGGTTGTTTCTTTGAGTTCTTTCTTGTTTTTTGATGTGAGCTTCTATTGCTATATATTTTCCTCTTATTACTGCTTTTGCTGCATCCCATACATTTAGGATATTGGTGTCCTCCTTGTCATTCAATTCAAAGAATTTTTTAATTTCTTCTTTGATCTCCTCGTTAGTCCAGTGGTCTTCCAGTAGTGTGGCTTTTAATCTCCATGAGGTAGGATAGTTCCTTGCCTTCTTTTTATGATTTATTTCTAGTTTGATGCCTTCGTGGTCAGAAAAGATGGTTGGTATGATTTCAATCTTGGTGTATCTGTTGATGTTTGTCTTGTGCCCCAGTATGTGATCGATCCTGGAGAATGATCCATGTGCGCTTGAGAAAAATGTGTACTCCGTTTTTTTTGGGTTTAGTGTTCTATAGATGTCTGTTAAGCCCAAATGCTCTAGGTCCTTATTTAGAGCTTTAGTTTCTTTACTTATTTTTTGTCTTGTTGATCTATCCATTGTTGATAGTGGTGTGTTGAAGTCTCCCACTACATATGTGTTTTCTCTGATGTCTGTTTTCAGAGAGGACAACAGTTGTCTGATATATTTTGGTGCTCTTTCGTTTGGTGAGTATATGTTAATGAGTGTTATTTCTTCTTGAAGTATTGTCCCCTTAATCATAATGTAGTGACCATTGGGGTCTCTTTTTATTTTTTTGAGTTTGAAGTCTGTTTTATCTGATATAAGTATAGCTGTTCCTGCTTTCTTTTTTGGCCCATTTGCTTGTAGGATTGTTTTCCATCCTTTGACTTTGAGCCTATTTTTATCTTTTGTAGCTAAATGTGTTTCCTGGAGACAGCAAAAGGTTGGGTTTTGTTTCTTAATCCAGGCTGCAACTCTGTGTCTTTTTATTGAAGAGTTTAGTCCATTTACATTTAGAGTTAATATTGATATGTTAGCATCTGTATTTGCCATTATGTTTGTCTTTCCTTTGATTTTATTTATTTATTCTTTTAATAACTTTTTTTTTTTTTTTTGGTCTTCTTTCGTTGTTATTCGTCCCTCTGAGGTTCTGGCTTTAGGATTCGTTGTAATATTTTTTGGAGTGGGGGTTTAGTCGCAATGAAATTCCGGAGTTCTCTTTGTCTGGGAAGGTCCATAATTCTTTCTTCATGGAGGAAAGAGAGCTTTGCGGGATAGAGTATTCTTGGTTGGCATCTGTTTTCTTGGAGTCTGTTGACTATGTCCCTCCACTCTCTCCTTGCCCGTAGTGTTTCTTCAGAGAAGTCTGATGTCAGCCTGATTGTTTTCCTTTGAATGTTATCTGTTTCTTCCCTCTTGTCAGCTTCATTATTTTTTCCTTGTCCTGGATTCTTGGGAGCTTTACTATTATGTGTCTTGCTGTGTTTTTCCTTTCGTCGTGGAAGTTTGGTGTTCTTCTTGCTTCTTGTATATCAATTTTCAGCTCCTTCTTCTCATTTGGGAAGTTCTCTTCAATTATATCCATGAATATTTTCTCTGTTCCTACATCTCTCTCCTCTCCTTCTGGAATTCCTATAACTCTTATATTTCCTTTCCTCATGGAGTCAGATAGTTCCCGAAGTCTTTCTTCATTCTTTTTCCTTCGTACTTCTCTTTCCTTTTCTGTTTTGGTTCTTTTTATTTCTGTGTCTTCAAGATTACTTATTCGTTCTTCCATTTCATCTATTCTGCTTTCATGCTTTTCCCAGAGTTCTTTAGTTCCTCCATTAATTCTTTGATCTCCTGCATTTCTCTTACTTCCCTCTTTAGGGACTCAATTTCCTTCTTCTGATCTATCACTTTTTTAATCATGGCAATTTTAAATTCTCTTTCTGGAAGGCTCAGAAGTTCTTCCAAGTTGCTGTCGTTGCAATCTGGGGAGTGGTTTTCTTTTTGTGGTGTGCTTCTTTCCTGAGGAGTTTTTAGGTTGCGTGTGGTTCTTCTACTCCCTACTGTCTGTTTTCTAATTTGTCGTATGCGTTGGGACACTGTGTTGCTCGGACTGACTGACATCTTGGGTGAACTTCTCCGCTCCCCTCTGGCTCTTCCAGGAGCCATCTCTGTCTTCTGGGGGAGCTTTCTGCTGGTTTTAGGCAGTTTTTACTGAAGAAATGTCCCTGTTCTCAAATGGCGAAGTGGGATGCAGTCCCTGCGCCTCCGGTTTCAGGCACACTCTTCTGCGCCCCCGGTCTGCCCCGGACGTGGGTGCCTGCTCCCTCTGTGGGCTCAGACTGCTGGTCGGAAGGGCCTGGCGTGGAATAACTTCCCGGCTGGCCACTGCAGAAGCCTTCTGCCCTTTTCAAGCAGTCTTAAGAAATTTCCTGTTCTATGGGGTGTTAGTGACTTTTTTTTCCCTGGTCACTAGGTGGCGCCAGAGATCTCTCCTATTGTCCTTGGGGGCTGTTTTTCGTCCCCCCCACCCGTGGGACAGGGAACAGAGCGGGAATGGTAGGGTACACCTCAACAGCTTTGGGGTGCTGTGTCTGCCTTGTGCCCCACCGTCGTGGAGAACCCACGCCCCGAATTTTCGTGCCCCGGGTCTCAGTTCAAAGCCCTCAGTTCCAGGACGCGGGCTGTAGCCCAGTTCAGTGGCGCGGGAATGGCGCCTTTTGCACCGCTCCCGTGCCCGGGTGCCTGGTTCCTGCTCACTCAGGGAGGGACCTTCACCTCAGTGAGGACCTCCGCGCGTCTCCCCGCAAGCCTAGGTCGTCTCCCTGCAAGCCTAGGTCGCAGGCGCGGGGACCTGGGCAGCCGCGATCCAGGTCTGCACTTGCTTTTCAAGCTCCCCGAGCGCGCCGCGTTTCCACGCCAGCTTACCGGCAGCCCGGGCTGTGTGCGCGTCTCCCGGGGTCTTTGTTCTTCTCTAATGGCGCCCGGAGCCGTTCGCTCACCGCCGCGGCGGATCCTGCAGGGTTCGCCTCAGCTCCCGTTCACGGGGTGTGGTGGCTGCAATAGTTCCTTTCCGCTCACAGTCCCGCTTGCTGCATCGTTTCTTCTTGTGGGCCGTTTTGGTTTGTTGTTTTCCTCCCTCTCTGCCGGTCGGAGAGTGCCGCCTCTGTGGGCGGGGGAGGGGAGCAGGGTTCTGCGCTTCCCTCCCTTCTAGTCCTCTTTTATGGCCACTTTCTTCTTCGGGTAGTTCGCTGGCGTCACCCGTTTATCTTCCGTGTCCCAGTTCTCACTCGGACCTGCCGCTTTTCCTCCCTATTCACTTTTTTTAATGGGAGATCTTACTCGCAGCGTCTCCTCGCCGCCATGTTGCTCCGCCCACCTCAATGGTAAATAAATTATGCAACAGAATAAGAAGCCTGATCTTATAGGAATCTGCATTCTAAAGTTTGGTTTCCTCACATGCTTCTTGCTCCTCAGAGCAGGAATGCCAAAGGCACAGGAAGCCTCTGGGCCCACTGAACCTTCACACTTTCCTCGGTGCAGCTCAATTGAGTTCCTCACCAGCCTCAAACAGGTATCTATCTTTCTTCATCTATTCAATCTTCTTTTCTCAAGTGTCCACACCTAAAATTTCATCCGTCTCTCCACCCCTTATTGCACTTCCATCCATGCTTCATGACTTATCTGAGGCAAGCCTTCTGGAATCCTTCTGCCCATTAGGCGAGTGAGTACCACAGAGCCTCATCTGGAGCTTGAGAAACTATCTTGTGACATTATTTCTGTAACCATCCTTGTATTGTTATTTAATTTTCATGGAATCATTTAACAAAAGTATGGTTATAATTTTCTTGTTTATAAAACACTTACACAGCTGTCTCTTTACTGAGGCCTCTCACCATTCTATGAGTAGATAAGGCAGGTATTATCATTATTTTCACATCATTGATGAGGAAACTGAGGGAGTAAGGAGGTTATTTGTTCAATATTATACAATAGAAAATGGTCAAGGGGGATTTGTCTCTGGCTGACCCATCTAGAACACCTAGTTTCGTTTCCCCAGTCAGATTATAAGTCCCTGGAGGACAGAGGGTGGGCTTTCACTATGCACATTAAAGAGATAAAGGGAAAGCCATTGGTGTTCTGTCAGAAAACTTACTGCTGAAGATAAGACACTCAGTCAACCATAGGTCACGTGGCAGGGACCTGCCAGGTGCTTAGCTCAATGCTGTGTGCCAGAAGGACAGCAGAGCCATAGTACCTGTCCTCAAGGAGCTTACCATCTTGGTGTGAGGCCAAACACACCAAACAATTAGAACACAATCAGGTATGAAATAAAGGTGATTTGAGGTGATACATAGATAAACTGTTTTTCTTTAAATAGCACACCAAACCAGCATCTTTTGGCAAGTAAAAAATTTTAAGAGGGGGATCATTGTTTTTAAAATCAGAAAATAATACAGACAGTCAACAGAATTGGTGACAGTGGTTCATGGATGACTGAAATCTCAGAAATGTCTGTATAGGCCTGTGAGGATAAAAGATGGGCCAGGCAACAAGTGGGACTATCTGCCCCAGCGAAGGTCTCAAACACAGCAATGAATGGGGAAAGACCAGCCTGGTTGGGACTGAGGGCAATGAGACTAGAAAGCTCCTTTTCAAATCTCTAGCCAGGCTAGATTCCAGAGGCTTCTGTGAAGCAGTCTGGGAAGTGTGGGCTAGATCAGGAGTCATTTCAATTCTTGGAGAGGGGGGCTTGAAGATCAATCTGATGTTGATGTGCCCTATAGACAAGTGACCCAGAACCACACTTGCTGAGAGCCACACAGAAGCTGCCACCAAGATGTAAATGCCCTGTGAGAGTCAGACTTTGAAGCTAAAGTTAAAGCACACCCACTGGGAACTGCAGCTTGTCATATGTTATTTGAAGTGTTAAGAAAAGTTTCTAAATGACATCAAGGCAAAAAATTACTGAGTGCGCTTTCAAGAACACATGACGGCATCATCCATGGGGTCACTTGACTATTTGCTCTTGATTAAGCCTCGCCCTGCAAAGTTAAAAGTTAATTTGTAGGAGATTGATGAGTCGCAAACGGCTTTTGTCTGGGAGCAATGAAAATGTATCTGGCTAGTAGGAATGATAACCCCAAAGTTTACAGTTTTATTACCCTGCGGAACTACCCAGTTTTGTATACAACTTTTAATTTTTTTATAACCAGAATGCCACTTTATTACTTTACAATGGGAAACATTTGGCCTCATCTGCCTCTTTCTCCCCGCAGGTCACTTGCAAGGAAAGAGATTTTCAGAAGGCTGCTCAGTGAGCAAGGAGCATTGACTGGGGGAGTTAGATGACTCAGTGTTCAGTAAGTTCAGGCTCTGTTCATCTGGGGGCTTCTGTCTTCTCAACAGGAATCCATTCTCCAGATGGTCTAGATGTTTCTGGCATCCTGGCAGGGGACCCAATTCCAAAATCCTGCTTGCATGAGCCAGAGGGTGCTAAGTGTGCCTCTCTGCCCACATTCCCTTTGCTGACCAACCCTCTTCTGACCTAAACATTACTCTTTTTTATTTGTAAATGAAGTTTTATTGAACATAGCTCTAGTTATTCACTAACGTTGTTTATGACTATATTTACACTCTAATAATAAAGTGGATTGCAACAGAGATGACATGAACCACAAAATTGAATACTATCTACAACTTTTTGGAATATACTTGCCAACTCTGATCTAGATTATAGCCATTGCTCTTTTTTTAATTTAAGTTTTTGAGGATATATGTTTTTCCCCCTGATGTATGGTCACCACCACCAAAGCACCATATTCCCTTGTGCTCTTCCCTTGCTCCACCTGCTTTTACCACTCTCAGCCCCCTTCCCCTCCTGGAAGCCTCCCATCTATGGTCAGCTTTCAAGGTTTGTCTCTGTTTGCCCCTTTGTTTGGTTTTTCTATATTCCACATAGAAGTGAAACTATTTTTTTTTTATTCTGACTTCTTTCTTTTTTTTTTTTTAGATTTATTTATGTATTTATACAAGCACTGGGTATAGTCAGAAGCGCGGGAGGGTGAGAGAATTCACCAGAGCCAGAGCGGGGAGCAGAACAGGCAGAAGGACCGAAGTACACTGCTGAGGGGAGCAGCGGGCGGCAGGAGAGGTCTGTGCGCCATGTGGGACCCTCCTCCAGTGGCCGGGGAGCAGCCGGGGATTGAACCGGCGCCGCAGAGGCTTCGGGCAGCTTCGCAAGCCAGTGCTCAACCGCTGCGCCACCGGGGACGCCCCTTCATTCTGACTTATTTCACTGAGCATCAACCCTTCCAGCTCCATCCATGTTGCTGCAAATGACGTGAGTTTATCTTTTTTGATTGCTGAATAGTATTCCATTGTGTATATATACCACATGTTCTTGATCCATTCATCTGTTTTGGGGCATCTGGGTTGTTTACATATCTTACCTATTGTAAATAGTGCTGCAATAAACACAGGGGTGCAGGTATCCTTTCAGATTAGAGTTTTTGTGTTCTTTGGGTAGATTCCTAGGAGTGGAATCACTGGGTCATATGGCAGATCCATTTTTAGTAATTTGAGGATCCTCCACATAACTTTCCATAGTGACTGGACCAGTTTGCATTCCCACCAGCAGTGTAAGAGTGTTCCTTTTTCTCGGCATCCTCGCCAGCATTTGTTGTTTCCAGTTTTTTAAAAATATGTGCCATTCTCACTGATATAAGGTGGTATCTGGCTCATCTTTGACAGTTTGGTAGAACTTGCTTACAAAACCCCTGGTCCTGGACTTTTGTTTTTTGGGAGGATTGTGATTACTCTTTCAATGTCTTTGCTTATGATTGGTTTGTTCAAGTGTTCTATTTCTTCCTTATTCAGTCGAGGTGATTGTATAATTCTTAGAATTTGTCCATCTCATCTGGATTGTTGAAATTGTTTGCATATAAATGTTCATAAGTAGCCTCTGATTATCCTCTGGATTTCTGCTGTGTCTGTTGTAATTTCTCCTCTTTCATTAGTAATCCTATCTATTTGAGTTTTTCTCCCACTTTTCCTTATGAACCTAGCTAGGGGTTTGTCTATTTTGTTCACCTTTTCAAAGAACCAATTCTTCATTTCATTGACCTTTTGTCAATTTGTCTTTTTTACTTCTATTTCATTTATTTCTGCCATAAATTCAATATCTATCCTTCTACTTGCATTTTTTTTCTTTGTTCCTCTTTTTCTAGTTCCTCATGATGAGAGATCAGGTTGTTTGTTTGGGGTTCTTTCTTGGTTTTGTTTTCTTTTATGATGTGGGCCTGTGTCGCTATGCACTTCCCTCTTAGTATTGTCTTTGCTGTGTCACATACATTCTGGAAGGTTGTGTCCTCATTGTCATTTGTCTCAATGTATTTTCTTATATCATTTTTTATTTCTTCATGAACCTAGTGGTGTTTCAGTAGCGTGTTATTCAGTCTCCATGTATTGGAGGATTTCTTTGCCTTCTTTTTGTAGTTGATTTCTAGTTTGATACCCTTATAGTCAGAGAAGATACTTGTGTATTCAATTTTTTAATCTTTTTCCAGCATTCTTCCAATGCCTTTTATTTTTTTCTTTTTCTTTCTTTTCTCTCTCTCTCTCTCTCTTTATTTTTACAAATTTTATGGTGGTAAACTATATACAATATAAATTTTCCATTTTAATCATTTAAAGTGTGCAATTAAGTGTCACTAATTATAGTCTCACTGTGGTACAACAATCACCACTAACCATTTCAAAAAATTTTCATCACCCCAAACAGAGACATTTAGCAGTAATTTCCATTCCCTCCCTCCTTCTGGCCCCTACATCTACCAAGCTACTTTCTGTCCTAATGAATGTGTCTATCTATATATTTCATATAAGTAAAAATCATACAATAGTTGTTCCTTTGTGTCTGACTTCTTTCACTTAGCATAACATCTTTTAAGACTAGTCCATATTGTAGCATGGATTAGAACGTCATTCTTTTTATGGCTGAATAATATTTCATTGTATGGATATATGTATATACCTTATTTAGTTTATTCATTCATTTGTTTTTTTTAAGATTTATTTATTTATACAAGCACTGGAGTACAGGCCAGAGGTGCGGGAGGGTGAGAGAATTCACCAGAGACAGAGCAGGGAGCACAACAAGCAGAAGGACCGAAATACACTGCTGAAGGAAGCAGTGGGCAAGACAGGAGAGGTCTGCCGCGCCATGTGGGAATCTCCCTGGCTGTCCAGGAATCGAACCGGAGCTGCAGAGGCTGCGTACAGCTTCACAGAGCTGTGCTCAACCTGCTGCACCACCGGGGAGGCCCAATTCATTTATCTGTTGATGGACATTTGGGTTGCTACAACCTTTTGGCTATGTGTGAACAGTGTTGCTATGAACATTTATGCAAAATATCTGTTCAAGTCCTTGTTTTCATTTTTTTTTTTTTTTGGTTATATGACTAGAGTAGAATTGCTGGGTCATATAATAATTCTATGTTTAACTGCCAAAGTCTCATGTTGAAAAACGAGCTTCACCACAATGCAGGTACTCTCATCCACGAGTAAGTAAAATTTTAGATCATTAAATATTTCAGAGAGTCATGTTTTTAACTCTTTGAAAATTACACTTGATAAGGGTGATTTATTTACATTGCTAATCTTTATTTTTTTAAGATTTATCTATTTATTTATACAAGCACTGGGCACAGTCAGAAGTGCGGGAGGGTGAGAGAATTCACCAGAGCCAGAGCAGGAAACAGATCAGGCAGACTGACGATACAGATACACTGCTGAGGGGAGCAGCGGGCGGCAGGAGGGATCTGCAAGCCATGTGGGACCCTCGCTCGGTGGCCGGGGATGGAAATGGTGCTGCAGAGGCTGCAGGCAACTTCGCAACCCAGAGCTCAACCGCTGCACCACCAGGGAGGCCCAGGTTGCTAATCTTTAAAGTTGACCCCACTTTCATTCTCATTGCTTATTGCAAGCTCTGTAAGGAAGTCAAAGAAATGAGTAGAAATGACGACTCCCTTGCTTAACCCATGAGGTGAGCATGATATTTTGGTAGTTCTGAAGATAGGGGAAATTTTAATTATGGTCTTGTGATAATGATGCCAAAAGAAGTCACTCAAGGGCTAGGCATGGACACAGCATGTACATTATTCTTGACAGGAACACACCGACAGTTTCTCTTGATTCTCTACAGTGCTATAGTATAGCTTCTGCTAGAAAAACCCTGGTAGAAAGTTTTGCTTTAGATGGACTCCGGGACCAGACAGACTACCATGGAACCACGGGTAGAGATGCTAGAGCTCTTTTTGTACAGCCTCAAATTCTGTCTTCATTAGCATTTGACAGAAAAGGAGGCCCTGAAAAATCCTTTAAGCAGGGAAAGAAAAAAGGAGACTCACTCTGGCATCTGAGAAAGGGATGAACACGAAGGTGGGGAGAAAGCACAGCCCAGGCATGGTGGGGCAGGAAGAAGGAACATCTATAGCTACCCTCCCTGTCGGAGGCCCAGCTCCTTGAAGGAGATCTTCAGTTGTCTCTAAGTGTCTTTTTGTCCAAACTATACAACCTCCCTGCCCCCAAAACATCTCTCCTAGTACATTAATCACACCTGAAATCAGAGGTACTTTTGGTTTCATACATTTTTAATATTTTAAACTAAGAAAGTTTAGCCTTTTAAGCAAGGCTGAAAAAAATTTTAAAAACCATATTTTCCAACTCACAGCTTAAAAGGAAGTAACTAGATTTTGATCACAATTTTCTCACTTCTGAGACAAGATATGGAAGAACGATGAGTGTAATGGAAGAATTTCACAGGTGGTTAAAAATGTGTAGGAAAAAGAAAACCAGAATAAAAAAGAATGTCACTGTTATAAATATGATCAAAATATATCTATTTCTGAAAGCATACCAGGCAGGTTAAGAAAAGAAAGGTAAAAACCTACTTTCTTCTGACACGCTTATTTTGCTCCCTCACTGGGCTGTGCCAAGATGAAATATGTGTAATAAGCACTTTGCAAACTGCAAAGCACCGCACATAGCTTTGACAAGGGTTGGGTGGTGTAGGGGAGAGGGTGTGGGTTGTGAAGGCCTGCTGTGCTGGGGGCTGGCCAGGCTTGGGGGGTCTGACCAGCAGTGATGTCTCAAGCAAATCCCTGGATCTCAGTTTTCACATAAGTATAGTAAAGACAATAATCTGTGGGGCCTCCCTGGTAGCGCAGCTGTTGAGCACTGGGTTGCGAAGCTGTCCACAGCCTCTGCAGTACCGGTTCGATCCCCGGCCGCCTGGCGAGGGTCCCACATGGCACGGCAGACCTCTCCTGCTAAGCTCACTGCTCCCCTCAGCAGTGTACTTCGGTCCTTCTGCCTGTTCTGCCCCCAGCTCTGGCTCTGGTGAATTCTCTCACCCTCCTGCGATTCTGACTGTACCCAGTGCTTGTATAAATAAATAAATAAAATTTAAAAAAAAAAAAAAAAAAAGGCAATAATCTGTGTCTCGGAGGGTTGTTGGAAGGGCCTTATGATAAGGATACCCAGAAAAACAAGTACAGAGTACCATGTAAGAATCGTCTTTGGAATACATTTTAGAACTTGCTACATTTTTCTGAAATACTCTCTACATATCTGTCCCACGATTATACCAGAAGTTCCATGTGGCTTGTTTGCCTCTGTGTCCTCCTTGTCTCTAAGCACAGTGCCAACGACAGCACAGCCATTCGTTCTTTTAGCTGATATTGACTAGGCTCTTCCAGACACCTATTCTCGCCAGCCATACCCAGCCCTCCAAACTACTGTTCTCATCTTCGCAGCATCCCAGGACTGAGACTCTGGAGGTTCTGACGAAGTCCCTGTGTAGACACAGAGATGCGCCCTTGGATTCCTCCAGTTCTGTGCTGCTGGCTGACAGTCCTCTTTGGAGATTGCCCAGCAGTCGACTCATAGGGCCACTGCCTAGTGCACGGCCATACTCCCTCTCTGGGGGCAACCTGCATCTAATGACTGACGGATGCTGGGTGCTCTAATGCATGGTTTCTTTACCCTAACTCCGAACAACTCTGAAGGGCCATTCCAGCTGCAGAGCTCCTCACACAGCACCAGCTGTAACGGTGTCATGGTCCAGCTTCTCCCTTGAACCAATCCTGCCTCCTTCCATCAGATCCTATGTGTCCAATCCAAAGGCACCCCAAATCAGCTTTCTACATACAAACTACCAACCCCACCAACCCCTACCCCTGACCCCGGGAGTCTGCAGGCTGACGTTGTATCATGCAGACCCTGGCTCAGCACATGCGAAGCCTCAACTTCAAGTGATTCCAAGACCTGTGACAATCTCCAGAGTCCACTCAGTAACCGGGCACAGGCCTCACCCACAGTTCTCTCTCTCTCTCTCTCTCTCTCTCTCTCTCTCTCTCTCTCACTCTTTCTCGCTCTCTCTCACTCTCTCTCCCTGCCTCTCATGTATTTGTAACCAAAAGGGTGAGACATAGACCTATAAGCAATTCTAGCAAGGGGAGAAATGTTATAATAGGAAATGAACCTAGTGTTTAGCTGAAGCCCAGCTTCTTGCAAGAGTGAGGGAGCGACCTAGGAAGAAGCGCAGCCATTTAAGCTGAGTTTTGAATGGGTAGACAGCAATAATGGAGAGACATGTTGTACAGAGGGTACAGCATGTGTAGACATAAAAGAGTGTGGGGTGCAGGAGAGAGGAGTTGGAGCAGCAAAGTCTGGGACTATGCAGGAGGCAGCTCGTGCAAGCCCTCAGAGCCCGCGCTGGGGCACTCAGTGCAAAATGAATGTCGCACTCCCAGGTCGCAGGGGGCACTCAGGCACTGAGGGGCCACTTGGGTGAGTTCTGTCCTCTCTGAACCCCACTGATTCTACTGACCACTTGCTTCACCTTTTTCTCAAGATGATAGTTTGCTTAGATAAACTAATATTAAAAGAAATTCTATATGACAACTAAAAACCAAAACGAAAGGATTATTACTTGCTGCACCTCCCCCTGCAGTGACCTTTAGGGCTAACCGGCCCTAGGTCCGGCTGGGCAACCAGCGCGCAGCGGGAGAACAGCAAAACCCTACATACCTGCTGCACCTCCCCCCCGCAGTGATCTTTAGGAATGGCTTTCGCCAAGGTCCCTAGATCCGGCTGGGCAACCAGCGCGCGGGGGGAGAACAGCCTGAAGCAGAGGAAGTGCAACGGAAGTTCCCTGAAAAGGCAGAAGCTTATCAATAGATAACGACCACCAAGAACCACTACAAGAATGCTAAAAATCTTTTCCCCCGTCTTTCTAGAACTACAAACTTTAATCCCTTATTTGTCTTTCTAAACTTCCTTCTTTCTTCTATAATGGTCATTGCTTGTTATGTAGATCACCTCCCTGATAGTGGTAGACTGAGCCCATGAGCAAGCTGATTTCCTTGATATTCATTCCTGTGCTTTTGGAAAACATATATATACTGGTCACAAATTTAGAGAAAATTACACTCAGATTTTCACTCTTGAAGTGTGTCTGTTTGTCATTTCTTTCGCCGACGCCCTGACCACCCTGCACGCTTCTCTCAACCCTGAGGTGGCCTCATCGTCTACTGCCTACTGCTGTGCTGGTCCGCGGCAGTTGGCGCCCAACGTGGGGCCCCGACATTTCATTTCATTTCATTGTGTCTTCCACCCAAAGAAGAGGTGAGTAACGGAGAGATCGTGTTGGGTAAGCTATCTCCCTTCTTGTGTGTGTGAGTGTGAATGTGATTCCCTTAAAATACCCTCTTTTAAACAGTCAGGGATAGGATCCTCACTGGAGCGTCCGGAGCTCGCTGATAAAGGATGATCAGTTCAAGATAGTGAGAAGTTTTTCTAAGAGTGAATGCTCGTGGTGCTGTGTGTGTGTGAGAGTGTATGAATACGGCTCCACGGCCTCGTGTCTACGGAGTCTGAGTGGGCTTCACCCGCGATTCCCGTGGAGGAACGTCATATGGCATAACGGTCATCTGCTCTTCGGAGTAGCCTGGTCCGGGACTTATACGGACAGACCTTAGCTAAGACGCCTCCGCAAGTTCCCGCGAGGGACACGGGCCGGACAGCACAGTTGAAAGAAATCTTTACTTGAGTGAACGAAAGCACCACGAGACCAAAAACAAAAATCTTTTTCTATCTATATTAAAAAATATGATTGAAACACGAGGTATTAAAGTAAATAAGAAAGCTCTACTGCAACTTTATAAATTTATATTACGGGTATGCCCGTGGTTTCCAGAAGAAGGTAGTTTGTCACTGGAAACTTGGAAGAAAGTAGGAAAAGAAGTGAGAGTTTTATGCCCTTCATGGACCATCTCAGGTTCTGAGACAGGCTCTGTCCTTGTGGGTACAAATTAGAGATTTGTTGGGTGATGCCACTGAGGCAGAATTGTGGGAAGGCCAACAGGATGAAGTTCAGGATAATCCTAAAAACAATAATGATCTACTCAAGCCTCTGCTCCCGTATCAAAGGAATCCCTTTCCCAGTCAGAGGATGAGTTTAATGATCATGAATATACTGAAATGCTAGATAAATTAACTTTCAAAAATGATAAACCCTCCCGCCCACCCGCTAACCCTTTTCCAGTTGTTACCAAACCTAAGATTGCATTACATAATAATCCTAATCATATCAAAGCCCATCAAGGGCCCCTAGGTGGCATTTTAGGATTAGCAAAAAAGGCCAGTAAGGAGATTTTTCATTTACTTTTCCCGTTGCCGGACCTCCGGCTTTGTCTCGCGCTGATTAAGGCCCTGCATGGGAGGCCATCCCCATAAAAACTCTTAAAAAATTACAGTTAGCTGTTCAGACAACGGGTCATAACTCCCCTTATATTTATCAAATTATTGACATATTATCAGCCACCTGGATGACCCCTTATGACTGGCATAATCTTGCCAAGGCTGTTCTTCCTTCAGCAATGTATGTATTATTTCACATGGAATATGAGGACCAAGTACATGCCTTCCTTAAAAATCATGATGAGGTTAGGGCTGAGAAAATTTCCCTTTCTATGTTCATGGGAACAGACAAATATGCTTGAAAGGTCCATGCAACAGGCGGGAATGCAGGAGCCAACCAGTAAGCCCACCTGGGGGGCAGGAATGTGGATACCTGCCTGGAGGACTCAGACAATGAGCCTCCCCCCTCCCACTACGAGTCTCATCTCAGACAAAGAACCTCTACCTGCCCTACAAACTAGAACCTCTACCTGCCCTACAAACTTTTCCCGCCGTACGAGCCCAACTACCCACCTGACCTCTCCTCACCCTATAAAACCCTGCTTCCCCCTAACTATGGGCGCGGCTTCACTGACCCCCACCTTGGGTCTGTGAGGTCCGCCCGGGGCGCAATAAACTTTCCCCCCCCTTGAAAAATGTAGCCTGGCTCTCCTTGTCTTTACTGAGCTTAACCTTTCAATGCTGAGGTACGCAGACAAGCTGCCCTTCCAAAAGAAGTCCTAGTTGAAATTAATAAACTAGCAGTTGCCTCATGGCAACTGAGTACACCTGAGTACAAACCCACTAGTCTCACTGATACACACCAACGCCAGGATGAAATGTACCAGGATTTTGTGGCTAGATTAGAAACTGCTCTGGATAAGGTTCTTCCATCCTCCGGAGCACGAGATTTATTGTTTAAACAACTTGCATGGTAAACTGCTAATTCCCTCTGTAAAGAACTTATTAGACCTATAAGAAAAACTGGTATGCTTCAACATTACATTAAAGTTTGCTTAAATGCTTCCCCGCGACACTAGATCAAGGGTCTAAATTAGAGAAAATAAATAAAAAACTCAAAAACTTATGGCTGTCTGTATCCCTAAATGACATCAAAGAGGACTCAGCTGACAGCCCCATATTAATAAAACAATTGCCTAAACAGATAGGTCGTTTTTGCCTGGCTGGAGACAAAATTAAATATTCAAAACAAAAGGTAAAATAAAAAATAGCCTGCAGTATTACAAAAAGTGATCAGGATTCTTGGGATAGTAAAATTGTTTTTCAAAAGCCAAAAGTTTATTCTAGAGCCAATGCTGACCTCTTTGCAGAGGCATCGGTTCCCAATTATGAGACCATTTCAAAATCCAGCCCAAATTTCCAGCTCGGACTTGGCTAAAATTGTTGAGATAAAAATAAAAACTCAAGAACAAATAAAAGATAATGTGTCATAATCTTAAATAAAACAAAACAAAAATGCTCCAATCTTTTCCTGTTAATTATTTGGGGAAGAGACTAGGTTCCCCCCAGTGAAGTTTTTTGCCATTTGTTTCTTTTAAAATAAATAAATAAAGCATTTTTAAATAATAGTATTCAAAGTTAATTCACAATTGTTAAAGTTTATTATAAAAAATGGTTAAATATGAGTGTATGAGACTATATGACTATAATATAAATAAAAGGTTTTTATTAAAATAGTATGAACCCACTGCAGTGGGCTGGTGGGGGCTGCCCTTGATCTCAACAAGCAGCTGCCTGGACTGTTTCTCCAGTGTTGGGATCACTGACAGGTCTCTACTACCTTCCTGCTGTGGAAGACTGAGCTTTTCTATTATCCACCTTAAATGACTATTGGTTCATTCTACTATCCACCTTAAATGACTATTGGTTCATTCCAAAAAAAAAAAAAAAAAAAAAAAAGTTCCATTTCCCTGTGTTTCTTTGATTATAAAGTTTAAATTGTCTTAGGCAGAAACTGCTCAGTTACTTTTGACGTGCTAACAAGCTATACAAAATGCTTATTGGTTGAATAAAAGCTTTTAATTTTACTTATTGGACCTGTAAAAGATTAAGTTTCTTGTTAAAACAAACTAACCTGGTAAAACATAAAGTGATGATACAGACATTTTTGAGCTAAATTCTAAACCTCAAATTTTACAGGCAGACTGTAAAAATTTACCTCTTCTCCTGTTCTCAAGATAACAGTGTACTTTTATGTTTTAAAATATGTCCGTTCCCAGTGAGATAATATGTTAACAACCTAAAGCCATATAATCATTTCTTAAAAATGTAAACTCCAAAAATATTTCTTATCAAAAAAAAAAAAAATTAGTAAAAACTGCCGTGACTACTGTGGTCTCGAGCCCAAGGTCTTTGGTAATAATTAAGATTAGACACTTATTCTGTATACAGATTTTAGCTGTTAACTCATTAAAAACCTCAGTATCTTCACACATTGCTAAAATAACTGTTTCAAAATATATACACATGGTCAAAATTTTAAATGTTATCAAGAGATCTCTGTATCTGTTTGTCTGTCTTTGTGTTTTGTTTTTTACCTCCGGAGGACTAATTATAAATGGCGCCTTTAAATTATCATAAAACAAATCTTAAGATCTTAATCAAACAATTTTTTAATAAACAAAAACTAGTTTAAATTTTATAATGTAATTCAAAGCATATATGCCTTAAAGTTATGAATACTTTGTTTAAATGTGTTTCAAAAAGAAATTTCTGGTATAAAAAGTACTTTTCTCCTTCCTACTGAGTCACATGTATGTGAAAAATGTACATAGTATCTATATGGTGCTGATTTTTTTTTTTGTTTTTATTAATTTGCCTAATTGCTTCTTTATTAGCTAGCCTACAAAAACTTAGGTATGTGCCATTATATTATTAACAACCATGCAAAATGGAATTCCAGTCATAACAAACTAAAACTACAACTAAACTTTCAGGTTTACTTTTTGCACCTATTTGTAAAACCTAAAAATTCTAATGTCATATTACCTTGTGTGTTCACATTTAAGTCATCTAGTACAAACAGATAACAGTATTATAATGCCTTACTGCTAATGAAAGATGTGACAATCCTAAATGGATGTAATGTAAAATGTGTGTTTACAAAGAAAAACATGTATTAAAAATAGATATTTTAATGGTCCTAAAAGTAAAGTGATAAGTGTTAAACCAAATGTTGAAGGTCTAAAAGAATTAAAAAGTAACAAGGCTAAGGAAAGTGTTAAATCTCAAAGAAATTTTACAAAAACAAATTTTGTATACTCAAATAATTTATATTATTTTAGTATTTTGGGAACACATTAGCTAAAAAATAATTTTTGGTTAATAATAACTGAGTTTTAATCTAATGGGTTGTTTCAAAACATGTACTTATACACTAACATTGGGTATAATCTTGGCCCTTGTCTAGGTTAATGATTTTGGGTACATAATGTCTTTTAGTGTCTGAAAAACTAAGATTTTTGAGATGACAATTAAAGGTTATAATTTGATTGTCAATATTATACTCAGGGCTAGAATTTTTATAAAAATTAAATATGTTTGTTGTTTTTGCTGTTTTCTAAGTATTTATGACACAGCTTCCCAAAAATCTAAATTAAAGTAAAATTTGGTAGCCTGTCATTTAATCAATTAAAGGAAATTTTGTGAAACCTCAGCAGAGCTTTAGAGATACTCCACAAACTTTCTCCTTTTCCTCCTGGGAAGGACATTAGATAAATTTATCCCATCTGGTTTACCTGGTAAAGTTACACTACAAGGAAACCACTGTCACTTGAAAAAATGGTAAAACTCTAATATGTACAAAAATGTTAACATTGGTTTTCTAAAGCAAAATCTTTCAATACCTGATATATGTAAATTGTCAATGATTATTGTTGCCTTGCAATATTATATACTTCAATGATTTAATGTCTGCAGCACTTGTTTCTACACAATATAAGAAGAAAAGGCCTCAATTGATTCAAAATGATAAACTTTTGAGAGTAAAAATCTTTCTACAAAGGACTGTATAGACTGTTGGATATAAACCTGATATTTACTGTTTTGTTTGGCATAACATTGAACAAAGTTTTCTTGTTTTGACTGACCACACTCTACAGCAATGTTTTTATATATATATATATATATATATATATATATATATGTATATTTTTCTTTTTCTAGCAGAGCTAACCTTTTGTGTGGCTTTGAGTACAATTCTTCCAGGGAGCTGACATAGAGCTAAACTAAAATGTGGAGAAACTGCTGCTTTGTTTGTAGGGTTCCAGACACCTCTGAAAATGATGAGAAAGTTTGCCTCCATTGGCAGGACTGAATAACCCGGTTCCCTGAACAAAAAGCTCTGTCATAAAGCCTGAACTCTTTCATCTTTTCGCTGCCTTTGATATACACTTCAAACAACCTGGACAGGACACCACTAATATCCCAGTGCGTGCCTACGTTGGATACCCCTTCGCTAAACTTCTGGGGAATGCCTCAGCTACACGCATTCAATCGCATGGGACTTCTTACTCCATTCATTGTTCCAGTTGCATTGATACTAATTGTATTATCCCCTCTCTTGTTCGTCTATATCCTGTGGTGGTCTTGCTCAAAAGACCCTCCTATGTTATGTTACCTGTTGATTTACATGATATGCCTTGGTATGATAATATTGCCATGCAAGTTTTAAATGAGGTACATGCTCTTCTTCGTCCTAAACGTTTTACCCTTATTTTAGGCATTGCTGCCCTGATTTCCCTGGTTACCTCATTGGCTGCTTCCTCCATTGCTTTAATTCAGGAAGCTAAGACAGCTTCTTTTGTAAATGACCTTACCAAAAAACGTGTCCATGGCGCTCGCTATACAGCGGGACATTGATTATAAGTTAGAAAGAAAGTTAAATGCTCTGGAAGAAATTGTTATTGCTATTGGCAATGAGGTTCAACTTCTCAAACAACAACTGTCTACTCGTTGCCATGTTCAGTTTTGTTTCATTTGTGTTACGCCTTTACATTATAACTCCTTACATTGGAATCTTACCAAACATCACCTATTGGACATCTGGCAAGACAATGACCTTTCTCATGACCTTTCGTCTCTCCAAGCTGAAATTTCTGCTATCAGTAAGTCTCATCTGCACACTTCACTCTCTTCCTTTGCTCATTCTCTAGCTTCCACTCTCCAATCTTTGACTCCTACTCACTGGTATCACCTCATCCTCTCCTTTATTGTCCTTTCCCTACTCGTCCTGTTCCTTTGTTTACTCCTTCCCCTCTGTGTCCGCCTACTTCACAGGTCCATTCATCCTCTTCAAGGAGACATGTACGCCTTCCAGCTCCGCTCTAAAAACGAAGGGGGACCTGCTGCACCTCCCCCTGCAGTGACCTTTAGGGCTAACCGGCCCTAGGTCCGGCTGGGCAACCAGCGCGCAGCGGGAGAACAGCAAAACCCTACATACCTGCTGCACCTCCCCCCGCAGTGATCTTTAGGAATGGCTTTCGCCAAGGTCCCTAGATCCGGCTGGGCAACCAGCGCGCGGGGGGAGAACAGCCTGAAGCAGAGGAAGTGCAACGGAAGTTCCCTGAAAAGGCAGAAGCTTATCAATAGATAACGACCACCAAGAACCACTACAAGAATGCTAAAAATCTTTTCCCCCGTCTTTCTAGAACTACAAACTTTAATCCCTTATTTGTCTTTCTAAACTTCCTTCTTTCTTCTATAATGGTCATTGCTTGTTATGTAGATCACCTCCCTGATAGTGGTAGACTGAGCCCATGAGCAAGCTGATTTCCTTGATATTCATTCCTGTGCTTTTGGAAAACATATATATACTGGTCACAAATTTAGAGAAAATTACACTCAGATTTTCACTCTTGAAGTGTGTCTGTTTGTCATTTCTTTCGCCGACGCCCTGACCACCCTGCACGCTTCTCTCAACCCTGAGGTGGCCTCATCGTCTACTGCCTACTGCTGTGCTGGTCCGCGGCAATTACTGGCCATCAGTAGAAAGTGACAGAAAAATAAGTACAATAGAAACAGAACAGCAATTAAATTCCACGTAGACATCATTGCCTCTCCCTATCTTTGAGCCTAAGGCCTGCTCTAGCTCTGTTCCGAAAGATTAGCAAGCATTGTAGGGATTGAAGGAGAGCACCACACAGATTTCCTCCTTGCTACAATCAGAAAGCCTGAAAGAGAAGAAAGGAACCTCACCGAGCGATTCAGCGTCCTTCCAGCCCTAGCATGCGCCATTAAGGTCACCTTGCAGCTCCCCGCCTACACCTCTGCTGACTGGGAAAACCGCCCATAAACAGTCCCTGCCCGATGGAGGTGGCTGGCATTGCCGCATTACTGCTTTGTCCATTGGCTCTGGGACAGTCACTTCAGTGCAACTGCCCCTTCGCTGGTTCAGTGAAGGTTTCCAAACCAGTGCTTGCGGCAACTCACATGCCCAACATTGTGGGGGAGGAAGCAGCAAGGGGTGTGGGGAGGCAGGCAGAATCTTGGCTTACCATCCCTGATCCCAGACTCTCAGAACTGGAGGGACTCTTCAGTATGTCCTAGCTTCCTACTGTACAGCTGGGGAAACTAGGGCCAGAGGAGGGAGGGCACGATTTGTCCAAGTTCACAGCGGGTGTCAGCATTAGCACTCTCGGGGATGAATACAGAAAATGGAATAATACGCTTTATTGTTTGAGGCCATCGACCCAGGGGCCGGGATACGAACGGGGGTGGGGGGAGGCATGTCGGTCCATCAAGCCTGAGAGCACAAGGGCACCATCAAAACATGCAACCTCAGCTAGGGGAAGCGGTTGAGGACTTGGGCAGTGAGGGAAAAGCCTGCAAGAGGCTCCAGTGTTTGCAAAAGATACCCACGGAAATGAGCTCCTCCAAAGGGCAGTGCCAACTCAGCCAAGGACATCCTGGGCCTGTGCAAAGCAGCTCAGCCCTGTGCAAAGCCACTGAGGCTCTGGCTCTCTCTTAGTTCTGCCCCTTTCTAGCGGCATGAATTGGGGTAAGTCGCTGAACTGTTGTGATCCCCAGTCACCTCATTGGAGGGCGACGTAATAATATCCCCCTCTTAAGATCCTTGGGAGGGGCACCTGAGGCAATACATGCAAGATTATGCTTATAGGGCCTGGCACAGTGCTGAGTATCAGCCCCCCTCCCCCGCTTCCCATGGACATGACCAGACTCCTGACAATACATTTTCTTGTCTCCTTCCCATAGCCCAGACTCGCGGACCCACCACCAGGCCCTGTCCTCTGTCCAGTTCTTGTGTCACCCTCTGGCCCTCCCACTTATCTGGCTATGGGGTTCATAAAGAGTCAAGTATCTGTGAATAAAAAGGAAGCTGAAGGGGCACACCAGGCTGGGGGGCACTTCCTTCAGGAGAGAAAGAGGAGAGGGTGGGTGCTCTGGGGTCTATGGTTGACCAAGCAGCCTGCTTAGAGGGAGAGGCCTGCTCTGGCCTGGCAGAACAAAGAAAAGGCTCTGCTCTCCTGTGGCGTTAGAAGGCACTGCCTGAAGCAAGTCCCTCCATTAAAAGCTACAAGACAAGAGGTTAAATATAGCCCTTTCCAGTTGTCTAGGACAGAATGATGAAATGTCAGAACTGTGTTAGATGAGAAACGATCTTATCTCTGCTCTGTTTTCAGAGAGTAGAGAGGAGGCAACAGGGAAACGAAATAAAACTGGGCTTTCACCATTAGAAGATTTTGAGCAATTGGGTGTCTGGAGTCTGGCTCTGGAAGCAGAAAGGGCCGAAGGGGTGCAGGAGTGGAAGCAGGAGTCCATAGAAGAGAGATGGGGGTGTGGGACAGTGTGGTAGCTGTGCAGGTGAGAGCAGGCAGGGGTGCCTGGGCCTGCATCCCAGGAGAGGCGACCCCTCCCCCTTCCTTGCTCCCTCCTCAGAAAGGGAAGGACAGCTCCCACCTGTCCTTGTCTTTTCAAGGGCACCCTTGAGACTGTGACACAGGCAAGCTGTCCAGAGACACCTAGACCCTTCGCTCTTTGGCAAGGCAGCCCATGGAGAATTTGTTAGAAAGTTTCTCCTGGTCCACAGGCCCCAGCTTTGCCAACTGATCCCCCACTGAAATCTTATCTACTCCCTCCCTGTGACAGCCCCTCAAGGCCTGAAGACCAAAGACCAAGTTGCCAAATAGCACATGGTCCCCACAGGACTCGGCTTCTCATCACTTTGCTTTTCAAATTCCTTTAGCTCAGATACTCCTTCTGTGCCTGCTCCTGCCATGAAGGACTAACTAGCTCCCGCGAGAATGAGTCACAGCGCGGACTCCTGCTCTGTCCTGCCAGCTACCTCTACCACCGCGGCAGGAGCGCTTAGGACATTTTCAAGGGCATGCAACACCCACCCTGCGTATCTGCTTCACACCAGCTGGTGTGGACAGATGACCAGCGACAGACGCCCCTTTCCTGCCCTCTCTACCCCCATGCTTTGATATTTCAAAAAATAAATCCATATTGTAGCTGGAGTACAGGAAATGGGTAAAGCCTCAAGACGGAGGAGACGTTATTTTCCTCCATCCAAGGGATGAGGCCTCAGAAAGCTTGTTAAGTTGATTTATAGAAAATGAGAGATATGGTATTTCTCACCACGCTTACAATTCCTAGGTCACCTTCATTATCCCTTTAGAATCCCAGAGTATCAGGGTTGGGATGTGATCAGACCCACTGTCTTCACCCCCAGAACCACCCAGTTTTGAATTTCTTTCGTCATATTCCTGTCAGGTCCAGCCTGCCCCCCCCCCATTATACACCTCAGTACTAAGAAATTTACTTCCTTAAACGTAGCCCAGGTTGCTTCAGGAGATCGCAGTGTTGGAGGCCCCTCTTCCTTAACCAACCCCAATCCCTTCCCTTCCCCCTCTGCTGAGCAAGTGCCCTGTTTTCTCCCCAATGACTCACCTCCCCGGTTCCAGAAGAGGGTGATAGCCTCAGCTCTCTCCATCTTGGCAGAGTGGAGGACCAAGAATCCACATCCAGCCAGTTCTCATGCAAGAGGGAATGGTGTGGCAGGCCCACACTGGGGGCAGGGAGCTGGAGACTCCATTGTGTTCCTCAGTGGGTGCCCAAGGACTTTTCCTGTGCCCTGCTTCCTAGCACCCTGGCTGGGTCAGTCTGGCTCCATCGATCGCACACTCAGTGGCCCAACACAGAGACGTAACTCGGCATTTGAAAAGTTTCCTCTCCTTTTCTACTCCCCTGTGCCCCCAGAGCCTGCCCACAGCCGCCCTGGTCCACTCGGTCCCGTGAAGGGAGCTGTTTAGGAGTCGGCCTCGTCTTTCTCTAGGTGAGATTCGCAGCCAAAAGTCCAAGCCCTGGGGAGGGCTGACCTCCCGCTTAACTGCTGTCCTGGGCAGGGGAAATGAGCAGGAACTGGCTGTCTGAGTCAGCGGCCCTGGTCTATTGTCATTGCGTGGGCCCCTTCCTTCCCAGAGGAGAGACGTGCACAGAGATAGGCTTGTTTTTTTTGTTTTGTTTTGTTTTGTTTTTTTTCCAAGTCCCTTGCACACACACACTTTCTCGGCCTGGAAAGAGGCTGTGCATTTTGACTGGATGCAATTCAATTCAGTTTCCTCAACCTCCAGCCAGTGGCAACTCTTTGGCAGAGGATCACACCTACAACACATAGAGGCCATCTCCCACCATCTTCATCACCATCAGAGAAGTAATGATGAGGAGCCTCAGGAACAGGAAAGGTTACTGAGGCTCAGAGAGGGAAAGAGGCTTTCCCAGGGTCCAACAGCCAGAGAAGAGTGAGCTTTGGAGTTGGGTCTTGCTCTCCCCGGCATCAAGTGAAGAACCCCACGGACCTTCTTCACTGCTTGACCCACCTCCACCCCTGCCTGCATATTGCAGATTCTAGCAAAATCTATTTCTCAGGGCACAGAGTGTGAAAGAATCACTGACTTTAACACATTTAAAACTTACAACCTGTTCAAATCTGTTTCTGCGCATTTAGAAGGATGAGGACCCAGGAAACAAGTTGTCTGTGACAGAAGTTCTTTAAAAAGGGACTGTACGATCATACTGACGAGTGAGCACAGAATGGTCCAGGCCTTCTCCCCGTGACCGTCTGCTCATGGGAAGACAGGCATGGCGGTTCTTGCTCACAGAATGCAGAGACCTTGCTGGAGCTTGTTCTTTCTGCTCTTGCCAGGGGTGCAGAGAGGCCCAGGAGCCACTTGACAGAAGGAGTTGGGAGTCTCCCCTGGACGAAAAACTGACACCTCCTGTTATGGACAGCACTCAGGTCCTCCAGGGCAGAAGGGGGCTTGTGGTGTCTGGGGGCCGGACATTCAGAACATACTTGTATGACTTGGTACAAAAAGTCATCCAAAAAGAATGAGGTGAAATTTCCAGACAAGAAGACTTGGTAGCATCCCTGGGGTTGGGAAAGGGTTTGTTTCTAGGAGCAAAGATGGGTCATGGACAACATTCAAGGACTTAAGGAGGCTAAGGCCCGAGTAGTGAACGTTCACGGTGGCAACACTGAGAGGGTGACCCTGGCCAGGGCGCTTCACAGAAGCCAGACCACAGCAGGTTAAGGAGGGAAAAGGGTGGAGAGTGGAGACACCTCTCAGGAAATCTGGCTGTGGGCCAGAGAGGAAAGGGACAGAGCCACGGGAGGGAGAGGCAGAGGCATGGTTCAGGACAGCAGACATGTGTGTTTTTAAGTTGAGGAGCTGCTGTGAAAACTGCCATTCCCCCCACCCTCTGCACTCTGCAGGCCCGACTTCATCTCTGGTCAATTAAACCAGAAGTTCTCAGGGTGGAGCCCAGGTATCAATAGTGTGCTAAGTCTTCCCCAGTTTGAGAACCATTGCACTAATTCTCTTTTTTCTTTTAAAGATTTATTTATGCATACAAGAGCTGGGGGTACAGGCCAGAGGTGCAGGGGGGTGAGAAGATTCACCAGAGACAGAGCGGGAAGCAGAACAGGCAGATGGACTGAAACACACTGCTGAGGGGAGCAGTGGGCAAGACAGGAGAGGTCTGCTGCACCATGTGTGTTGCTCCCTGGCCGGCCAGGATCAAACTCATGCTGCAGTGGCTGCGGATAGCTTCATAGTGCTGTGCTTAACCCCTCGTGCCACCAGGGAGGCCCTTACACATTAATTTTTGGTAGAGACTGAAGTCCAGTTTGAAAGCCCAGCTAGTGGGCAGTGAGCAAAGGTGGCCTGGCTCTCTGGGCTCTCTTGCCTTGGCCAATTAGAAGACAGACTTCAGAGCCCTCCTGCATGGGCTCAAATCTCAGCCTCCCCTGTGTCGAGCAAGTTACTTAAACTCTCTAAGCCTGAGTTTCTAATCCAGAAATTAGTTGCATCATTTGCCATTTTTAATCTATATATCTGCTTATATTACATATCTTATGTCTACAGATCTACATATATTCAAGGTAATATACCATAAGATCGCCACGCAGAACAAGTTAGTAAAGCACCTGTAAAGCACTCAGAACATTGCCTGGCTCAAGAGAACCATGTTGGGGCTGCCTTGTGTCTTCTAGGAAATATCCTGGACTTCCACCCAAAGCTCAGGAGGGCCTTCCTTTGAAAACTGTTGTCACTTTTCCCTGGGTTTGGTTTCCCACTGGCTGTTATCAAGGGCCCACCTGGCAAAGGCCTGAGACTATCGTCCCCCTTAGCAACCACTTCTAACCTGGGCCCCGCTGGGCTGGAGCTGGCTGCTGTGGTAGAAGCTGCCGTTGTGTGTGGCCAGAGCCACATGGTCTGGGTTGGGGGAGATCCCACACATTAGCATCCCAGCTGCTATTTGTCTTTTATTCTCTCAACTCAGGCTTTTGCGTTCCTTTGGTTGGAGTCAGGGCAAACTACTGTTCCTTACTGGGGAAATGGTTGGTGTTTGTTATTTTCCATAACACAAACTTCATGTTTGGTGGGGTTGGAGGCCTAGCGAAGAGGGGTGAGGGGGCTGTCTTCATCCCCAGAGTTGGCAGTGTTAGCTTGGGCTGTGTGGACCAGGACTCTGGCTCAGATGGTTCCCAGGAGATCTCAACCTTCTTAGTTTAGCTCTTTACCCTGCCTGGACAGCTCCTGTCCCCCCGTGCCGGGCTCTGAAGCACCCAGTGCATAGGGTGGGGCTGGGGACAGAACCACAGTTTGAGGCAGAGTTCTGGGAAGATGGTGATGGTGCAGGGGTGGGGAAATCAAGTCAGGAAAGAGAGAAGGTGGAAGCAGCAGTGATCAGCGATGAAAGAGAGAAGGCAGAAGCTAAGACACGTAGGTCAGAAAGCCCTGCAGCCATGTCCCTGCAGCAGGAAGGAGGTCCCAGGCTTTGAGTGGGTCAGAATGCTTCAAAGGAGCAGTGTGCTAGAGGGGCTTTATCCTCCTGCATGCAAGGAGTCGGGGCACATCTTCTCTGAGACAAGCCTAAAGGGCCTGAACAGTCCCTTCCCCCAGGGAGACAAATTCCACAAAAAGAATCCATAGAAGTGGCTCTGTTCCACCCTCCCCAATGCCAGAAACCAGGCTCAGAGGACAAACTCCACCCAGATGACAGGGAGCCATTGGGAGCCTCATCCTACTGTAGAGACCCCACACCCCCTCCATCTGTGTTCTTGGAGAATTTGACAGGAGATTGATTTTTTAAATAGAAAATCTGCTGTTGAGAAAGATGGAAGTTTCATCAAAGACCATTTCCTCCACAGGGGCACAGATGGCACTTAGGCGCTCTCATTAGCCCACATTGTTTGGAAAGGCTTCTCCTGGGGTGACCCAGTGCCGACCCATCAGCATTCAGGACCCCTTACTAGAGAGATTTTTCCTGGTCATCTCAAGGGTCACTTTTACCTCTTCTCAATATCAGATCCTCATCTGACTTCTCCCAGCTTGAAATAGTTATATGGTTATATGGACACAACCGTGAGACACAGGATGTCCCCAGCGCAGTGATGAGGATATCCCAGGGGGCACACGGACCACTCTCAGGCAGTGGTAACGGCAGTGGCCGGGAGTGACCCACACTAATCTTTGTAGTTGGGTGGCCTTGGGCATGTCAACTCATTTCCATGGGCCAAGGAAAGGTTCAGGTAACACAAGAATTTTCCCAGAATATATCTCACCTTCCTTAAAATACTTGGGTCCCACCATGACAGACAAAGCCAACTCTGCCTATGAAAGACTTTTCCATGACATGCAAAAATAATAACATATGTACTCTGTGCTCACCCAAGACTCCCCCCAGACCCTTATCACCATCTGCAGAGAAGCTCCAGGTCAGGGGATCCCTAGAGACTCCTATTCTGACAGTAAAGCCCTAAAACAGTAGTGGGGGCTCCTTGCCCACACTTTGCCCTGTGCTTACATGCGGCACCTCATTTCACCCTCATAAGTGCTCTGTGAGGTAGGCATAATCCCCACCAGGTCAAGGAGGCAACCGAGGTCCTGAGAGCTTAAGTCATTTGTAAAAAGGCACACAGCTAGTGAGTGGCCAACTGTGGCCAAGAACCTGAGCAGCTGTGGAGATCTTCACCATGCTCTTTATCTTTAGGATATTAATTATTTGAATTTTGCCTCCACAGAGTTTAAGCATTTCAGAGGAGAAAAACCCACAACATTTTCCCAAGGGTTCTCCAATCATGACTAAAACCAAAACGCCTCACTTACTTAATCAAATTTCAATGCCATCCAGCACTCAGAGAGGACAACATGGCCTCCACCTGAAGCTACCCAGAGGCACAGACACATTCTGGGTTGGCTGTCAACTGACGTGGGACAGTGGCAAACAGGGTCTAACATTTTTTGTTTGGAAGTATTTGTGTCTATACCACGATAAGGCATTCTGCTGTTCAGTATTTTCTACCTCACAAAGCCCTTGAAACCATCCTATGTCATTGGCTCCCCGCAACAGCCTTGTAAGGCTGTGGTTGTTCTTATCATCTCCACATGGCAGGTGAAGAAACTGAGAATACAAGGGATGAAATAACTTCCCCCAAATATTCAAAGTAAAGGTTAGTGCTTCAGTTCAAACCGGGGCCTTCCCACAGTAAATCCATGTATTTCCCCATTCCCTCTTGCTGCCTCTTTCCATACATGTCGCTCCGGCTTTTGCGTTGTCTTCAAGTGTGTTGACTGGCTCAGAGAAAAGAAATGATTGGGTCTCTCAGCTTGACAGAATGATTTCCCAGCATAATTGTTCTACGTGTTAATGTTTTTTTTTCTTTTTCTTTCACAAACAACATTATAACAACATTAATGAAACGTGAGGGGAAAGAAAAACTCCCCAGCAAGCCTGCCACCCACAAGTGAAGTTTTGTTTTTTCCACAATTCCCATCCAGTCCTTGCCCATGTTCAGACCATTTGTACAGGGTTTGTTAAGTTCAGCATAGATACATTTTGGGTTTATGCTGTTGCATGTTATATTTTATCATAAGTATTATTCATGTTGCTCAACGGTCTTCATAATTAGCTCTTTAGAGCCTCCCCCAAACCCCAGTGAGATTGGATGCATCAGATTTACTTAGCTATTCCCCTGTTATTTGACATCAGGGAGGCCATTGTACTCTTTTTAAACCTGCTTTTTGCTTCCTGCTAGTTCTGGCCCAGGGAATGTGGGGGCACCACGACTGGATGCAGTCCGCAGCGTAGCCACTTACAACGCTTCTCTCAGCTGGGGGAGGTGAGAGCACTAGGAAATATTTGTTTGGTGGCCTAGAATTTCAACTTCTCTACCTTCCAATAGGCTCATTAAGTCCAGGTATAAAATATGCCTTTGGAGGAAAGCCCCCGGGAGCGTAGGGACCACTTGACTCCCTTATAAGCCTCAGCCATTTTAGTGTCCACTGTACAGAAATCAAGGATTGTGAGAATCCAATAAGCTCATGACTGTGAGAATGCCAGGCCAACCGCTGAAACACCTTCCAAATACAAAGAGACGCTCTCTTCACTTTGCACTTGTATAGAGAAGGGAACGTGAACTCATTTTCATGTTGAAGCGCTAGTTACTTTGGTCACAGCACTGGCATGACTGCCAAGGGAGGGTGTTGGAAAGTAGTATGATACCAGTTCATTCCACATCCGAGGCCCCTCTCATCACCTGAATTAGGTTGAAATTCAAGAACCTCCCACTTTCTTGCCAGCTCAGGAATCCTCAGTTCCATATTCTAGACCCGATGCAGAGTCACGAAAGAGTTCCCTTACTCAACAACATAGACATGCCATCAAACAGACCTAGGGAGGCACTTCTGCAAGGCTGGGTCACATCTTTGTTGCTGCGGAGATCTGCTAGCGCTTCCAGAACAGAACCGCACAACCTTCCTTTCACCACACACACTTGCCAGGGTGACTAACTACTCCACAGAAGCAAAGATGCTGAAAGCACACGACATAGTGTCATAGGCAGACTTCAAAGTCAGACAGACTTGGGCCCAAATCCTGGCTCTGCAACTTCCTTGTCATCAGCCCATGGGGCAGCACTCCCAGAGTCTCAGGTTTTTCATCTATAAAACGACACCAATAATCTCAGCTTGGTTACTGTTCTGAAAGCTAATTAAAGTGAACGAAAAGTACTGCTGTAGGGCCTCCCTGGTGGCGCAGTGGGTTGAGTGCAGCACTGTGAAGCTGCCCACAGCCTCTGCAGCGTGGGTTTGATTCCCGACCATCCAGGGAGCTACCCACATGGTGCAGCAGACCTCTCCTGTCTTGCCCACTGCTCCCCTCAGCAGTGTATTTCAGTAGACCTGCCTGTTCTGCTCCCCACTCTGTCTCTGGTGAATCTTCTCACCCTCCCACGCCTCTGGCCTGTACCCCAACTCTTGTATAAATAAATCTTTAAAAAATAAGGGAAAGTACTGGTGGATAAAAGGTGTGTGGTATTGCTTCCCTTCCCATGTCTGTGGATACCAGGCCAAATAGATGGTTCATATACACCCAGCTAGGCCATGCTATGTGGGTGAGAGGGTACGGGCACATATCCACCTCCCTTCCTTATATTCACAGAATGATAGAGCTACACTTATAAGAGGTAAAAGGGAGCGTGTGACAAATCGATTCCAGCTCATGAGCCTGGTAGACAGGGCCTTCCTGTGTTAAAGCAACCTATGAAGTAAGGTCACACCTGGCTTCCACATGCTCTGACTACTCTACCCCTGGACCCTACACACCCCTACCTCCACCCACTTTGCACCTGTACTGGCTTTTGGGAGTGGCTCAGCCTGCCAGCTCCTCACATTCCCTCAAACATGATGGGTTCACTTCCAGTTCCGGTCTCAGGGAAAGACCCCCCCCAGTGCTCCCCAGTCTGCAATCATAATAATTCTTTCGGGCCACCCCTGGTGGCACAGGTGGTTGAGCGCAGCGCTGTGAAGCTGTCCGCAGCCTCTGCAACGATGGTTCGATCCCGGCCAGCCAGCGAGAATCCCACAGCAGACCTCTGTGGGCAGCAGACCTCTCCTGTCTCCCCCGCTCCTCCCCTCAGCAATGTATTTCGTTAGTGTGCCTATTCTGTTCCCCACTCTGTCTCTGGTGAATCCTCTCACCCTCCTGCACATCTGGCCTGTACTTCGGTTCTTGTATGCATGAATAAAATAAATAAATCTTTTTTTTTTAAAAAATTCTTCTTTCATTTGAAAAGAGTTTCAACCTCCTAAAAGCTTTCCTGGCTATTTCACACTGTATCTTCCCAACCAGCTTGGGCGTGTGTGCAAAGGATCCTCCAAGGACTCAGCTGTTTCTTACAGCCAAAGGTTGGAGGTAGCAGACGCAAGTGATTTGCTTAAGGTCACCCTTCTGGTTCACAGACAAGAAAGATTCAGATCCCAAGCCTTCCAAGGCCTGGTCACCACCCTTTGGAAAACAAGCCTTTGCCCTCAAAAAATTCACATTTTACCAGGGAAAATAAACATGTAATAACAGCCACAAGAAAGAAGTCAATCTGAAAAGTCTACAGACTGGATGATTCCAACTATGTGACATTCTGAAAAAAAGCAGAACTATGGTGACAATAAAAAGATCAGTGGTTGCCAGGGGCTGGAAGTGAACAGGCAGAATATGGAAGATGTTTCAGACAGTCAGAATACTCTTTATGATAACATAATGATGGGTACATGTGTGCACTCAGAGAATGCACAACACCCACAGTGAACAGAAAGGTAAGCTATGGACTGGGTGATGGTCAAGCGTCTGCATAGGTTCACCAATAGTAGCGAATGCGCCACTCTTAAGAAGGGGGTTGAAAGTGGAGGAGGCTATGTACGTGCAGTGGCAGAAGGCGTACGGAAAATCTCTGTACCTTCTCCTCAATTTTACTTTGAACCTAAAACTGCTGCAAAAAAAAATTATGTTTTGGGGCCTACCCGGTGGCGCAGCGGTTGAGCGCTGGGTTGCGAAGCTGCCCACGGCCTCTGCGGCGCCGGTTCGATCCCTAGCTGCTCCCCGGCCACCGGAGGAGGGTCCCACATGGTGCGCAGACCTCTCCTGCCTCGCCCGCTGCTCCCCTCAGCAGTGTACTTCGGTCCTTCTGCCTGCTCTGCTCCCCGCTCTGTCTCTGGTGAATTCTCTCACCCTCCCGCGCTTCTGACTGTACCCAGTGCATGTATAAACCAAACAAACAAACAAATAATAAATAAATAAATAAATAAATAAATAAGACATGCCTCTAGAAAATTAAAAAAAAAATTATGTTTTAATAAAAAATGAAAAGCACATTGAAAAGAATGGCAGTGGCAGCAGTGATAAAACTATGTACAAGGTACCAAATTAGTACGGAGGCGGGAGGGATGCACTCTGCTAATTAATTTTTTATGGAGGAAGGAGGTCAGTTAGGGAAGGCTTCAGAAAAGAGATAACACCAAATCGGGGGTGGGGGATGAATAGGATGAATAGGAAATTTCTAGGAGAAAATTGGGCAGGGGGGGGTTGGAAACAAGGGTAGAGGACAGTTTCCAGGCAGAGGGAAGCACGTTTGTGAAAGCATGCAAGCGGTGAATGGGCCTGGTATATTTGAAAACTTCAAGTCACTGAAGATGACTGATCCTGAAATTCAAGGTGAGAAGTGAGACTGGAGAAGTAGCTGGAGCCTGGTAATGCAAAGGCTCTAAGTTTTGCCTTATTTACCCTAGAAACTGGTGCTTCCCAAACTCCAGGCATTGGTGTCTCACATTCCCATTTTTTTCCTTCTTCATGAACCATCTGTGCTACTACCATTTTTTTAACTTAATAATTTTATTAAAAATAAAGACCACCTGAGACAAATAGAGCACACTTTGGGGCAGTGCTGATCTCCTCTCCCCAAATTAGCAAGACTTGGGTTCATAACAAGGGAGTGCAGGGCCAGATCATGGTGGCTATGTTAGACATGGCCAGGAAAACATCAAAGGTAAAGTTCAGGAAGCCAAGTTCAAGAACTAGCGAGATTCAACAAAGGTCTGGACTCAGATATGGCCAATAAGAGGGGGGGCTGCCACATGCCAAAGGAAGACTCAACAACAAATACTTGATGAATGAATGGATGGACGGATAGATGGGTGAGTAAAATTGTGAAGTAAGGGAGCAAGAGGGGCAAAAGGGGACTCCTAGGTTTCTAGTATGTTGTATGAGAGAGATGATGGTGTCACCAAGAGAACATGGAAGAGAGCGAGGGGGAGCTTCTCTGCAGGGAGAGAGGGTGGTGCAAGATGTGCTAGGGTCTTCCTGGGATATTCAGATGGGATGGAGCAGTTGATTATGTTAGTCTGAAAAGGAGAGAGAGGGATGTGGAGGTCAAGTCTATGGAGGTGCTCTCTGGATATGGCCTTCACCGCCAGGGAAAAGCTGCAGAGGCTGTGTGGTAAGAGGAGAGACAGGCCCAGGAAAGCACTCTGAAGACAGGACATTGGCATGGAGGGTGGGCAACGGAGAGAAGTTTTATTCCTTCGTGAAGACTTTCCCAGGGACCTCCAGACAGAAAAACCACCCTACCTCGGGAAGTCAGAACCACACCTCCTCCCTCGGGCTATTTCCTGCACTTGTTTCCTCTCTTTGACGAGTCCCAGACAGTCTGGGGCGGGGAGGCTAATCGGTCTCTTTCCAGCTAGCCCAGTAGGAGTGAGTGACACCCCCGGCTTCTGGGACTGGCAGGGATGTGAGGTAGTAGGCGCAGGGCTGGGGGAAGGTGAGGTCCGGAGACAACAGAATATGGAAGTGAAGTGGGACAGACAGGGTGAAGCGCTCACCCTGGTAGAAGATGGCTAAGTAGCTATATCCTCATGATGATCCTGGATTGGGTTTGGCATTGATGATGCAAAGCAATTTCTAAGAACTGAAATAGCAACCAGTAACTGTCTTGAACTGTAGCAACAACAGTTGTGCAAAAAGTTATCTGCAGACTCCCTAGCTGGCCTATCCAGGACCAGCTGGTCCTGAGCCTCCAGCTCTGTGTCAGAGAAGCAGAACCCTCTGAGGTGGTGGTTGGCTGTTTTACTAATCGTGGCCTTAAAAGACTTTGTCCTAAGATGATTCCAAAGAAACTTCAGTATCTCAAACCTTAGCCATTGGCTCAGTCCACCACATGGGCTCAAATTCAGCTTCTCCAGGAGTCCAAACCAGCCCTGTTTTGATAGGCGGGTCCCAGTGGTGGCGACCCTGTCTCCCAGCATACCCCAAGTCACTCTGGGGTAGCTTCCTACCCCCACGACCTGTGAGAACCCCTTTCTGGGAGTTCCCTTAAGTCTGGCTGGTCCTGGACAACACCCACCCCTCAACCACAAGGCCAGGTGTATCCCCAGAAAAAGCCAGCAGCTACCCTCTGGGCTTGAGTGTGGCCCGCTTTCTGCAAGCCACCCATCCATGGGTTGGTTTCTTATGGGAAACTGGAGTTAAACTTGGCAAAAACTTTCCCTTCCTTCCCACGGATCTGAAGAGCTGATGAGGGCCTCTTAAATGGGCACAGAGAAAACCCCGAGCCTCTCTGTGAAAAGGGGTACAGAGAATGGAGAAGAGGAGTCACTGCCAAGGTGGAGGAGGAGGGCAGGGAAAGTACCCCAGGCCCTTCTGAGGCACAGGGAAGGTGCTTGGCTGGGGCGGAGGGGTAGGGAGAAAGGCAGAGTTGGTGGAGTGAATGGGACCAGAGAAGTGACTTCCACAGTGTTCTTGCACTGCCTGGGAAGGTGAGCTAGGAAAAGTTGTCTCCACATCACGTCTCTCTATTTCTACAGCATCAGCATCCAGCCAGGGGTTGTTGGAGGAAACTATGCCAGCACCCTCGAGTCCAGGTCAGGAGACGGCCAAGGGACAAAGCAGGGCATGCGAGGGAGGGGGGCAACAAGCTCTAGGCCAGCCCATGTGCTTCTCTTGCATGCACTGAGGAGAGCGCCAGGCTGGGACTGGGGTAGGGAGGTGGGGGCAGGGCATTACACAGCAAGAAACAGATTTGTCTGGCTCGTTCTGTGCATGCAGCAGATGAGGTAGAGCCAGGAGAGGTGTAGGTGTACTATGAGGGGGTGCTGGGGGGAGACGAGGGTTTGAATAACAAAGGAGGCTCGTAAAGCCTAAGCCACGCGTGGCTTCGGGTCTCTGCCCACTGGATCCAGACAGAAAGCAGTCCTAGCAATAAACTTCAGTCCTCGGCACATCGCTCACTTCCCTGGCGCTCCAGACACCCTCCAGAGGCTGCACGGGGCTGCTGGTGAAGAGACCAGCCCCTGCCAGCTCAGGGAGCTCTGACTTATGCAATTCAGGCTGGCGCAGGAGCAGGGGAGCTGGGAGTTCACCGCAGCTCCCTCAGGTTCTCTCTCCACCCCCTGCCAGCCCCTGCAAGTCACACCAAGGGTCAGGGGCCCCAGGCTGCAGCTGGGGAGGCCCTGGCTGGAGGAGCCCCAGAAAGAGGAGGGAAGGGAAGAGAGTACCTGTTGCTGAATGCATCCTGCTTTGGCTCTTACTCCTCGGTTGCTTGTGGTGAGAGTTGCCCATCATTCTGTTCTGGACTGGCAGCCGCTGTGGCCGCTGCTGCCGCTGCCACCGCCACCGCCGCCTCCTCCTCCTCCTCCTCTTTTGCTTCCTCCTCCTCCTTCTCCTCCTCCTCCCTTGTGCTCCTCCCCAGGTGCTTATATCTCCTCAGCTTTGCTCCTCACACACATGGCTCATCCCACGTGTGCTCCTGGCACACAATTGTCCAGACCTGACCCTGGCACTTGGACTAGAGCCTGCTAGGAGCTTCTCTTCCTCTCTCTCCCTCTCTCTCTCTCTCTCTCTCTCTCTCTCTCTCTCTCTCTCCCCTTCCCTTCCCTCCCTCCTTCCTTTCTCCCCTCCCTCCCTCTCTCTTTTCTCTCTCTCCTCCCTTCTCCCTCCCCCTTGCTCAGTGCTCCACTCAGGTTAAGGAGCCCAGGTTCCGGGGAACCCTAGTGAGCATTGAATGTGGCCCCCCCCTCATCTGCCCCCGCAGATGGGTCCAGCACAGGCACCCTTGGGGACCTGACTCGCCAGCCCTCACGGTCCCTGGCTGCCTCCGTTCTCAGCGCTGTCATTGCTGCCGCCGCCAGCTAGCTCAGTCTGCAGAAGCTCGCAGGAGCGAGGGGCCAATAACAGAGCCTAATCCGGGTGTGTGACAGGGACCAGTGAAGGAATGTGCTACCCAGGAATTCTAAGTGACACAGCTCCCTGCTTCCCTGGGGGATGGATCCAGTTCTGTAAGTGACAGCTGCCAAAGGGCTCTGGGCTCCAATCCTGACAGAGACCTGGGAGATCTGGGCAGAGGGTTGAGGCTGCCAGGCTGTGGGCTTGCAGCAAACACAGCCAGACGCCTCTCACATGCCCAATGTGGCCACTAGGTGTACCTGCGTCCTTGGCATACACACCTGAAGCCTCACTCTGCTCCCCCTCCCTCACCTGCTTTGCCTTCCCAAGGGAGGGCCTTACTGGCAGCCCAGAATTCAGACTGGAACTGGGACCCTCAGCAGCCAATGAGAGGGCTCCTTCCATAAGTCCCACTGTAAATTCTCTCTCTCTCTCTCTCTCTCTCTCTCTCTCTCTCTCTCACACACACACACACACACACACACACACACACACACACACACACACACACACGGATGCAGCTGCTCACTGAGAGTGCTGCAGTCCTGTGGGATAAGTGACACAGGCAGGTTGTGCTGGCTCAGCAGCTCACTCCAGCCCCACTCGTCTGGCAGTGAGGAAGGATGATGGCTCTTGGAACCAACTCTGCCAGACCCAGACAGCCTTGAGTGACTTCATTTACTTAGCGCCCTTGTGCTCCTGCCCAGCACTGATGTCAGAGGCAGGGCGCCTCTCTGTCCTAGTCACAGGCACTCTAGAGCACTGTGGGACAGGTCTGGCTAGAACTTCAGCCTGACACATTTGGAACACTGTGCCACTTCGAAAGCAGAGCTTCCTGGCTTTTGGGCAAGAGGTCTAAAGTGGGATCCATCTGTCCATCCATCCCTCTGTCTGTCTGTCTGTCCATCTGTCCACCAACCCACCCACTCATCCACCCAGTCATTTAGTCATTCTTTCAGCTCCCGAGGATCTGCTCTGGTCAAGCAGGCCTTGTGCTAAGTATGGGGACACAGAGGTGTAAGTCACCACCTAGGAGAGGTGACTGACACATCCGCAGACCATTACAGCACAGTGTGATCACTGCCACACCCAGGGGAGGACCCGCATGTTGTGGGAGCACCACGGAAACATCTTCAGTCTCAAAGGGTTGGAGATACCTTCCCAGAGGTGGTGACACCTGGACTGGGTCATGAAGGATGAAGAACTGGGCAGACACAAGAAGGGAAAGGCCACACTGTTAAGTATTTGAAATATTACCCCTGCGAGGACCCTCTTCTGTCAAGGGTCTCTTGCCCCCAGCTGTCAAGGGTCTCTTCAGGTTGCTTCCACATCTTGGCTAGTGAAAATTATGCCACAATGAAGTACTACTCAACTATGAAAAATGACGAAATTTTGCCATTTGACAACATGGATGGACATAGAGAGCAATATGCTAAGTGAAATAAGTCACACTGAGAAAGACAAACACCGCATGATTTCACTCATACAAGGAAGATAAAGACACAAAACAATTGAAAAAAAAACAGAAATAGATTATATGAACAAAATGTTGGTTACCAGAGGGGCGAGGGAAGGGGGTGGATAAGTCAGGTAAAGGGGGTCAACTGGATGGTGGTGGATGATGCTGACCCCAATGTAGTCCATCCAGATCTTGCGTCCCAATGCTCTCCACCTGACAGCCCTGCAGTGTTATAAGCCAATATCACCTCAACACAAGAAAGTTGTTTCAAAGGATCTCTTCAGCTTTCTTCAACAGTTGCACACATGTACCTTGATCTCTGCCAGGCTGCAGAGGGGGGCAGACACTAACCTTCAGGCTCCCCGGCCTGTGAGGGAGATAGATAATTACACAGAGGAGTTACGGGCGTTGCAGTTCTCTGTAGAGTGGTTGAAAAAAGAAAACTTGAAGACTTGTGAACCTGGCAAAAACCTTGAAGGCGAGGGCTGGGAACATTTAGTCCCTGTCCTCTAATCCACTTATGATGGGTCCTCGATATAAGTCATGGCAGGTTCAGGGTTGTAAATATGGATTTTAAGAAAGCTTGGAGAGGCTGGAAGAGACAGAACCATGACGCCTCGGGATGGTTCTAAAGTGCGCAGGACACCCTGGAAGTCAAACGGAGTCGAACTCCATTGGGTTGTGCACCTGGAACAAGAGATTGTATTCCCAGGGCCCAGGGGAGGAAGCGCGGCTAGAACAGATGTGTTTCCGAAGCGTTTGGGGAGTAGGCTGTGGGGGGTGGGGGGGAGCTGAGGAATGAGAGCACCTTCCGTGTCCCCACTGCCCCCACTCCCCAGGTCAAGAAGCCCAGCGTGACCAGGACGACAGGCCCTCCTCAGAGCAGAGTCCAGTCACCGCAGCCCTTCTCACTCCGGCCCTGTGGGGTAGATATTACTAGTTCAACCCACTGTGCAGGTAGCTCCACGGGCTCATCGGCAGCGTGGCCAAGGTCTCCGACGACCTCTTCCTGAGGCCCGAGCACACGTGCAGTTGTTCCCAGGAGACAAAGCAACGCCGAGGACGCAGACATGGAAGCCTGCATTTCCCCCGCGCGCTCTACCTCGTCCGTCATTCCTTTCTTTCCTCTTCTCACCAGAGCTCCTCTTCAGGGGACGCCCATGTCCCGCACCCTCACCTCCGACTCTGCAGGTCTGTGCCCTCCTCAAACCCCAGTGGAACTTCCCTCCTTCCGTCCCCAGGGCCACAGGCAGTAGATGCTTTAGCTTCTGTCTTATCCGGCCTCCCTCATCTTTGCCATTGGGGGTCACACACCCCTGCTTCACCAAGTGAGTCCAAGAAGCACCCAGGGGCAGCCAGGGTGTGGATGTCTGTCTGTCTCTGCCCAAATTCACTCCCTTCTCTACAAGGTCCCTCTGTCTGACCGAAAGTGGACCGGGAATGCTTTTAGGCACCGTTCCCGCTGTCCTCTCCCTCCCCTGTCCATCTACTCAGCCCTTGGTTGTTCCTTCCTGCTGCCGGCTGTCTCACATGCAAGCACTTCACACTTCACCGGGTCACCACCACCTCCCGCACCCTGGCCCGACACCATCATCCCTCCCCCGGGCCCCTGAGTGAGCATCCCAGGCCCGCACTCCCTCTTCCTCCCCTGCGTTCTCTAATCTAGTCTTCAAACAGCAACCAGGGTGAGCGCTGGCAACCATGGGCCACATCACATCAGCCCATTGCTCGGAACCTCTCAAAGATCTGTTGCCTGACCCGCAAGTGCACGCTCGCCCTCTGGCATCTACTCAGGAAGGTCCGCCTGAATTCTTCACCTGCTCTCTCCATCCCTGAGATAAACCCTCCGCCCTGTGAACCTGGCTACTCACTGTACTCTTTGTCCTCGTGAGTTGTTGCCCCATGGTAAGTAACGCAACGGGGAAAGCTTTCCAGTCAAGGAAGCCTCACTCTGCCCTTTCTGCCTGTGGGAGTTGCCAAGGCACTAACCTCCCAGCCTTGATCTTCCTCATCTGCGTAATGGGGGGGGGAACATGTCACTCGCAGGCCGTTGTGAGGCTGCTGTTCGCTGAGGGGCACCAGGCACACGGAAGGTGCTGGCTACCATGGGCTTCCTTTCATCCTCCTCTCACCCCCTGCTGTTCCCAACTCCTGCAATTTCTCCAGCTTCAGCCCAAACCCCACCACCCACACAAGGCCTCCAATCTGCCCGCTCACTCCCTCCCCTGAGTACCTCCTGTCCCCAGACACAGATGTCCTGGAATTGTTAGAGATCTTCCAGGGGTTCATGAACCTTCTCTGCCCTGACAGCTTGTGAATTTCCTGGGATGGGTGGGAGTTTGGGGCTTTGAGTGTGCCCTGTGCAGGGCCTGGCACAGAGGATGTCTTGGTGTGCTCTGCGCCAAGCTCTCCTGCCCTTGTAGACCTGCCCTCCTCCACTCCCTCCTCCCTCCCCTCTACTTCCCCACAACCCCTCCCACTAGGCCCTCCTGCCCACCAACACAAGGGTCCTCGCAAGACTTTCTTGCCCCTTCCTACTATGGGGCGGATGTACAGGCCGTGTGGGGCCGGCGGCAGGTGTTCTCATGCCCTGTCACGTCATCGTTGCCTCGGGAAAGTGTGCGGAAGATTAGCCAGGGTTGTCACTTCAGGGGGAGCTGCAGTGGCTTTAGGAGGAGGGCTGGACCCTGTGGTACCTTCATGTGGAGTTTGGGGAGAGAGGCGCTTCTTTCTGGCACATGCATATGTACAGCCAGGCCAGGAGCAGCCCTGTCCACTTAGGTGGGGGGACAGACCCCACCGCTTGGCTGGCCCCTCATTTCAGTGGGTGCCTTGGACACACCAGGAGAGGACACAGAGAGATCTGAGGCCTGAGATAAGTAACTCCAGGGGCCACTTCCCCAAAGCGAAAGCACTCGAAGGCTCGAAGGCTCGCGGCCGTCACCACATCAGCCACATCCAGCCGGACTCCGGGCTGGGGGAGGGGTGGGCAGTCCCATCTCTAGACCCAGAGCCCCAGAGCTGGGACAAGAGCCACCGGGTCATTTTAGTCACCTCCTTACATATCTCTAACGGTGACCCCGCACAAGGCTCAGGCCCCTTTCTGCAGATGAGGAGACAGGCCGGGAAAGAAGGGGCCGTCAGGACGAGAACCCAAGCCAAGCTGACACCAAGCCTGGTTCCTCCTGGCCTGGCGCTGCCGGCCCAGCAGGCCACGAGCTGCGCACACGCTGTTCTTGGTGAGGGGCATGTCCAGGCCCAAGCTCCACAAGGACCTTCTGGTACACAGCCCCGACTCGCCTCCAGCGGCCGCGGCCACCAGAAGCCAGCCACTGGCGTGCACGGTAGACTCCAATGGGCATTAGAGGCAAAGCTACTGCGTGACACGTGTGTTTCCTTGACTATTCAAGGCTGAATGAGTTGGAGTAAAGAAAAACAATGCAGTACCTGTCGAGTGGATTAAACTATTCACACCCCCTCACAGGCCGTCACCAGGAGAGCTGCGCAGGGCTAAGGCCCGCGATGAGGAGGGCCTCTGAGCTCCAGGCAGGCTCCACTTCACCTGGAGAGTGGGGACATGGGGGTGTGCATGCTGTGATCACTCATTGGCATGTGCGCTTGAGGGGGGGTTGGATTTGTGTGCACTTTTTGGTGTGTACGTCAATCAGCCATAAAGTTTACTTTTTAAGGGATTGTGCTAAGCGAAACGAGCCAGAAGGAAAAAGATAAATACTGGATGGTGCCACTTGTATGTGGAATACAGAGAAATCAAACAAAGGGTCAGAGAGAGACAAACGTTAAAACCAACTCCTGGAAAGCTGGCCACAGACCTGAGGCATCAAGGAGGGGAGGGGGAGAGGGAAAGAGTGGGGAAGGTGTGAGAATTTGGGACAGGAGAGGAGACTCTAAGATTATGGGTACTTTGGTGGTGGGAGATTTCTCCACCTGAGGGGAGAAATCCTATACTGTCAAAATACTAACAAGGATGTAAAACAAAGGTACACATTAAATAAACTTTAAAAAGAATGAATAAAAGATTTTTTTTTAAAGCACCTAACACATAGTAGGTCCTCACTCAAGGGAAGTTGATCACTTTGCATTATGGGCCCAATGACTAGAAGAATATCAACACTATTAACATTCAAGGAAAGGGTGTGGAGGTTGACAGAAAGTGGGTTTGGGTGGCCAGAGGCTGCAGACTTGTGATTTGGGGTATGCTTTCTTCTTTAGCCCCAGTTTTGATAAACAAGCCAGTGCGCCTTCTGACAGCTGGTGCTGATGAGTAGCAGGCCAAGACCAAAGGGGTAGAACCAATCAAGACCAGGATCACAAATGAATATACATCTCAGAAACTAAGCAGAGGTGGGTACAGGGGAAGAGAGCTGTCTGGCTCCATAATCTTGTGTGTGTGAACCCCATTTAGTTTCTACTTAGGCAATGAAATCTATGAGCCTAATTGTTCCCCGCGGGCCCGCTCTCTCAGGCCTGACACTCAGAAAAGGGTTGTCCATGCCCTGACATTATCCAACAAGTGTCTTCTCAAATGATCTGAGCACACATTCTGTTCCAGGCACCATTCTGGTCACAGAGGACACAGAATGAGACACCCTCAGGAGGATCCCAGGTCTCAGTTTTTCCCATATACTTGCTCTTAGAACAAGACCAGCACCAAGTTTCAGATTAGAATGGACTCTAGAGACTTGCAGAGAATCCTCAGCCAAATTTGGAGATGCACCTGCTTCCAATGATCAGAAAACATAGGGAAATGTGTGAAGTAGGCTGGGGGTAGCAAGGAGGAATGGCAGAGAGCTAGAGTGTACATGCTGCCCACCTCCACTGTGGCCCCCAAGGCACTCAACCTGCCATCTGGGAAACCTTTTCACAGGCCAATCTCACCTATCTGTAGTCCACAAGCTGCCAATTGCTTGCCAGTTTGCTTCCCACCAGCTGCGGTCTCCAAGTGTTTTTGAGCCTGTACCCCAACATATGTGTATTTATGTATAAACAATATACATGCAGCACAGTGCTAATTGATTTTATAAATTATAAAACAGACACATATGGAAATGAAGATGCAATAAAAATGAATATTGATAGTAATTCCAGTATTTTCTTCCTGCACCCCAATAGATTCTGTACCCACTTTGGAGGCCACAGTCCAGTGAACCATCCTCATCCTTACAGCCAGATGATGGAAGAAGGTCAAAAGAAGGAGAAAGGATAAGCAAGTGCTATAGATAGTCTGCTATTTTTCAAACCTTGTCCCCAGTGCTCTGCATGCCTCATTCATTCATTCAATAGATGTCATGGAGCCTGTTATATCTCGGCATTGTGCTGGACACTGGAAGATTGGATGAACAGAACAGACACAAGGAGTTTACCATCCAGTTGGAGGAGACAAACAGTAACTGAATACACAAATAACCAAGGTGGTGCCAGCTTGTGAAGAGTGCTAAAGCTCTCTCTGAGCTAAGGACTGAGTTTGACCAGGGACGATTAGAGGGTACAGAAAGCATCAAGTCCAGGAGGTTAGAAGGATCTTGATACTGTTCAGTAATGGAAAGGAGGCCAGCATGTCCAGGGTGAAAGAGGTAAAGGGGAGAGTGGTAGAGTTTAACTGCAATGGGGAACCATGAAAGAGGTTTTTTTTTTTTTAAAGATTTATTTATTTATGCATAGAAGAACTGGGGTGTGGGCCAGAAGTGTGGGGGGTGGTGGTAAGAGGATTCACCAGAGACAGTGGGGAACAGAACAGGCAGATCTGAAATACACTGCTGAGGGGAGCAGTGGGCAAGACAGGAGAGGTCTGCTGTGCCATGGGTGTTAGCTTCCTGGCCGGGGATCGAACTCATGCTGCTGTGGCTGTGGATAGCTTGATAGTGCTGAGATTTTAACCCCTGCACCACCAGGGAGGCCCACCATGAAAGAGTTTTAAGCAAGGGAGTGAGAGAATCTGATCTAGTTTTGTTAGGGACTACTGTGTCTGCTGTGTCAACAAGGGACTAGAGGGGGTGTATGTAGAAGTGGGGGTCAGGAGACTATCACCCGGGCAAGAGATGTGGGACCAGAATCAGGAAAGGGAGGCAGTGGGAAGCAGACAAGAATAAGATATATTAAACCTCATAACAGTGCCACAATAATGTCCTTGTAAGGCCAGTATTGTCATCCCCACTACACATCTCAAACCGAAGCCAAGGGGAGTTAAATCACTTGTCCAAGATCACACAGCTAGTAAGTGATTAAAGGAGGATTCACCCAGGCCTGCCTGGCTTCCTTTCCATCCTACTCAGAATTCTAGTTATGTTTTCTGCTCCAGGGAATCATTCAGCAGGACAATGCAGAGTCTTCCTGTTTCAATCCTGAAAATCACTGGGCATCCTGAACAAGGAAAGGGGGATTGGAGGCTATTTGACCCAGCGATCAGCCAAGGGTACGCATTTAGTGCTTAAAAACAGCCCATTTGTCTCATTTTCCTAAACATGCTGAGTTCACCAGAGCTCTAAGCAAGGGAAAATCCATTCTTTCCTTTGGAGGGGGATCAGACAGGAGGAGGGCGTTGGAGGTATATTTGGAAATAGAAAAATAAGAAGCTGCCAACTTGTGCCTTCAAGGAAAGTCCAGGGGCGCAGGCCAAGACTGGGGAAGTAACTTGCCAAATCCCTCATGGCCCCCAAAGTTATCTGTGTAAAAGAGAAGGCGGAATTGTTCCTGCCAAAGACATGAAGTCCTTTACAGAGCACTTTGTTAGCAAAGCTTAGCATCCCTGTCACTATGCAAAGCACGCTGAAATGTTGCCATGGTAACAGGCAGCTGGGCGCCTGAATCAGTTCAAGGCTTGCTTCAGCATAGGCCCAAGCCTGTGGGGGCATCTCCCAGAAGCAAGAGAGGGGGGCAGGATGTGGAGTTGGTTTTGTATGTTGATGAGGAGCCCTGAGCTTCCTTCCAGGTTACTAGGGCCCCAGGCCTGTGTCTTTGGGAGATATTTCCTGTTGCCAGATATGCCTAACTTCCACAAAACACAGCACCCCAGGTTAGCAGGATCTGACCCTTTTCCCTGGTCCTCACTTGTTTTTTTTTTTTCTCCTCCCTTTCATTTTTGAGTGGCGGAAAATGAGAAATAGAAATACCCAATGACAGTAAAACAAACAAACAAACAAACAAACAAAAAAAAAACCAAACAAACAAAAAAACCTCCCTTGTGCTATAGGTATAAGATAAAACCAAAGCCCAGAGAGGGCAAGGGACTTCTAAAGGTTGCACAGCCTTGGTGGTGACAGCATTTGAGCACAGCCCCCCTGACGCCAGATGTAGTATTGTTATAGAGCAACCCCGATATTAAACGGGTTCCTGGCTGTGAGTCCTCACCCGCGCGCTTTAAAGGGACTTATGAATACTCTACTACAGACACATGCAAAAGGGTTAATAAAAGGTTTATTTACAAGAGAAAAGGAAATAAGGAAAATGTACAACTCAGGGAGAAAATAGGGAAATAAAGTCTTTAATGCGTCCTACCCGATCCGACGACCTGGAAACCCAAAGTCACTCTCAGAGCTGGCCGGACGCTGCAAGCTGGCTGAGAGCCCAAAAATGGAGAGAGCCCCCAAAGCCCACGTGTCTGCCTTTTGTATCCACCTGGCTGCTTAACCCCACCCTCAGGTCCCAGCCACCTTCCCTTTGGTGGTGATGCCAGTGTCTTTGGCTTTGACCTGGGGTGGGGGTGGAGTCCACAAAGCCTATATGGAATTTGCTTTGGGACATCCTTTTCCCCCTAACAGTATGAGTTCCACCCTCTTTTTTCTGGGCACTGGGAAGAGAGGGAAGTGAATTAACATCGATGGCAACCCTCTATGTACTTCTGTGTACCGAAGTGCTGGATTCTTTTGCATTCCTATAGCTCATCTACCTACACCGCAAACTTGCAAGGGAGTTATTATACCAACATCACACATTAAGAAGGTGAAGCTCAGAGAGGGTAAGGAATGAGTTCAAACTCACACAGCCAGGTTGGCATTAGATTCAGACTGGTCTTTGTATTTCACCAATGGCCTCACATTTCTGATATCAGATGTACACCACCACCCTCCACCACCCCCATGTGAACAAAAGACTCAATTGCAAAAGATTCTAGATAGTAACCTTACTCTGCCACTGTGGATAGAAAGTGTTCAGCAGTAAATCAACAAGTTGCCACTCAATAAAGACCAGCAGGCGGTGATATGCCTCTCCTGGGCTCAGTTTCGTCCTCACTACGATACGGATAATGCTAGTTTGGGGCTGCTGGAGGAATGAAATGAACATGCATGCAAAGTGCACAGAGTGAGGTCTGTGCTCAGTAAATGTTAGTTACTGTTCCCTGTTAAGTAAGATTATTATTAGTAGTAAGATTTTTTCCTACTGTTGCGATTATTCCCAGCTCAAATTCTGCCACTTCAACAGCTCCAGCTCTTGTTTAGATGCAATTCAGTCTCATTTCCCATCATCCACTAACTGCTGGTTGCCAGCACGCAGAGTTCAAGTCCTCTCCCAAAAGAAGGGAAGGGCATCAAGATAAGGTGACACTGAGCTGGTCCTGACAGAATGAAGCAATATTTACTAGTAAAACAAGGGTTGGACAGGAACGTCCTAGGTAAGCAGAACATTTTAAGCAGGGGCACAGAGGTACCTGGTGTTTAGAGAGAAAATGGAAAGAGCTGGTCTGGTCAGGGCTATGGACAGAAATGGAGCATCGCTGGCCAGAGAGTAGGCCAGAGACAGCCCCGTCTGAGTGTGGAGACTGGAAGAGAAGAGTGTGCAGACGTTCAAACTTTGATTCTGACTTTTGTGTCTCTTCTGGGTCCATGGCAGCAGCCTTCTAGTGGGAGGCACTAGTCCTACATTCCGGCAAGTCCCTGACCCAGGTGCTCCTGCAGTGCAGTGGCCGAAGATGGCTCAGCTCTCGTGCATAGGACCTAGGCCATCCAATGGGCAGCTGACGCCCTTGACATGAGGATTTTCTAGAAGAGGAACTTGATAATCCACATGGGTGTCATGGGTGGTGGGAGAACTAAGGGGACAATGCTGGAGGGGAGAAATCAAATACTGTCCCAAAACTAACAAAGATGTAAGAAAGTAAACACAAATTTTTTTTTTTAAAAAAGAGGAACTTAAGAATCCAAACAGGTCATCAGGAATTAAGGAGCAGGCAGAGAAAGCTTTTAAGTATTGGGAAGCAGTCGAATCCATGCTGGTGGAAACAAGTTTTCAAAAACTCCTGATTTTCACTTGAAAGTTCAAATTTTATCTTTGGTTACAAACACTGTCAGTTATTTTCCTTCAAGTGACAGGTTCACTCTGTCAGCTTTTGGAAAAATGTTAAGTAACCAAGTCTGAATAACGAGTTTGTGTTTCAGTGGTTCTTACAAGTAAAAAAAGATGTTTCTTGAAGAAAGAGGCCTGTAAGCCCTCAGACCCTCAGCAAGCACGCAAGTGCTTTTCCTGCGGGCAACCTCACTCCTCAGCATGAGCAGAAGTGCTCAGCACTCTTCCCATCTGCTGCACAGAATATTCAAAAGACCAGGATGCAAGGGTGAAGACCGAATAAAATGGACACATTTCTACCACGCGATCAAAGCCATCCTTAAGCTGGCTTATTTTTCCCTGCGGTGTGTAGCCCATGGCCACCGTACAGGCCGGGCCATTACTACTCTCCTCACTCAGGCACCAAGCGGTTTGGTCCTCGGTGCAAACACCAACATCACGCAAAAGGCGAATAACAACTTGGTATTATCTTGAAAATAGCTCTGACCTTGTAGACCCCCCTGAGAAGATCTCGATAACTTCTGGGGATCTTCAGACCGTGCTTTGAGAACCACTGGTTTAGAGAAATTCTTGCCCAGTTCCACAGAGGCACATTAAGGAAGGTTGATTGCAGTATTATTTGTGGTATAGTGAGTTGGTGGGCTCTTGATGCCCAGTCTTAGAGGAACAGAAATAAAAGGGGTGAATGCATGCTGCGTTAGAATTGATGATGAAAAGTACACATCACAGCATGGAGAAATCTCAGAAATAGATTGGAAAGGGAAAATTAAAAGTGTGCACGTGCACACACCCCACTAGATAATATATTTTTCAAAGACACCTATATTTCCAAAACATATGCCAACCCACTACAGAGGGGATGGGAGTGGGGACTAGACATGAAAGGAAAAAATAAAATAAGACTGAAACAATTTTAAAAGACCTTGCATGGATGCTAATAGCACGCAGAGCAGTATATTTAACCATGCCCTTGAGAGCAAATAAGGACAGAGTGAATGGGAGGCAGAAAATAGTCTACTCTTTCAAAAGCTCCGATGGTGAAAAGGAGGGATTGCGGGACAGAGGGTTAAAGAAAGAAGTGGGAGGGCTAGTTGCTTTTTGCTTCCTGTCAGTCCACCCAAGAACCACTAGCTTGGGTTACCAAGGGCCTCCTGGTTTCTGAAGTTCACATAATAAGGCCCAGAAAGGTAAGAGGGCGCACCAAAGGAGCGCACACTTGCTGGCTTCTATTTTCTCTGGCAAGTAAGAGATGAGATCATTGCCTAGAAGTAAGAGGAGGTATGTGGTTGGGGCTTGGAGAGCTGGGGAAAATGTGAAGCAGCTGTCATAGAGACTGGAGAGAAGTAAATGCATTTCCAGGCAGCGCTGAAAGTCCAGCTGGAGACTGAGGGAAATTTGAGTTGGGTGGGAGGAAAATAGCTTTAATTCTTCATTCATTTATTGTGGGATCCCCGGCCAGCCTTGTCTTGGTGCCCAGATTTCCCACTTGGCAGCTAGGTGTAGTGTCATTCGGGGGCCTCTCACCAAGGGCAGAAGTCCTGGTATGAGCAGCACTGGGAAACAGTGTCTGCTGGAAACAGCAGGCAGGTACTAGAATAGAGATAATATGCTTTGACTAGAGGGAACAAAGGAGCCCCCTCCCGGACAACAGCCCCTGGTGACTCCACCCTAACTTCCATCCCCAGAATGCATCCCCCAATGCATGCACAAGTACCTCCGTAAGTGCTTGCCCCACCCTGTGCTGAGGGCTAACAAATACAAGACTGCCTTGGGGTCGGGCTGTGCATCACTTCCGTGCAGCCCCTTTAGGCTTCTCCTTGCTCCACTAGGACTCTGAGTATCTCTCCCTCACCCCACGCTGCTCCCAACGCTGCTGCCCCAGAGGCGACAAATTTATCAAGAAGTTGATTAGTCGGGAAATATTTATTGACGGTCTATTATGTACCAAGAAGCCTGCAAGGTACTTAGGAAAGCATAAGGAGTAAAACACGCATAGTCCCTATCCTCATCAACCTGCCACGCACTGCGCGTAAGAGTGTGTGTGTGTGTGTGTGTGTGTGTGTGTGTGTGTGTGTGTGTGTGTGTGAGAGAGAGAGAGAGAGAGAGAGCGAGACTGAGGAGTGGGATGTTAAGTTATCATACAAAAACAATTATGATCAAACCACGAGAACTTCAGGGAAAGAAGGAGCAGGGTGCAGAGAGAGTAGAAGGATGAGGCCTGATGCAGTCTGAGCAGGCAGCCGGTGGGGAAACAGATTTCCATTCTCATTTCAGCAGCTGCATGGAGAGCCCCACTGCAGGGCACTACATAATTTACTTAGTCAGTTCCCTATTGTAGGGCGTTTAGAATTTTTTCCCTTTCTCTCCACATCCTAATCAACATTTTGACATACATCTTTGAACAAGCGATACACACATTTTTAAGGCAGAAATGTATTGATTTACATGGGAAAAGTCTGTAAAAAAATTGGTATCAGTAGCCAGATGTAGGTGCTAAAAATTCTGTACAGATCTTTTTCTTTTCTATATTTTCTACATTTCGTTTTTTTCCATTTCTCCACTTTATACCACTCTTCAATGTGTACTAGTTATTTTAAAATATTTTTGAGAAGTTGATGAATACACACTACAAACATTCAGCGAGTGCAAAGGGGATTAGGAAAAATGAGGTCTCCTTCACCCCAGCCCAGGGTCCTGGGCATCCTTCCAGAGACGTTCTGTGCAGACACAAAAATGAAATGGCAGCATCACATTAGATGCATTTGTTTTGCACCTCACATTGTTATTTAACACCACCTCATTTTTTAAGGCTGCCTACTCTATTCCATGGTTATTGAGGTTAGTTAAGCTCTTTTTCTATCTAAAAAATGTGTATTACTTATTTAACAACAATACTAACAAAGGTGGGAAAAGGAAGAAAAAAGACCACCTACAGATGTTAAAATATTCCTTCACTTGGACAAGTAATATGCTGGGCGATGGGAATGAAAAGATAAGATATGGTTGTTAAAGTGTCCAGAAAAAAAGTAGATTATTTTTAGTCTCAAGGTTTAGAACTCCGGTGATTTTATGAAGCAAGTTTTATTTGCTTTTATCGGTGATTCTTATAAGAGACTGTGCCTCTCCCCACTTTTTTTAATGTGCCATGAAAGTTCAAAGCCAAATTCTGAGGCTCACATTTATCAAGGAGGGACTTGTTAACGTTTACTTTCTATTAGGATTTCTTTACCAATTACCCTTTGTTTTCCTCTTGCCGCAGCTTTCTCTGGTACAGCTAATTTAGGCTCTCTCCAAGTATTGTGTTTTCATAAACCACCTTAAATCCTTTTTGGGGTAAGTTAAGGTATAAATATACTCATATGTTTTTTTTCTTTCTTTTTTTTTTTTTAACAAAATTTGAGGTAATGCTTGGATCTCCGACACAATTCTCAAGAGGGATAGGCAAGATGAGAACACAAGAAAACAACAAACGCCTAATTGGAGGGCAATCGATTTCTGAGCTACGTGCGTCAAAGCTGAGGTCCTTAGGTTTCCCAACGCGCAAAGCTCGCCAGTTCCCATGGCAACTGTACCGCGAGCAGGAGAAGATGCAGGAGACGGGCCTGGCGGTTGCTGGGGGAGCTCTGGCTGCCGGCTGTGTGACTCCGGTCAGGCCTGAACCTTTAGATGTGCGGGAACTTTCCATTAACCGGGCGCTCTGGATTGGGGGCTTAATTGAAAAGGTAGCTGTTGAGGAGAGGTGCCAAATAGACACTGGGGGTGGGGCGACAGCAAGGTAGCCCTTGGTACTTGTAGTTCGCTTTTCCTCCTCTCTCTCCCGTGCTAAGGAGGTGAGGAAGCAACAGATAACCTCAGTGGGAGAGATCCACAGCAAGCCACCCTTTCTCAAAGGGGCTGAGAGAGTGACTAAGGTGTAGACTGGGAAGGGCTGAGCCATTAGCAGGTTTGAAACTTAGACTTAATTGTTTGCTTTGGCCTCCGTTGAAGAAAGGTTATGTTAATGGCTGGGGAGAGGGGCTACTGTGAGGCTGGGGAGGAAAATTAAGAACTAGAGGGGACAAGTTAGGTGGATATCCCCCTCACCACTAGAGAATATAGGTAAGTACATATCATATCTGGGAGGAAGGATTTTGAAGCATAAAAATCACAAAGAAAAGTGGCACCAAAAATGGCAGAATCACTAAAATGTTATTAGCACATCCCACAGGACAGTAAGCCAGAAATCAAAGATCAAATAGCAAAATGGACAATAAAAAGATACTTGCAGCACAAGGGGAAAAAAGGTTAGTATCTTATTATAGAAAGAAATTTAAGTAGGGCCTCCCCAGTGGTGCAGTGGTTGAGCGCTGGGCTGCGAAGCTGCCCACAGCCTCTGCAGCACTGGTTCGATCCCTGGCTGCCAGCGAGGGGCCCACATGGTGCACAGACCTCTCCTGCCGCCCGCTGCTCCCCTCAGCAGTGTACTTCGGTCCTTCTGCCTGCTCTGCTCCCCGCTCTGGCTCTGGTGAATTCTCTCACCCTCCCGCGCTTCTGACTGTACCCAGTGCTTGTATAAATAAATAAATAAATTTAAAAAAAAGAAAGAAATTTAAGTAATAAGCTCTTTACCAACAAGTAAAAAGATACATATGGGGAAAATGTGTATGTTGCAGTCTTATAATCAGAGAAACCAAGTCTATTTAAGAAAAATGGAGAAGTTAATAGAGAATCCCAGAATGCTGATTGGGGGGGGGGAAGATAGATTTTGAAAATGTTCTGCTTACGGCACTGGGGAGATGTAATGTGGTGGTCTCCTAAAGTGCATGGCAACCATCTAGAAGCAACTGATTTTGAACAAGCCATCAAAATGGCACTGGAGCTTGTTGGGCCACAGGAGAGCGTTCCCCATACTGAGTAGAGAGATCAGTATGGTAGAGAACATACTGCATCTTCTCCTTGGAAAGAGAGTTCCGGTGAAGTCCCAGCACCTAAAACAGACCTGGCCCCAGAGTGAGGAGGTGCTCAGTAAGGCTTTACAGAAGAGGCTGTGAGGCTTTCTTCACTATGACCAAGGCTCGGGTGGAGTCCCTGTTCCCAAGAAGCCTTCAAGGGACCCAGCCAGGGAGGCACACGTGCTGGTGTGTTCGTGGCTGAAGGACTATTCATTACTCCCACTAACATTGCTTGAGACCTGTTATGTACCTCTGTGAAATCATGGAATCGATGTGCTGGCTCTATTTTCCTCTAATAATAGAGGAAAAAATACGAAGGCGTTCAAATCAAAAGAAAAGTTCATCTGTACCTCTTGAAGGTACTTCAATATATGCCAGAGGTGGAGGTTCCATGTCTCGGGAAATGTGTCAGAGGTTATCAGAAGCCCCTGAGGGCTGTCTCCGGAGTTGATCAGATTGAAGGGGAGAGAAAATGGAGGCAAGCAAACTGGCCACGAGGCCAAAGCAAGGATGCAGTGGGAGGCAAGGGGCCCTCAACTCAGAAGAAAAGACCTAGAAATCTGGGGTGTGGGGGAGAAAAGACTGATGAGGCTCAAGAAAAAGTCTTTAATTCCTGCTCTGTTGTACTCAAGTGCTAATGAGGCAGGGCACATATTCATTTCTGGTCATTATGTTCTTCTCAACACGGAGGAGTATTGTTTTTCATTTCCCTTCCCCAATTTGGGACACATTGTTATGACTGTTTAAACAAGGTGCCAATCTTACTGGGCAACCTCAGGAAATATTTCCCCACAGGAAAGGCTCACATCAGACCCCTGTTGCCTTTTGCAAATGGAAATCAAGCCTCCTCCTACAGGGGACTCACCCAGCTGAACACATTCAACAGGTGATAATAAGAGAGAAAATCTTTTCTGTGAACAAGCCCAGCAAGCAGCCCAGGAGCAGAGTGGGGGGCTGAAGGGGCCAGGGGGCTGGTGACACATTCTTAACTCTGTGGGCTCAGTCACCTGAACAGTGGAGGGAAAGCCCCAGAGATGGGGCTTGGTGGTAGCCGTGAGGCTACCACCTGCCTTTCCATTTGCAACCTGGAGGGGGGCCTTCCCTTCTCTCACACAGGAAAATGACAAGTCTGGAAACTGCCAGGGCCGTCAGCCCAAGTTGACTAGGCCAGTGATTGTTTGCTGGGGTCCTGGAGGCATGGAGAGGGATGTAGGGAAAATCCTACTGGGAGGTGCACAGGTAGGGAGGACCGGGGAGTAACCAGGTCCCTGCCTCCTCTTCACCTCCACCCCCAACCCACCTTCTTCTTCAGTCGAGATCCCTAGCTTTGTTCCAGAAATTGTGTAGCCTGTCAGGCAACATCCAGGACCGTTAGCTTGGATGCCTCCTGGCATCTCTGTGACTTCGCCTCCACGTGCTTCCCTCTCCTCCACTTTCCACGTGTCTCAGGACCCAGTCTTATACCAGAAGGTTCATTCTCACCCTTACTTGGTGCCATCCCACCAGATGCCCCAGTGGGAACTGGGCATCCAGACAGTTGTGCCTCAGAGGCCAGAGGTGCCTACTTCCTCAGGGGATGAGAGCCCTGCTTGCACTTCTCCTTCCACCATATTGAGAGCACCACAAAGTTGGGGGCCTGGGCAGGCTTGGCCACTGCTCAGCTATTGGCTCAGAACAAGCATGAGAAACATGTTTGTTAAATTTATTCAAGGAATTCTAAGCAACAAAGGAAAATGAGATCCACATTAGCCAAACATACTTTTTAAGCAAGAGAATCCAAACTTACTTTCCAAGCAAGAAAGCTTTATGGTTGAGTTTTTCAAGCTGCCAGAAAAAACACTGTAGAAAGTACAGTGGAGATCAAGAGGAGGACTTTACCCAGAGGCATCTGGGAAAGCTTGCAGAGTTTTCCAAGATGGAAGCAAACCCTGTAGCTGGGTGGAGGGGATGGTGGCCTGACCAAAGGTGTAAAGGCAACAGATTGGGGTGCATGGCTGGGAGCCTGCAAGTGAAAGGTTTTGCTGGAAGTGGGTGGTAGGAGATGGCATTGGAAAGGTCACCTAGACCCATCCTGCAGGAGGTCTTCAATTCCCACTGCAGGGTTAGATCAGGAATCATTTTGGAGAAGGAAATCTTAACTAAGATTGACTTGGTAGTGATGTGGATGAAGCAAGAGAAGTTTGGGAGGGGAGGCAGACAATGTCTGGGAGGTGCAGTAGTTTCAAGATGAAGGGGAGAGAGTGAAACACTGATGGGGACTTGGGGAAATAGGTTCTCTCAAATGTGACTGATGGAACTGTAAATTGACACACATCTCTACATATCCCTCAATGCAGCAATCTGACTTCTAGAGACATACAGTTGAAAGTTTCTACATGTATGTGGGAAATATGCACAAGGATGTTATTGTGCATGGCAAACAGGAAAAAATAGGACCAACCTAAATTTCCGGCAGTAGGGAATTACAATAGGTTTACTACTCATGTGATGGCGGACAGTGCAGCAGTTAACTCAAACAACATGCGCCGATATGTATAAAAGGAATAAAGACCTAAAATATAAAGCCCAGTTTAAAAAAAAAAACAGTTTTAGAAAACAGTTGTTTCACGTAGAATGCTATCAGTCACGACAAATTTCAAATGTATAAAAATGAATATGACACACCACTTGTAGACACAGAAACATGGTCTAGACCTGGACGGACCATGGTCAAGGCAAGGAAGGAGTGCCCAGGATGGAGAGCACAGGGTCTCCCATGATACCTGAAATGTGTCCTTGTGCTCAAAAAAATCCCAGGCAAACAGGACACACATGTTAACACGTGTTCATTTTGGGTGGAGGGTACGTGAGCCTTTGCGCTCCTCTGTGTTTTTAACTAAAAAAGAACAAAAGCAAGCTGCAAGGGATGAGAGAGGCAGGCTGGCCAGTACCATGTCTAGCAACTAGAAGCCCACCAACATCACAGCCATGATTGGGGAAAAATGAGCCCACAGCTCCTACTGGAAGCCACATCACAGAGTCTAGACTCAGTCACTCTTGCCCGTACCCAGTCCCACAGTCAAAAAAGCAATAAATGCTGTCTCACGCTGGAGAACAATGATTTGGAGCTGTTGCCAGGCCTGGATACAAAGGCACTTGGAGAGCAAAATCTACACATACGTTCCCCATATGAGAAACAGCTCATCCCTGCAGGGTCTCCGAAGTCCACAGCCAAAGTGGCAGGTCCAGCCTTTGCCAGAGGCTGGAGGAAGCCTTCCAGAGGAGGGGAGAGGAGGTGGGTTTCCAGGGTATCGCACCGAGAAAAGGCTGATGAAATCAACAGGGAATGTCATCTCCCTAGAAACTTGAACGTAAATTCCTGGATTGAATTGTCCTGTGTCCTCAGGGCCTAGAACAGTGCCTGCTACATGATTAGATGCTCACCAACTATGAGGTGAGTAAGTGGAAGTGGTGAGTGGCATGGGGGGATGGGGGAAAGGAGAGAGGAGCATGAGTGTCCCAGCTTCCTTCATTTTGATTGCTTAAGTGACCAGATCTCCGATATGCCAAAGCAGGCACCCAGTGTTTCTAGTGAATTCATCCTGCTGCCTGAGGTAGGCACTGGGGTGCAGGCATGGGCAGAAGAAAGTGTGATATAGTTATAGAGCAGTGAGGCTCCGGGAAGAATAGCCAGGAGACCCAGGCAGGAAACATCCCTAAAAAAATGAAAGTCTGCACCAGTAGGACCAGGTTTGGGATGGGGGTTTTTGGAAACAAAATGGACACCAGCTAAAATAATGAAGGGAGGAGGGGGGTCTCCTTCCCATTGGGCACTGCCAGCTTCTAAAGCATCGCCTCCTGCTGGAGAAACTGGAGAGCCTCTGGGCGAATTAGGAAAGAGTGACCCAGGATGTCTGGCTCGGCTACTGGCCCTCGAGCTGCATTTCAATCCCCACTCACTTGGCGTCCCTGCACATGTGCAGCATTGCAGATAACCGACTTCTCCCTAGCCTCCTATCACTCTGCGGTCCGGTCCCCTGCCACCTACCATCTTGCATGGCATCCCTGCTCCACAGCTCCTGCCAGTCCACCTTGTCTTGGCTACCACACCAGGACTCACCCTTGCAGGAAGGTCCGTTGAGCCAACAGACAAAAATCAGTTCTCAGGTGAATTCTGAATATTGGTCTACATACAAGGACTCTGGGCTCGAGTATCAGGAACATTTCAACAGCCTCAATTAGGGAGGGTTGCGCTTCCCTATCCTCCCCACAGAGGTCAAGTCAAGTCCACGAAGCCTGAACCCAGAAACAAGCCTCTGCTCCCCCTAGTGTTTCCTAAGGGAAATGTTGATAACATATCTCTGACTGCGGAGCAACAAGGTGCCCCCCTCTGCCCTCTCTGGGTGAGTTTGCCAAAACATCTGCAAGGCAAACAGTGGGTAGAGAGCATCAGCACTCCTCCCAAGAGCCCAATGGGATCATGTCATAACTTTTCAGGCAAGAGAATGCAGGCTTCTGATTCCAGAAGCAGAGGCCATCCCTCAGATGGGAACTCTCTGCCCCTCCCACTAACAAAGTCACCTACGTCTGCTGTTCACAAGCTCCTCTCTCCCCAGGGTGACAGATCTTTTGTCATTTCTAAGAGATCCTCCTGCCCACTCCTACTCCAATACTAATAACTCTCTTTCCTTGAACCCAAGTGTGGAAAAGTCACTTTATCTCTCTGTGCCTCTGCTTCCTCATCTGTATTATTGGGTGAAAATAGTAGCTACCTTATAGGGTCCTTGTGAGGAGGGAAAGAGTTAATAATCCACAGGAAGTGCTTAGCTTAGTGCCTACCAGATAGTAAGCACTCAATAAATATTGCTTGTCATCATCGCCATCTTGATTGTGAAGGGCACAGTTGAGGGCAGCGAATGGCATGGACTAGTCTGGACAGCCAGGTCTGGGTTAAATTGCTCTGTGACCAGGCTTTGTCTCAGGATGGAGATCCTGTAAAGAAGGCTGGCGGCCACCACCAGGCTGCACCCCCAGAGCCCTCAGGGTGCATTGTTCTGCAGAACAGAGTTGGCCCTTTCCTCCTGCTACGCTTGGCTTCTCCGCTTGCATCCTCTGTGCCCTCTGTAGACGTGCTCCCCTGATCTGAACAGACAGGAATCCCCAGGGCTGGCAGCACTAGCAGCTGGTCTCATGTGCCTTGTTGCCTTTCCATGCTCGGTCCAGAACAGTGGGCTCACGCTGCTTGGAAGAAATCTACTAATAGTTCTCATCCGGTGATGCAGGCATGGACTCCCGGGAACCCAATCTGCCAAGACAACTATTGAGCTAAAAAAATTTGGTGGTCAGGGCCAGGCTCAATACAGGCAGAGAGGATCTGGGGAGCAAGAGAAACACCCTAAACGTTTCTGCTGCCATTCAGTGACTGTTGCCTACAGTTCCACCATTAGGATGCTCCATTCCGTGGCCTTGGCGTTGTTCTCTTGAGAAGGCAAAGGCCGATAATGGGAATATGGTGAATAAGTCTCCAGTGCCAATGGCTTCAGTGGAACAGTTTACTCTGTGAAACTGATAAATACAATAGGTGCCAGTTCCCTTCTCCCCTAATCCATCCGCCAACGCCCACTGAGAAATGAAGACTAGAACACAGGTAAGGGAAGCACAGTGGAAGGGACCATTTTGGGGAAGCATGAGGGCAAAAAGGCTCCTGTGTCTGGCTTCAGGGTGGACAAAAGGATGATGAAATGAGGTGTGTGAAAGGGGAGGGAACTGTGCATTCGGCTGTCCTTCCATTTCACACCCCTCAAGGGGAACAAGCGTGGTGTGTATGCACACCAGCACACCACACGTTTTGACTTCAGTAAACCTGGTTGTTGTTTTTAAAGATTTATTTATTTATGCATACAAGAACTGGGGTACAGGCCAGAGGTGCGGGGGGCGGGGAGGTGAGAGGATTCACCAGAGACAGAGTGGGGAGCAGAACTGGCAGAGGGACTGAAATACACTGCTGAGGGGAGCAGCGGATGAGTCAGAAGAGGTCTGCTGCGCCATGTGGGTAGCTCCCTGGCTGGGGATCGAACTCATGCTGCGGATAGCTTCAGAGTGCTGTGCTTAACCCCTTGCACCACCAGGGAGGCCCATAAACCTGGGTTTTAAGCCAAGTTCTGCCACCTATGAGACGTGTGACTTGGAAGAAGTCACTTCACATCTCTGAACGTCAGCCTTCTCATCTCACAGCCCTGAAAACAACAACAATCACAAATCACTCATGTTTGGAGGCTTACATGAGCAAAGATGTAAGAGAGAAATGAGCCCAGTGCCCGGCACAGGGCTGCTCATTTTTCTGTTAGATTTGCATTTTGCTCTGGGCCAGCAATAGGGGCTTGGCCAGCTATGTAAAGACTCTGAGTAGCAGGAGCACGGGGCAGAATCCTCTCTCTGCAGTGGCTGTCCTTGAAATGTCTCCAGAGATGAGAGCTAAGCCCCAACCCCGGCTTTGGGAACCAGAACCCAGATGGTATGGTCCATTTATCAGTGCCACCAGACTCTCGACTTGAATAAGCATTCTGCGTTTGTAACCGCAGGAAGAGGAGGAAATGGGCCAGATTCCTTAGTGATAATGAACACTGCCAGCTCACTTTTATATTGGCAAAGTGTGTTGTGATCATTCTGATTAGTTCATTCTCACACCAGCCCTCAGGAGGCACAAGGAGTATTTTTGTCATTGTTTAAAGATGTGGGAATTGGGAGGTACCAGCTTTCTGCCATTTCTGAACACTTGACCTTGTCAGATCCCTCTTCTAGATATAGGGAGTTGCCTTATTGCTGTTAGAATTTTAACGATGGCTTTCTGGAGTCTAGTGTCATGTGATACTTTTTCAGAAAGACAGGCTGCCTGGTGTTGTCTAGGAGACTCTGTCTTTTATCTATCAGATGGGGCTGTGGGCAGGCCTAAGAGCAAAGAAACACCAAACCTTAAAAGGTTAGGAATGTAGGGCCCAGGGAGTTAGGGAAACGAACCAATGAAAGCGCTTAGCAACGTCCAAGGACCAATGGAGGGGTGAGCCCCTCTGTTTCCATGAGACAGCCTTGATTTTCATTGGCCATGAACATGAACCTGTCTCCCTGAGCTGGGGGCAGGAGGTGGGAGCTCTGTGGCCCTGTTTAGGTGTTTATACCTTTCTGTGAAGGGAGTGAAGAACCTGAATGAGCTCCCACCCAGGCCTTTGGTACCCATAATTTCTCGGTCATATCAGAAAAATAAAAGCAGTTTATTTCAGCAGAGTTTTGCTTTTGCCAGGTCTGCACAAATGCAAAGTGTGCAGGACATAAGCATGTAGCCTGTACACAATGTGAAAAGGCACACATGGTCCTCTGAAATCCCTGAGTGATGGAAAAGCTATTTATAAGTTGGTCCCTGCCTGTCCCAGGCCTGTCTCGGTCAGCAAGGACAGTCAAAGACCTTTCACCTTCTCAACCTGGTCCAGCTCTGGAATTAATGTGAAAACAGACTGACAGAGATTAATAAAGAGCCTTGGGGCCTCCCTGGTGGCCTAGGGGTTATGTCTCAGTGCTACCACCATGACTGTGCACCGCAGTTGGTCCAGGCCAGAGAGCTGACCCACACGGCGCAGCAGACCTCTCCTGTCTTGCCTGCTGCTCCCCTCAGCAGTGTATTTCAGTCGATCTGTCCATTCTGCTCCCCACTCTGTCTCTCACCCCATGCACCTCTGACCTACACCCCAGTTCTTCTATGCAAAAATAAATAAATAAAATCTTAAAAAAATAAATAAGAAGAGCCTACCTAAAACTTGGATTTCCATTTGCTGAATGGAAAAGAAGTGAGGGAAGAACAAGGGCTTAGGAACACAGTTCCCAGATGACTTGGAGTAAATATTTGCCAAAACAATCAACTGTGTGTAGTCCAAGAGGGACAGGGACCATGCTGGTCAAGAGTTGGCCGTAGGGAGTCCATGCATGGCAGACTCTGTGAAAGGGGTCATAGGAGTACAGGGGGCTGAAATGTGATGGGGGCATTGAACAAGTTATTTCTGAAGAAACAACATGTCACAGAAAAAGTATGGGCTTGAGGCCTGCATGCCTAGGCTCAAATCCCAGTCTGGTCATTTACTACGACTTGGGGCACTTTCACAAGGAAACTCTTTATTGCCTCAGTTTCCTCACATGTAAAAAGAAGGTAGTGACATTGTCTTTTTCATAAAGTCAGCACAAAGATTAAAAGCAATATATAGAGAAACTACTTAGTAACAGAAATCATTCTTATAAATGATAGGTATTAATAATTATCATCGATAATATTGGTACCTGACTGATTATGACGCACAAAGTTTGGCCTAGTTAAGTTTGCAGAGACCTCCAGGAGTGTCTTTGGGGTGAAACTTTGAGTGAAGACAGCTTATATTTTCTAGCAATTTCAGGATAGTAAATGACGTTGACAGTAAATTGGCCTTATTAAGGGGCACTAGACACTAAGGGATTGTAAACTGCCCAAGTTGGAAAATGATGCACACACACACGTCCATCTCCCCAAGTCTGCTGTGGACACCCCAGTGGCAGCATGGAGCCCAGCTACCCCTCTCCTCTGCCCCACTGCCTTGTGTACTTGGCCGAGACCTGGCAAGGACATGCATGAGGGAAGAGGGGAACAAAAGAATTCTGGACAGGAATTGCCTGTCTTTTCAGCCACTCCTGACTCTTAAATCCTTCCCTTCAGCTCCTCTCATTTTTAACTCCCCTCCAGATCCAGGAAAACCCACCCCAGCCTGATTCTAACACCCCAGGCTCCTACTGATCTGAAGAAGCCGGTCTCGGGAGTGAAAAACAACTCACAAAGGAAACAGAGCAACTGAGCTTCATTCTCAAAGAGGAAATAAATTGGGGACAGAGTAGGGCATGGAGAAACAATGAGGTCAAGAAGTCAGCTAGTGACAGTTCTCTGGACCTCTCTTAGGGGTGAACTGCAAGTGCCTCACCATACAGGGTATGAGTCTGATGAGGAGAGCTTCAGGCTTTTGTTTTAAAGACTAACTCACTCTGCCTGACCCCGGGTTTTGAACACATCCTAGATGCTTTCCTGCTGAAATCACAGGGATGAGGGCTTCGAAAGAGATCGGGAGGGGAGAATAGAACACCAAGGGGCAGGGCCTGAGAAGATGGCTTCATCCCTTTGTCCCCAGACAAGGCCTCCAGACTCCTCCCCTCTCCACCCAGCCAGTCTACCCTCTCTAACCCAAAAGAAAGTACTTGGGATCGGTGACAGCTGTTTGGGCCAGGGCTGGCAGTCCTTGTAGAGAAGCCCAGAACTGGGAATAAGGAGTGAAGAGAAGGCAAGCAGCACCCAGTGTGAGCCAGTTTGTGAGAGATTATCCTCACCATGCCCTTCTTGTAGTTCTTTTATTTTTCATCCCACCCTCACCCCTAGCCTGCTGCGAATCAATGGCTGAGGGCCAGAATCAGATGAGTAAACAAGTCAGACACTAAATGTTTCCACCCAGAAAAGAAAAGAGGGAGGTGACATGAAACATCCCCCTCCATTTTCTGCTTCTCCAGCTTCTTGTATCTTATTTTTGCTGTCTTCTGTTTAAAAACTGATTTTGAAAGTCAAGAAGATAAGTCACCCAGGAGCTGGGCAGAAGGGAAGGGCAGGGTATCTTGTCCTGGCATTTCTTTCCTGTTCTCTCTGTGTTTTCATGGTAGAGTCAAACTAGAGGCCACAAAGGAGTAGCCAGTAGACGTGTTTTGATGGTGTAGCTTCCAATTTAAAACAGTTGTCAATGTTGAAAAATGACAATATTTTACATTTGAAAAAATCTGGATTTCTGGCACTTAGAGAAATCAGAGAATGTGGCAACACTAGGCCAGTAATTCCAGACAACAATGAGCAGCAGAACTTAGAAGCAGCTGTTCCCTTAGATGGGGGACAGGCTATTTGGTTTCCCACAGTTCCCATTCCTCCCTATGGTATTCCAGATGTTACAGAGGCATCTCCATGAACAGAGGAAGAGCACTGCATAGCACTGAATGGGCACCGTTTTTCCCACCCCCATGACATGCAGTTGCCTTGGATTACAAGTTCCAGTCTGCCATGAAGCAGACTTCCTGAGCAGGGAAGCTACTGGAAACGAGGGGTGGAGCTGAGTGGGCTAAATAATGTGGAAGGCAGGCCTACTCTCTTATTTTCTGTGGCCTGACTTGTGACCTGGTATTGTTGGAAAGGGGACTTGGAGGAGACATGTGGAGGAGGGACATGTAGAGACACATAGAAGAGACGTGGGTGAGTCACATGGGGAGGCTGGTAACAGCAGCAGTTATCTTCATGTGGCATCTCCTTTTGCCCCAGCTTTCTGGGACCTACCGTACCCCTATCTAGCAGTTGCCCTCCAGAAGGCAAGTAGGATCTTCAGGCTGGTCTTATTCGGCTGCACATTTACCCACAATTTTGGGTGTTTTATTGGGAAACTTACATTAGGAATATCCTTTCTTGTCCCCTCTCTCTCTTTTCACATTAATTCTATTAAAGATCTAGCACAATAAGAGTATGTCTTTGCCTTTATGTGCACAGATGACTGGGTCCATTTAGAGTGTGCAGCCCTTTATAACTTGTCACACTCTAACACAAGCATGGAGAGTCACTTGTCATTCTCATTTATGTTACCCTTCATCTGTACGTGACCTGATTTGCTCACTTCTATTAATTTCCTGGTACCTCTCCACATTTCAGCTAAGATCTCTGATTTACATCCACCTACTTACTATTTCCAACACACCTTCATGTTTGTCTTTTCTTCCATCCTTTGTATGGAATGCTACCTGACTGCCTCCCTAGAAATTCTCTGTCCCTTCTTTTAAGACCCAACTGAAGTCTCATTTCCACTGTGAAGCCTTTCTTTCCTTATGCAAGCAGTGTTGGGGATTTCCCCCTCTGACTTCTCCCTGCATCTAGTCCAATGCCCCATCATTATCATTTACCCACTGGATTGTAAGTATGTGCATATATGTCTGCTTCAGCTGCTAAACTGCATCCTTGGAGGCTGGAGACTGGGTCTTCCTTTCTCTTGAATTGCCAGCTCCTAGGATAAGTCCTCCCACAAGGAGACACTCAAATAATTGTTGAATAAATGACAGAATGATAACAACCACACTTAACATGGATAGTGACTGCCCCTTAATGGGGACTAGAAGCAAGTTAGGTGGTACCAGAACAGTTACAGTTTCCATGAAGTGACAGTTCTGTGGAGTCAATCTTATTAGGCACCGAGTGCTTAATGCAGAGTCAGGTACATTCCAGGTACACATGGATTACAAGAATGAAATTCATTTGACCAAGAAGATGACACTTGAACTTTAGTTTGAGGTTGAAGTGGCCGCAGGGGCCACCCCATGTCCTTCTGGTTTAGAATGCTGCCTTCAGCACATCTTAGCTCTTGGACCCTGAGAAAGTGACTTAACCTCTCTCAGTTTCAACATCCAAGGGGGGGGGGAGAATAATACAAATAATAACACTTTGTTACAGAGTAGGTATAAGGAGTAAACAAGGTACCTCTAGGTCAAGTAACATGCAGTACAATTAATAAGTGTTTGGACTGTTTTGTTAGTCTAATAAGAGAATGTGTGTTTGAGAGAGTGGATATGTTAAATGACATATGGAACTGCATAGATATGATTCGTGTTCCTGTCCAGTTCTGATTCAGTGGGTTACCCTCTAAGGGAAGATTAAGTCACATCCCCTAAGAAGTGGTCAACACCAGGAGGTGGTGGGCTAAGCCCAATTCCTCCATCAGAGGCGGCTCTTAGGCACAGCTGAGCACTGTCCCACTCCCATCCTCACCCTCTAGTGTGCACTACACTCCTGCATATTCATGTATTTGCCTGACCTATTTAGTTGCAGTTTTCTCACCCCTATAATGGAAATGATAACAACTGCATGGAAGGATGAGTGGGACCACCAATGAGACTGGATATTTAAAAAGCACTTAACTTGGTTTTACCTTCCAAAGCAGATGCTCTATCAGCATTAGGCCCTTTCATTTCCGTGGGGCCACAGGACTTCAGAAAATAAATGAATGGCAGAGGGAGAGACAGAAGAAGGTAGATATGAAAGTGACAGGGACATGGGGAATTTTAACAGGATCATGATGAGATGAGGCCCAGAGATTAAAAGGCAGGTGAAGAAGATACAAAGATGGGCATTAGATATATGTGGAGGTCTCTGACTGAGTCCTGAATACACATAGCTCCACACAGGACTCAGTTTACCTGATGCACCAGCTCCACACAACCAAAATGGGATAGATTGTGGTTAATGAATCTTTCTGAAATTTCCCACAGATGTCATGGGGAAATTATTGGTTGGAAGAGAACCTACTACTAAACCTGATTGAACTCAAAATTGTAGATTTTTTTTAATGTTTCAAAGCAAACTTCATAGAGACATTGTTTATAAAAAGTGAAAAATGAGAAGAAATCTAAAGGTCTAACAACTGGAGAATAGATAAATTAATCATGGTATAGTCATTGTGTGGAATAGTATGCAGCAACGAAAAAGCATAACTTATACCACATGTATCAGGATGGATAAATCTCAAAGTATAACATTAGAAAAAAGTTGCAGGAGAATATGTATCCACAGTATAACCCCATTTATATAAAGTTAAAAACATGCAAAATTATAGTCTATATTGTTTATGGATGCATATGCATATGGTAAAAGCATAAGTTACATGCATGGGAATTAGGAGCAGTCAATTTGGAATGCTGGTTATATCTGGGTCAGAATTGGGGCAGCTTGATCTGCAATGAACTGTTTCTTAAAAAAGACATGAAGGAAATGTGGTAAAATGTTAAGTTTTGATATTTCCCTCTCTATTTTGCTGAATGTTTGAGACAGTTAATGCTTTTGAAAATGCAGAGGGAAAAGGTGTTTCAGGCTGTCCCGCCTCATCTTTTATCCCTTTGTAGAGAACCTGCTGCAGTAGGCATGGGGCTAGAGGCATAAAAGACCATAGATCATTTAAACTGTCATATAATCCTGGTAAGAAAAGGATCTTTCACCCCATTTTTATAGAGGAGGCACTTGAGGATCACAGAGGTGAAGTGACTTGTCCAAGGACAAGAAGTGTGATTAGGTCCCAGGCTTCCAAGTCTACTCTGCATCTGGAAATATGAGTCATTTGTTTCCCAAACAATCAGGGAATTGGTAGCCTTATATCTCTCACACCTTACCAAGAGGAACTTGGTGAGAGGTTTGTGGAAGCACCTCCTGCTACAACTGGGGGCATCAGTAGGGATCACATGGAAATCCCACAGGCATCTCACCTGGGGAAATGTTTCCTTCCTTCCAGGCCTGGCATCTCCCACCCAGACCTAACAGCATCAATCTCATGGAAGAGATTGATGAGAAGAAACAAGTGGAGAATAACAACTTCCCTCAGTGTGCCACTGTGGGAAGCAACAATAGGGTGAAAAAAACAGACCAGAAAAGTACTAGAAGGCCTATGAAAACTAAATTGTCATTGGAACCCCAGCCCACAGAAGTAGGCCAAGACCTACTGTTAAATCTGAACAGAATGATTGCCTGATGAAATATACAGTTCAAAAAGGATCCAGAGTCTCCTAACATAATGTCCAGGATATGCTAAAAATACCATTCAACATACCAAGAAATAGGAATATCACAACATGAATGAGAAAAGACAGTTAATACACACCAACACCAAGATGAATCAGATGTTAGCACCTGATCATAAAATCTTCAACAAATACTATTGAAAAAAAATTTAAAACATAGAAAATCTCACCAAAACAACAGAAGATATTTAAAAAGAAATCAGTGGAAACCAAACAGATCAAGAGAATGGAACTAAAAAACAGGACAAAAATTAAAAACTCACTGAAAAAAATCCACATCTATATGACAGAGAAAAGGATCAGTGAGCTTGAAGATGGGTCAATAGAAATTATACAATCTGAATAGTAGAAAGAAAATAGACTGAAGAAACATGGTCGGAACATCAGAGATCTGTGGGATCATAACAAAATATTTAAGATTTATATCAGCAGAACCCCAAAAGGAGAGAAGACATAAAGTGAGATTGGAAATAAAGGCTGAAAACTTGCCCAATTTGGTGAAAGACAAAAACCTACAGATTCAAGAAAGGAACAAAACCAAGTAAGATCAACCCAAAGAAATCCCAAATAAACTTCTAAAAACCAAAGACAAACAAAAAAATCTTGAAAACTGTCAAAGAAAAATAATCCATTACCCAAAGAGGAAAAACAATTAGACCAACAGCAGATTTTTTTCATCAGAAACCAGAAAAATGTAGCACATTTTTCAAGTGTTGGAAGAAACGAGCTGTCAACTTAGAATCCGATATTCCAACAAAAATACCCTTCAAGAATGAAGGGGAAATCAAGACATTCTCAGAGAAAGGAAAACTAAGAGAATTTGTCATCAGGAGACCTACCTTTAAAGAATAGCTAAAGGAAGCTCTTTAAACATAAAGAAAATGATTAAAGGAACTTTGGAATATCAGGAATGAAGATAGAACATGGTGAGCAAAGATATGAGTAAATACAATAGATTTTTCTTCCCTTTAATTTTCTAAATTATGTTTGATGATTGAAGCAAAAATTATAATGCTATTTGATGTGGTTCTGAATATATATAAATATTTAAGACATTTATAAATGTTGAAGCCTAAAAGGACATGAAGAGAGGAATATTTCTACAGTTCATTTGAACTGGTGAAATGATAACACCAGCAACTATAATAAGAAGTATCTATATATCTACATACATATATATAGATATGATAAGCTCTAACTCTATATTGATATATGTTAAGATACATCTATATATAGTAATACCGGCAACAAAGTTATGTAGAGATATACTCAAAGACACTGTAGATATATCAGAATGGACTTTTTAAAAATGTCCAGGGGCCTCCCCTGGTGGCTCAGCGGTTGAGCACTGGGTTGCTAAGCTGCCCGCAGCCTCTGCAGCACCGGTTGTTGATCCCGGCCGCCAGCGAGGGTCCCACATGGCACGCAGACCTCTCCTGCCGCCTGCTGCTCCCCTCAGCAGTGTACTTCGTCAGTCTGCCTGTTCTGTTCCCTGCTCTGGCTCTGGTGAATTCTCTCATTGTCTAGCACTTCTGACTGTACCCAGTGCTTGTATAAATAAATAAATAAATCTTTAAAAAAATAAATAAAAAATTAAAAAATGTCCAAGTAAAACACATGAGGACAGGCAAAGGAAAACAGAGAACAGAAAACAAAAGCTTAAGTGGCAGGCTTAAGCACTACATATCAATAATCTCACTGAATGTAAACTGAATCCAGTCTGTTAATCTCTATCTTTGTAACTACAGACAATCTTATTCTCAAATTTATGCGGAAAGACACTGGGACCTAGAAGAGCTAAAAATACCTTGAAAAAGAAGAGCAAAGTGTGAGGAATTGCTCCATTCAGTGCTAAGGTCTACTATATAGCGACATTAATCAAGACTGGGGTACTGGCAGAGGGACAGATACACAGATCAATGAAGCAGAGTAGGAAACTCAGAAATAGACACACAAAATACACCCAAGTGATTCTGACAGAGGTGCAAAAGCAATTCAATGGACGAAGGATGGTCCTTTCAACAAATAGTCCTGAAGAAATTGACATTCACAGGCAAGAAAGAAAAAAGTAAAGAACCATGCCCTGACCCTCACACCTTACAATAAGAATTATCTGCAAATGGATGATGAGTTAGCTGTATACATGAAACTATAAAACTTTAAGAAAAAAATATGAGAAAAGCTTTGGTATCTAGGACTAGGCAAAGAGTTCTTAGACTTGGCAACAAAAGAACAAGCCATGAAAGGAAAAAAAATGATAAATTAAGCCTCATCAAAATTAAAGTTACTTCGCCTATAAAAGTCCAGGTAAAAAAGATGAAAAGACAAACTGCAAAGTAGGAGAAAGCATTTGCAAAGTACATATCCAGCAAAGGACTCATATCTAAAACATTCTCAAAATTCAACAGTAAAAAAATGAACAGTCCAATTAGAAAATGAGCAAAAGCCATGAACAGACATTTTCACTGAAGAGGTTATGCAGATAAATGGCAAATAAACTCGTGAAAAGATGTTCAAAATCATCAGCCATCGGGAAAATGTAAAGTTTAGACCACAGTGCACTATCAGCACACCTAATCACAATGGCTAAAATTAAAAAACAAAAAATAGGTGACCACAAGCAAATGCTGGTGAGGATGCCAAAAAACTGGATCACACATGCAGAGCTGGTGGGAATGTGAAATGGTACAGCTACTTTGTAAAATAGTTTGAGAATTTCTTTAAAATTAAGTATGAGATACAGACCAATGGAATCGAATAGAAAATCCAGAAATAAACCCACAGATTTATGGTCAACTAATCTTTGACAAAGGAGCAAAGACTATGCATTGGAGCAAAGAAAGTTTGTTCAATAAATGGTGCTGGGAAAACTGGGCCGCTACATGCAAAAGAATGAAGCTTGACCACTACCTCACACCATACACAAAAATCAACTCAAAATGGATTAAAGAATTAGACATAAGACCTGAAACCATAAAATATATAGAAGGAAATATAGGCGAAACACTACGTGATTTGCACATCAAAGACATCTTTACAGACACATCACCCAAAGCAGTGATAGTGAAGGCGAAGATAAACAGCTGGGACTACATCAAATTAAAGAGCTTCTGCACAGCAAAAGAGACAATAACAAAAACAAAGAGAAACCCCACCAACTGGGAGAACATTTTTGCACCCAACACTAATGATAAAGGACTGATCACAAAAATCTGCAAAGAGCTGATGAGACTCAACAACAACAAAGAAAATAATCCAGTCAAAAAATGGGCAGAATAGCTAAAAAGAAACTTCTCTGAAGAGGAAATGCAAATGGCCAACAGGCATATGAAAAAATGTTCAACATCACTTGTCATCAGGGAAATGCAAATCAAAACTACCATGAGATACCATCTTACACCAGTGAGAATGGCACATATTAAAAAAACTAGCAACAACAAATGTTGGCGAGGGTGTGGAGAAAAAGGAACTCTTCTGCACTGTTGGTGGGAGTGCAAACTGGTCCAACCACTGTGGAAAGCTGGGTGGAGATTTCTGGACCTACTAAACATAGAGCTTCCATATGATCCAGCAATTCCACTCCTAGGTATTTACCCAAAGGACACAGAAACATCAATTCCAAAGAGCACCTGCACCCCTATGTTTATAGCAGCACTGTTTACAATAGCTAAGCTTTGGAAACAACCCAAATGCCCAAAAATAGATGACTGGATCAAGAAGATGTGGTACATATATACCATGGAATATTACTCAGCATTCAAAAAAGATAAACACATGCAATTTGCAGCAACATGGATGGCGCTGGAAGGGATCATGCTCAGCGAAATAAGCCAAAAAGAAAAAGAAAAATACCGGATGGTCTCACTCATAGCAGGAATCTAGAAAACTTAAATAAGGGACCAGGAAAATGAATAACTATAAGAAAGTGAAAATCAAAATCAACAAAAAACTATGAACCAGAGACACTTTTAGGGGGGCAGGGGCGGGAGGGGAGGGATTGGGGTCAGAATGGGGGCGCTGCAATTGTATGGGGAATATAACAATAAAATTTATTATCTAAAAAAAAAATAAAATAAAATTAAGTATGAGAATATTATACAACTCCGCATTGCACTCTTGGGCATTTATTTATTCCAGAGAAATGAAAATTTATGTTCATGTATATTTCTGTTACAAAAATATTCTGAACAGCTTTATTCATATCAACTCCAAGCTGGAAACAACCCAGATGCATTTCAACATATAGAATGTTTATGATGGAATACTACTCAGCAACAAAAAGGTACAAACTATTGATAGATGCTCCAGTCTGCAAAACCTTAAGAAAATTATGCTGATTGAAAAAAGTCACTCCTGAAAGGTTACACATATAAATTCCTTTATTCTTTATTTTTTTAAGATTTATTTATTTATTTATACAAGAACCGGGGTACAGGCCAGATTCGAGGGAGGGTGAGAGGATTCACCAGAGACAGAGCGGGGAACAGAACAGGCAGACTGATGAAATACACTGCTGAGGGGAGCAGCGGGCATGACTGGAGAGGCCTGCTGTGCCATGTGGGACTCTCGCCAACCGGCCGGGATCGAACAGACACTGCAGAGGCTGCGGACAGCTTCACAGCGGGGCGCTCAACCACCTGCACCACCAAGGGAGGCCCAATTCCTTTATTCTTTAAATAACGAAACCATACAGATGGAGAGTAGAGTCTTGGCTGACAAGGGTTAGGAATGGGGGAAAGTGTGGATAGTGGGTGGATGGTCTGAATACCAAGAGATAGCATGAGGGAGATCTTTGTGGTGATGAAACAGTTCTGCATCTCAATAGTAGGAGGTTACACAAATTTACATGTGATGACATTGCATGCACATGGTAAGTACACACACTCACATACAGACTGGTAGAATCTGGGAGTGGACCAAGAGGACCAATATGAAGCCCTGGTTTTGATATTGCAGTTCATGTTATGTAAAATATCAATATCTGGGAAACCTGGGTGAAGGATCACAGGACTGCTCCCCGTATATTTTTTTGGTGCAACTTTCTGTGAACCTTTATTTTCTAAGACATCAGAGCTGGGCTTTTTGAGGAGAGAGGTTGTAAGTGAGCACATCGGAAAGCAGAGAAGGGAGGAAGGAAGACCAACATTTGCTGGGTACCTGCTCTGAGGTCAGATAATTCACATACATGATCTTATTTAATTCTCAAGTCAGCCCTGATGAGGTTGACATTTTTATCCCACTTCACACGAAGAAAACGAATCTTAAAAAGATACAGGACTTGTGCAAGTTAGTAGCTAATAATTCCCTGTTGAAGATAATAATCAATAAATGCTATGTGTGCTGAGTTCTATACATGAACGATGTAATACTTCAAATAACCACATATGTTAGGTACTATTATAACCCTCACTTTACAGATGAGAGACCTCAGAGGCTCAGAGAGGTGAAGTGATCTGCCTAAGATCACACAGCTTGAAAGAGGTAGAATCAGGATCCAGACAGAGGTATATGAGTCTGATGCTCTTTTCCTCAACCCCAAGGCACTTCCCAACAAAAAGTAGAGTCAGAAATGTATTTATAATTTCAAGGCAGAAATGAGCCCTCTCAATATGTACCATTTTGTCTCCCTCCCCAGTGCTCAGGACCTTTTATTGCAGATGTACTTCCCCATGTCTATCTTTCCTTCCATGTGTTAAACGATGTAAGTTTCTTGAGAGACAGAAAAATGGTTCACTCAGGTTTGTGACCCTAGAGCTTGCCAGCAAACAACTGATGTCTGGTGCCTGGATGAAAAAGTTTAAAGATCACTTTAAATCCAGTGAACAATTCTCTACTCACTAAGGAGACTGGCCCCGGGCATATTTCCAAGCCCACTCTTACCTGCACCCCACCGGGCGGTGAGCTCGCCCTGGCTCAGCAGAACCAAATATTAACATTTTCAGAATTTTGCAAACCACTTGTTAACACTTGGTAGCTTGAAATCATCCATGGCAGAATATATACACCACAAAAGTTGGCTACGTAGAACGCCTACCTGCACACACCAGAGCTGCTTGATAAACATCTACCGGCACAGCACTCATCACAAACCTATGATGGCAGCATGTCAGTGCATGTAAATAAAATATCTCCAAGTGGAGGGGGCCGAAGTGAATCTCTGGGGCACTGAAAATATTCTATATCTTGATCTGGCTACTGGTTACCACAGTAGTACATATGTGTAGAAATTCACTGGGCTGGGCGTTTCCAACCTGTGCTTTTAATGCAACTTGACTGTAATATGTTTTCCTCCATAAAAAGAACTCATGGGCTATACAAAGAGCCTGATGAACCCTGAGTGCCCCGCAGCTCTGATCAGCATCACTGATGACGACACAGCCCAGCTCCTGGCACCAGGATTGCGCAGAAGGGGGCAAATGTGCAGACCACACACCTAGTCATTCAGCCCTCCACTTTTTCCTCATCAGGACGTAGTCATCTCTCACCTACATTCATCCTGGCTCTCCGGGTGGGGGTGCCTGTTCGCTGACAGGCAGTGTGACTCACTACTCCTCAGATCATTTTTCTAATTAAGGGGCGAGCTGGATGGATATTTTCCCATACTTGGGCAGAAGCTCATTCACTTGGATCTTTTTACTGGAATTATTTGGCTTTACATTTCAGGGGCGATTTTCTCCACTTAAAAAAAAAACAAACTAGAACAGAAAACCTGCTCCTCTCAGACAATCACACCCCTATAAAAAGTGGAGAGGAAATGAAGAGCTTCTCAAAAAATGCACCCTCACAAGGGAGAGGAAACAACCTTTACTGAGCTGCTTCTGTGAAGTTCACCGGGATGGGAAGGCCCAGCTGCCCAGTGTATCTCTAGGATCCTGGCGTCATGACAGCTTCCTGACACAACCTTCCACCCTGCAACATTTTCCCTGCCCCCCCCCCATCTCAGCCGCCCAGCCAAACAACTCCCTGGAGGCAGCTGCTTTATTCTGTGAAGAACTACAGGAGACTGCCATCCAGGAAATGGACACAGTATGTGAGAGGCAGCGGATCTACCTGCAGGAGCAGGGAGAGAGCAGTATCTGGTGTCTGCTGCCTCTGTGTGTGTGTGTGTGTGTGTGTGTGTGAGAGAGAGAGAGAGAGAGAGAGAGAGAGAGAGAGAGAGAGAGAGAGATTGGAGGGGAGCAGCCAGGGCAGGATCTGAAGGGTGGGCGAGGATAACACCTCAGAGCATCACCATCATGGTAGCTGTGGGAAACCACAGTCTAGTCCCTGTCCCCCTTCTGGGCTCAGAATAAACCCTCAGCTAAGCCCAGATCAAGTCCAAACGCCCAGCATGCAGCATGGACACATACTGCCACACTGCCATGAGGATTTGTTTTCAAGCTGGGCGGTGGAAACTGCTGGTCAGACCCCTCAGGGCCCCTCAACTGGAGTCCTGAAGCTCATCCAATCACTCAGCCCCCTCCCACTTCTACCTCAAACAGGTTGAGGAGGCCCTGACATTGGTCTCACTGCTCTTTCACTATATCCGTTGGGCCCTTGTGCTACTTTCCAGTTATAGGGTTATTACTCCTGAATTCCCAGGCTGCTTGGATAGGATCACATTTTTCTCCTAGGGGCTACTCTCTCTCTCTCTCTCTCTCTCTCTCTCTCTCTCACACACACACACACACACACACGTGAGTGCACATGCAGACACACATACAAGCACACAAACATAAGCCTATCTGTGTTCTGCCTAAGTCTTTTATACCCAAAGGACCACCCAAGAACCAATATTCCTAACCCCACCCCTTTCTCAACAGCCTAGGTGGCTGAGATCCCAGTGTGACTCCTGCCCAAGTTATGACTTGGCTTACTCAAGTCACAAAGAACAAAGTCCTCAGATGCTCTTGGCAAATCCAACCAACACTTGGCCTATATATGATGCTGAAAACCCAACTAGAGGCCCAGCTCTACCCCTCATGTCCAAAGAAGTCACAGCCCACCCTTTCTGTCCAGGAGGGGATAGGCTGAATTTCTGCATCCCTGCTGGCTTCCGACCTTCAAAATCCTTCCTAGTGGTTAAGATCATGTTTGGCGCCCAGGCCCAAGTCTCTTTCAAGAGAGACTGTTGTCATGGGAGAGGTGCTTGCCCTAGTGCCAGTAACGTCAGCGCTTATCATGCCCTCATCAGGTCACTTGAGTGCACGAGGAGCTGCTGCCTCTTCCCCTCTCAAATGGATCACAGGTGAGGTGAAGGAAGGGAAGAATAAATACCTGGAGAAGGAGCTTGGGTGGAGATCACCTGCCATCTTGGATTGCCAGTTTTCCCACAATAGCAATGGCCACCCGCAGGCATTTAACAGAATGCAAGGGTGACTCTTAAGATATGGGGGTGGGGGAGGGGAACATCCGTAGGCTCACAGAAATCTCTAGTTCTTCCTGCATCTCTTATCACCGGTCCAGTTTGCCTTCTCCACCTCCTTTGTTGTACTCCCCCTTTCAGTTATGTAACATTAAGTCTCTTTTTCTGAAGTATAAACTGAAGTCCTTAAAAGCAGAGTCTTGCTTGCAATCATCCCACAAAGTTTCAAACAAGCCCAGGAATACCTTGTATGGCTCCTGACCCCCCCACATACAACTCAGCAACTGAATCCCATTCAGCTCATCTGAGAGAGGTGACATGTAACCATAGTGTCAAAGACAGACAGACAGATGGCTGGGATGGCACATGTTCCCATCGGCCTTTTTCCTGGGGTGTTTAGCCCATCGCTGGCCTCAACTCTCCCCACAGCGACAATAGCCAGCTCCACACTCCACGTTCCAAACTCCCACCCATCATGGGTTTGCCCGGCAACTCACAAGGGTGGTCGTGGGCCTGCATGGAACAGGCCTTTCTCTGAGCCTACAGTCGCCTGTACACAGAGCCCCTGGTGGCGTGGCCGAGAGGGGTGGTGCCAAAGCCCACCCTTCCTGCCTCAGTTACCAGGATTCCTGGAGTTACTGGTCACCCCCGTTTCCCACCTCCCGTGGAGTCCTTGTTGGACACTCCCCAGACCTCACTGACAGGATGAAGGTCAAAATGTGCAGACTACATACCTAGTCATTCCAGCAGCTTGCCCAGCAGTCTTCCAGATTGGGGGCTCAGGAGCTGGAGGAGGGACAAGGTAAGAGGACAGTCTTCTGGGGAGAGTCCTGGGCTCGGTCAGCTCCGGGCCAAGTTAACTGAGTTTCCAGACTAAGGCCGGCTGGCTGGAGGAGGGACAAGCAAAGGAGAGAAAGGAAAGGAGGCAGGACCAAAGCTAACCCCTTCTTTTTTCTTCCTAAACTCAATCCAGATTTGCCTTCTGAGGGCTGCTTGAAACTGAATCCCGTGGCTCTGCCTCGTCCTTTCTTAAAGACATAGTCTCAACTTTGGGGGCAGGGAGAGGAAAATCTCCCCTGGCCAAAACCTGCCTAGGACAGAAGATGGGGAGGGAGGGGGCAACATCAACACTAAGTCCAAAAGGCACCACACCACCACTCTCAACCCGGACTCAGTACTGGAGGTTCATCCGAGGTTCCCTTAACTCTGCCAAGTCAGGACCTCTGCTGGGTGCCACGAGGATCCCGATAGAGCCATGGGACCTCATTGGGGGAGTGGATTAGCTTCCCAGCACTGGCAGGTTGGGGTCAAAGCTGAAGTCTGCAGGCGGGTGTGGCAAAGGAGCACTAGACCAGGAGTGCTGTCTCTACCACAACCCCCTTTGTCACCTTAAGCAAGTCACTTTCCTCCTCTCCACCACAGCTCATGATCTTGATGCATGAAAAGATAATCGTCATGGCCCTGGCAAGATCCTGGCCTGTTGCTGTCTCCCGTTACAGAAGAAGGCAGCACCATTGGGAACCTGGCATGCTGTCCTGCTCTAGCCACCAGGTATCTCCATGGATTAGATCGAGGACTTTCTGCTGGGTGGGGTGGGGGTGGAATGTGGGGGTGAACTTCGGGTGGGTAGGTGGGAAGTGTGTGTGCCGGGGAGGAGGAGGAACAGACTGACTCCCTTGTTCCTTACAAGGTGTTAACAGCCCATCAGGATCTGCCATCCTACCACAGAGAGAGGCTGTGGGTATGTCCTCATCTTCCCCTCGCCCCCATATTTCCCATTTCCTTCTCTGGTAAAAACCACCAAGGCTACCTTCTTGGCAGGGCCAGGGGTCAGGATCTGACCCTGGCAGCTCCACCAAAGTTCTTTTTTCACAGCTTCTAGCCCTTCTTCCTCTCCTAGGCTGTCTACCTCCTGCCCATGTCTGGGTTTCTGTTCCTTTTCATCCTGTCTGCAGAGGAGGGTACAGTCTCCAGATTCCCCTCCTTTCTCACTGTGCTCCAAGAGCAGCACACAGCCCCATTTCCTTTTGAGGCCATGGTGCTCAGCTCTGTCTCCACATCAGAATGTCCTGAGGAGCTCTGGAAAAAATGCTCCTACTCCATCCCCACCCTGGAGTCAGATGGCAGGAGCCTGGGCTGGCTCAGGGATGGCCATGGTTCCTCGGGGGTCCTCATGTGCAGTCAGGGGCTTGACCCACAGACTTCAGGGCTCCTGCTACTTCTTACATGAGGGAATGAGAGCAAGGACGACCAGAGAGCAGATATGAGCAAGGACAAAGGGTCAGCATCTCCCAAAGTTCTTCTGGAAACTTTGGGCTCCCTTTACATATCACTCTCTTAGGGAAAAATAATTGCAGCGGCTCAAAGCCAGCTACAGTGCCAAGGACTTCGTGTGCATTATCTCACTGAATCTTCAGGACCACCTTCGGTGGCATCATTGTTATTCTCATTTTACAGTTGAGGAAATGAAGGCATCAAGAGGTCAAACAATCCATCCAAGGGTGCATGAGCAGGAAGTGGCAGAGCTGGGACTTGAACTCAAGACATGGGGCTCTCAACCATTTGCCACATCCCCCCAGCTGGCAAGCAGTAAGGCCGGTACTGCTGTCAGACATTCCCCACCTCCCTGGAATGACCCTGATTCTGAAGCCCCGTCAGAGATGTGCTGGGGGTGAAGAGGGGGTATCATCTACTCTGCATTCCAGTGTCCTTAGCCCAGAGGGGCTCATTACACTTGAGGACCGGCACTCATCTTCCAGGAGAGACAGGACACTTGTAGAAGTTACAAAATCAGGCCAAGCGAGATGCACGTCTAGCTCAGGCACTTACTAGATGGTGACAGTAGACACTTCGGTAGCCATGGTCTCCTGCTGTGTCAAGTGGGAACACTTAGCTCCCAGAACACACACTTAGTTGTGGGGAGAGCCGAGCACAGTGCCTGGCACAGAGGGGTCTCCATTGTGGATGTTTCCCCAAGCCTCTAGCCCATCCCCTAGCAGAAGTGCTTTCTAGGGCATGCCATTGATCCATTTGGTTGTCTGGTGCTGCCTACAGACCCTTTCTGGGTTAAAAAAAATGCTTTTAAATGCATTAAATAAATAACCTAGGATTACAAAGGAAACTGATTACTGTACACTGCAATTTATAATCTCTCACGTGTGCTTCTTGATGAATATATTCAGTATAACAAGATCTAGCAATGAGTCTAGTGACTACCATAAACTTTGAGGTAGTGATGAACATAAATGATTTTTTGAGAAACCTGCAACAACTGTAATATGATGTGAAAAAGCTGTAATTCTGCTGGTGACAGTTACAGACACAGCTAAAAGCACTGTGGCTTTACTGCCCTGGAGACAGGTCCGCCTGCTCCTCCTCTCATTAGCTGTATGATCTGGGCCAACCTACTTAGCTTCTCTGTGCCTATCTCCTTCCTCAACTATAAAATGGGGACTCTGTGAGGATGTAATAATTTAATGTACATATATAAAGAACTTGGAGTTAGGATTCTGACATAGCAGGTACTCTAAGTTTTAGCTCTTATTGTTATTTACAATTGACTTCTATAGATCAGAGGTCAGAGATCTCTCTGGATCATTTACCCAACCCCAGGGCAAAGCCTTACCTCCAGCTAGTAAAGAAACATGACTCCAAAATCAAACATAATACTATGCCATTTTTATGCTTTTGGAGTCTGAAATATGTGCTTGTTTATATTGCGGTAACACCGGTTTACAACACTATGTGATTTAGAGGCACAGGCTCACACCTGTTCAGATGTGTGTCACCATGTTGCACCTCCCACCCAAGGCACCCCTAGCCCTCCACCACAGCCCATTGGGCTCCTTCCCCCTTTAGGTCCCTACTTCTACCCCCTCCTTCTACTAGCAGCACTTGTGGAGTCAGAGCTTTAGGGTTTGTTTTGATTTAGTTTTGTCTGTTCCTTTGTTTTGTTTCTTCATATTCTACATATGAGTGACACTGTCCAGCATTTGTGTTTCTTCTTCTGATTTATTTCAACTAACACAATGTCTTTCAGTTCTATCTATGTTGTTACAAATGGCAAGATTTCATCCTTTTTCATAGCTGAGTAGTATTCTCTGGTGTATGTATATCACATCTTTATCCACTCCTATGCCATTAGGTGGTTTCCTTAAGCTGGCAATTGTAAATAATGCTGCAATGAACATAGGAGTGTGTATCCATACAAATTAGTGTTTTTGCATTCTTTGGGTAGATACTGGGAATGGAATTGCTGAATCATATGGCAGATATATTTTTAATAGTTTCAGGCACCTCCATACTGTTTCCCCAGGGCTGAACAAGTCTACATTTTCAACAGTGAAGTTTGGGATCTTAAATGTCTCCTTGAAAACACTGTCAGGTCAGGGCTTCTGGGGCTGAGAAGCAAGCTCTTTTTCTACCCCTGGGCCTCACTTCAGGACAGTTGCCAAAGCCTCTCTCTCTGTAGTGTCCCTGGTGACCTCACTTGCTGCTTTTTCCCTGCTGCCCAAGGTGCTGTAGTTATAAGCTCTTCGTGGTCCCAGGATCCCCACTTAAGAGCCTGGAATTTACCTATAAACTTGTAACAAGTTAGAGGGTAATTTGGAACCCAAAAGCACTCCCTAATTTATTGCAGTTGTCAGGGGTCAGGGAAGGGCTTCCAGAGGATCAAAACATCCCTTCACCCTGCGGACCCGGAAAGAGGTGAAGACTCGCCGAAGGCCACAGGGTAGTTCACTGGAAATGGAGCTGGTCAAGGTCTGATAGTGAGCAGGAGGGAGAGCTGGCAGGTCCAAGAGCCATAGAATCTCAGTGTTAAAAAGTTAAATTTAGTGCTATTCCCATTACATCACCCACCTCTCAGAATTATACCCCAAATCCTATTGTTTCAGGTAACAACTGGAAATATTGTTTTCGTCAAGACCATAATTGCTACTTCCCTTTCCATACACCCATTTTGGAAAAGCAGACAATGCTTCATCTCCTTCTCCCACTTCTCCCCAAAGCCCCCTAAGGTGGGCCTCCTGTACCCAACAGCCTGAATTTCCTCCTAATCTATTCTAGGCGTGGGCAAGTCCTGCCTGTTTGCCAACCATTTCTACAAATATTTCTATTGGCCTGGGCCCAAAATCAGTTTGCCAAACTACATTATTGGATTTCCCTGTTGCCTTGAATCTCCTAGAATATACTAGACCATGTCTGCCTCCCTTCTGCTGGCCCAGTACTAAGTATCAGGTCTGGCATGGAATGGACACTCAGTCTTTGAGAAACGAATCAATGTGGTTCTTGAAATAAGACGCTGGTATTGGGCCTCCTCTGGTGGCGCAGCGGTTGAGCACTGGGCTGTGAGGCTGCCCGCAGCCTCTGCAGCGCCAGTTCATTCCCCGGCCGCCGACGAGGGCCCCACAAAAAAAAAAAAAAAAATGCTGGTATTACAAGAGATAGCGATAGGAAGAAGACACAGCTGGCCCTGCCCTCCAGAAGCTTAGAGCTTACTTATGCAGAGAAATATAGAGAAAGTCACAGAAATATGTGACCAGAGAGCCAGGTCACCATGTTTGACTTCCCTGCAGGCCAAGCAGAGGCCAGAGCCACTCTATCCAGGGTGGACTGTAAAGGCAGTTGTGTGCAAGAGCATGGCAGGTCAGGTTACAGAGGCAGCATCTGGGATCAAAGTGGGCACTGAGCCAAGTTTCAGACAATAAAAAGGCCAGGGGGATGGTGCAGGTGGGAAAATCAGATATAATTTTCAGAAATTAAGACACAAAGCTAGCGAAAGAAGGTTGAGAGTGGAAAATAAAGATTCTGGAAATGTTTCTTCAACGCCCAGTATGTAGCTACAGAGGCTTATTAATAAAGTGGAGAAGGAACGGGCCAGAGATGGAAGGCAGGGGATATTATGAAAAGTGTCTGGATGAGAGTAGAAGCAGTGAGAATAGAAAGACAGAGCCAGGGGAAAGATGGCTAAGGAACCAATTCCATCTGATGGCTTTGAAGCTGATGACATCACCATTGAAAGGGGGCAAATCACTGGAGGGGAGGGAGTGTAGGTTTAATTCTTCTCACTTCTAAATCTGAATGATTTTCTTCTAATATCAGGTAGAAGATAGGATGTCCACTTTCACCACTGCTATTCAACATAGTATTGGAAACCCTAGGTAGAGTGATCAGGCAAGACAAAAATATAAAAGGAACATAAAATGGGAAAGAAGAACAAAACTATCACTGTTTGCAGATGACATGATAATACACATAGAGAAGCCTAAAGACACCACTAAAAAAAACTCTTAGAAACATTAAGTCACTACAGTGAAGTGGCAGGATACAAAATCAATAAATACACAAAAGCCTGTTGTGTTCCCATATGCAAACAACAAATCAGAAGAGGAAGAAATCAAGAAAATAATTCCATTTATAATTGAATTGTATCAAAAAGAATTAAGCAGCTAGGAATTAACAAAGGAGACGAATGACCTATACAATGAAAACTATAAGGCGTTGTTAAAAATAAAAAAGTAAGAGAGGACAGAAGGAAATGGAAAGATATTCCCTGTTCATTGATTGGAAGAATTGACATTTAAAATGGCCACCTTACCCAAAGCAATATACAGATACGATGCAATTCTTATTAAGATCCCAATGTTGGGCTTCCCCAGTGGCACAGCGGTTGAGCGCTGGGCTGCGAAGCTGCCCGCAGCCTGTGCAGCACCGGTTTGATCCCCGGCCGCCAGCGAGGGTCCCACATAGCGCACAGACCTCTCCTGTCGCCCGCTGCTCCCCTCAGCAGTGTACTTCATCAGTCTGCCTGTTCTGCTCCCCGCTCTGGCTCTGGAGAAGTCTCTCACCCTCCCACGCTTCTGACTGTACCCAGTGCTTGTATAAATAAATCTTAAAAAAAAAAAACACCCAATGTTTTCTTTTTCTTTTTTTTTTTTAAATATTTATTTTTTTATTTATACTAGAACTGGGGTACAAGCCAGATCCACTGGAAGATGAGAGGATTCACCAGAGACAGAGCGGGGAACAGAACAGGCAGACTGACGAAATGCACTGCTGAGGGGAGCAGCGGGAGCAACAGGAGAGGTCTGTTGCACCACGTGGGACCCTCACCGGCTGGGATGGAACCGGCATTGCAGAGGCTGCGGACAGCTTCACAGCGCTGCGCTCAACCACCTGCACCACCAGGGGAGGCCCAGCCCAATGTTTTCTTTAAGGAAATAGGGCAAACATTACTGAAATATATAAAGAACCACAAAGCTTCATTATTTTTTCCTTGACTTGGAAGGAAATACAGGTGAAACAGTACATGACATACACCTCAGTAACATCTTTAAAGACACATCACCCAAAGCAGTGATAGTGAAGGCAAAGATAAACAGCTGGGACTAAATCAAATTAAAGAGATTCTGTACAGCAAAAGAGACAGTAACCAAAACAAAGAGACACCCCACCGATTGGGAGAAAACTTTTGCACACAACACTAATGATAAAGGACTGATCACAAAAATCTTCAAAGAGCTGATGAGACTCAACAAAAACAAAGTAAATAATCCAGTCACAAAATGGGCAGAAGAGGGCCTCCCTGGAGGCACAGTGATTGACTGCTGGGTTGTGAAGCTGCCCGCAGCCTCTACAGCGCTGGTTTGATACCCGGCTGCTCCCCGACCACCGGAGGAGGGTCCTACGTGGCATGCAGACCTCTCCTGCCGCCCTCTGCTCCCCTCAGCAGTGTACTTCGGTCCTTCTGCCTGCTCTGCTCCCTGCTCTGGCTCTGGTGAATTCTCTCACCCTCCCGCGCTTCTGACTGTACCCAGTGCTTGTATAAATAAATAAAAATAAATCTTAAAAAAATGGGCAGAAGAGCTAAAAAGAAACTTCTCCAAAGAGGAAATGCAAATGGCCAACAGGCATATGAAAAAAATGTTCAACATCACTTGTAATCAGGGAAATGCAAATCAAAACTACAATGAGATACCATCTCACACCAGTGAGAATGGCACATATTAAAAAGACTAGCAACAACAAATGTTGGTGAGGATGTGGAGAAAAGGGAACTCTCCTGCACTGCTGGTGGGAGTGAAAGCTGGTCCAGCCACTGTGGAGAGCTGTGTGGAGATTCCTCAACCTGCTACAATGGAGCTAAATGATCCAGCAATTCCACTCCTAGGTATTTACCCAAAGGACACAGAAACATTAATTCAAAAGGGTACCTGCACCCCTATGTTTATAGCAGCACTATTTACGATAGGTAAGCTATGGAAGCAACCCAAATGCCCAAAAATAGATGACTGTATCAAGAAGATGTGGTACATATACACAATGGAATATTACTCAGCAATCAAAATAGATAAACTCATGCAATTTGCAGCAACATGGATGGAGCTGGAAGGGATCATGCTCAGTGAAATACGCCAGAAAGAAAATGAAAAATACCGGATGGTCTCAGTCATAGCAGGAATGTAGAAAACCTAAATAAGGGACCAGGAAAAAACCTAATTATAATAAAGTAAAAATCAAAATCAACAAGCAACAAGCAACTATAAACCAGAGGCACACTACAGCGGGAGAGGAGGGTATAGGATCAAAACAAGGGGGGTGGGAATTGTATGGGGACTATAACCAAGATGAAAATGCATACATTGTGCAAAAATGAAAAATGATGTAAAAATGTATAAAATTCAAAAAAATTAAAAAATGAACCACAAAGACTCTGAATATGCAAAGTAATTCTGACCAAAAAGAACAGAGGTATTACAATTGCAGACTTCAGATTATACTACAAAGCAAGAGGAATCAAAACAATATGGTATTGGAATAAAAATAGATAAACAGAATAGAATTGAGAGTTAAGAAAGAAACCTATAACTATATGGACAGTTAATTTATACAGTGGAGAAAAGAAAGACTATTAAATGAATGGTGATGGGAAAATTGGACAGCCACATGCAAAAGAATAAATCTGGACCATTATCTCACACCATACACAAAAATGAACTCACAATGGATTAAAAATTTGGATGTAAGATAAGAAACAATAAAACACATTGGAGAAAATACAGGCAAAACATTCCATGACATTAGCTTTGGTGATGTCTTTGGGGACTCAATACCAATGGTAAGGGAAACAAAAACAAAAATAAATGAATGAGACTATATTTATCAAAAAGCTTTTGCACTGTGAAAGAAATTTTCAGTAAAACAAAGAGACACCATACCAAATGGGAGAAGATAGTTACACATCATATATCTGACAAGGGACTAATATCTAGGATCTACAAAGAACTCATACAACACAATAAAAAGAAATTAAATGACCCAAACAAAAAATGGGCAGAAAGCTAAATAGACACCCCTCCAAAAAAGACATACAGATGGCCAACAGGCACATGAAAAATGTTAATCACCATTTCTCAGGAAAATGCAAATCAAAACCACAATGAGACATCACTTCATATCCGTGAGAATGGTCCATATCAAAAAGACCAGAAACAACAAGTGTTTGCACAGGTGGAGAAAAAGGAAACTTTGTACATTGTTGGTGGGAATATACACTGATCTAACCTCTATGAAAACATTATGGAAACTTCTAATAACATTAAAAATAGAACTACTATATGATGTGGCAATTCCACTATCAATATCTATCTTAAGAATGAGAAAGCACTAATTTGAAAAGATACGCGCATGCCTATGTTCACTGCCGCATTATTTACAATAGCCAAGCTACGAAAACAGTCTAAGTGCCCAACAACAGATGAGTGGATAAAGATGCATTATATATTCTCCAGGTATATTTAAAAAAAAAAAGACGAAATCCTGCCATTTGCAACAACATGTATGGAACTGGGAGGGAATATATTAAGCAAAATAAGTCAGAAGAAGAAAGAAAAATACCAGACAATTTCACTCATATGTGGAATATAAAAAGCAAAGGAAAGGAGAAGGTAAAAACAAAACAAAGCAAAGCCTTCAAATCTGACAGCAGAACGGAGGCTACCAGAAGGGTAGGGTGGGGGGATGGGATCCGAAGAGAAAGGAGCTCAATGGACTATGATGGAAGATTTGGTGCGCTGGTGGTGGAGTAGGGTGAGAGCATGCATTTGCAGAGGGGTGAGCCTATGCCCCTGAAACATATACCGTGTTGTAAAGCAATATTACCTCAATAAACATAATTTTTTTTAAAAAAAGATTTCAGGTTCTATCCCAGGCCTTCTGAAAAACAATCTGTACTTTGTTTCTTAAACTTTAACATACAGTCATCTAGGGAGCTTGTCATCTAAAACACTGGCCATGGGCCTCACACTGAGTTAGCAAGGAACTAGGACCCCAAAAGGGGCCATGGTACAGGGGATGGAACATTTAACAGAAGGGCCCAAGGGAAACTGAGGGAATAAGGGCTATAGGGTTATTTGTGGGGCCTCCTTCAGGCAGGTAGGAAAGCAGTTCCTGAGAAGTCCCTCCCCAGTCCCCCCAGAAGTTGCTCAGTGTTGGGCCTGCCTGGACCAACGGTGGTTTGGTGGCCCCCACCCTCAAGGAATCTAGCCTAACTCTAGGCAGGGGGAGGGGCTCAAGTAGTGATTTGGTCCAGAGTCCTGCCTCAGAATGTCAAGTCTTCTGAGAATGTGTTCTCTGAGGAATTTGCATGATGGTTTGCAGCTGGCTAAAGAATCAGAGTTTGGGGGCACCAGCAAACATCTCTACAGTTCAGAGATACAACGAGGAGAAGAGAGAATTGTCCTAACTCATATGCTTTCATTGGGAATGTGACTCACAGAGTAGCCCTCTGTAACAGTGCTATTACATGAGCGAAGCGTGTGTGTGTGTGTGTGTGTGTGTGTTTTAATGAAGGAATGATGACTATTCAAGGAACTGCATCAGGTAGTGAAAGTATGAGTGGTTATTATTTTCTTCTTTGTACTTTTCTGGGTTGCCCAAAATTAACCTGTGTTAATCTGCAATAAATAAAGGCTTTGTTTAAAGAACCAAATCAATACAAAGAAAAAACAGTGGCAATATACAGCAACTGCTGAGTTCTGTGCCATAGGTAATTAATTGTATAGGGATTCCAGGGAGATTCCCAAGGTGAAAGATGGAGTAAGGGCATAGAAAAGGGGTGTCTAAGGTCACCAAGCCTTTATTCTGAAGTCAAAAGTCAAAAATCGAATCTTGTACTGCAAATTGCCCAAAATTGGTCAGGACTTAACATGGCAACTGGGTTCATTTCTAGAAGCAAAGAAGCTTAGAACTAGAAGAATCTGAGAGATAACAGGATCAACCCTATGCTCTTCTTATTAAGAGGGAATTGAGACCCAGAGAGGGTCTCAGCTCTCTACCTTGGAACAGGCTCATCTCTGCCTGCATCACCCTCCCTTCCGCCCCGAGTGCTGAGCCAATTCCCACTCTGAGATGTGGTTCAGATATCACATCAAATATGCAGTGGATTAGGCGCTCTCCTCTGTGCTCAGAATACACGCCATGCACTCCTTTATCATTCATCTGACAAATTAGTGAGCACCTACTGTGTGTCAGGCACTTTTCTAGGCCCTCAGGACATACCCGTGACCAAAAATCTCTGCCCTGGATGAGCAGTGATTAAATCCCAGAATTTCTTCATTCAGCAAATATGCATGGATCACCTGTGTAGGGGCCCCAGGTGAAGCGTAAGCTGTTTGAAGTTCAGTGTAACAGTTCCCAGCTTTGGACTCTTCCCTTCCCTCTACTGTCAGTGTCCTGTGGACACAATGAATGTTTAGTGAATAAATGAACAACGAAATGGCTAAGATGACAACAGCAACCTCAAGATGAGTCTGGCACTGAAACCCTAGTCCCCTACAGCTAGAGGGCGTTCTCCTGCCCTCCACTTCTATCAATCCCACTCTCCATTCCCTCTGGTCAGCGGGGAGAAGAGGATCAAAGAGTTGGTCCCCTCACCATATGTATTTTGGAAAGAATAGATTCCCCACCAGGGGCCTTCTCTGGGGACAGAGAGAAGGCCCCAGCTTCCTACTTCCCTGCTGCAAAGCTTGGGGCAAGCGAGAAGCACCCTCCCGTAGGGCCTGGAGGTTCCGTCACTTTGCACAGGGACTGATCGTTTTGAGGTACATTTCGTTTGTGGTTAAAGTTTTGGTTCAATACAAAGCCACCTCTGGGACCTCAGAGACACCCCGCACCCACCGGCAGCCCTGGGCACCTGGATCTGTCCCTCTGCGCCAGAGGTCGCGCCTGCACGGGGCAACTGGAGAGGCTCCGCCCTCTGCTGGGCGCCGCCGGTCTCCGCGGCTCTGCGGGGCTGGGCGGCCACCGGGCGGGCAGAAGCCGGTCGGCTTCCAGGGAGCCACCTGTTCGTGAGGTGCTGGGGGACCCTGACTCATCCCGGGGAATGTGCCCGCACCGGCTGCCCCCGCGGGCTCGCCGCCTGCGCACGCGCCTGCTGACTAGCCAAGAGCATGAAAAGCAGCCCCCTGGGAGACCCCCATGGCAGCAGCTGCTCCCCACAGCCTCGCCCTGCGCCCTGCGGGGATCAGGGGGCCAGGGAAGCTGCCAACGCCAGAAGTCCCGCTCTCACTGAGTCTTCACAACCAGCCTGAGATAGGGGTCGTGTTTTTTGTTTTCACTTTCAGTCCCTGGTTTACAGGTCTGGAAAAATAGTGGTCATTTTATTACATGGGCCTTAACAGAGGAGGAAACTGAGGGTCGAGAGATAGATGAAGTGAGGGCTAGGACCAGGCTGCTAAGAAGCAGAGGAGAGACTAGATTAACAAGTTATTTTTTTTAAAGATTTACTTATTTATGCATACAAGAACTGGGTGTAATCCAGAGGTGCAGGGGCTGGGGTGGTGGTGGTGGTGGTTAGAGGATTCACCAGAGAGGGTGGGGAACAGAACAGGCAAATCTACTGAAACACACTGCTGAGGGGAGCAGCCGGTGAGGCAGGAGAGGTCTGCGGTGCCATGTGGGTAGCTCCCTGGCCTGCCAGGGATCAAACTCTTGTGTTGCAGTGACTGGTGAGAGCTTCACAGCACTGTCTTTAACCCCTGCACCACCAGGGAGGCCCTAACAAGTTATTTCTGTCTCCAAAGTTCAAAGTACACTTTCGGAAGCATCAGGCTGCCTTGTTCTCCTAATTGCCCTCCTCCCCCATCACCCCCCAACACACACACACACACACACACACACTCACACTCAAGATAGCTCTGTAAAAAAAAAAATAAACCATACCTATAACCACAATGGGAACAATGTAGATGTATATATGTGTGACTCTGGTATAGACAAAGTCTTTTTAAACAACATAATACACAACACAAAAGCCATGAAGGAATGGTTGGTCCCCCAAAAGATGTGTCCATGTCTCTGTCCCCAGAACATGTGAATGTTCCCTTATTTGGAAAACAGTGGAAAATGGGCCTTTGCAGGAGTAATTAACTTAACGATCTTGAGATGAAGATATTATTCTGCATGATTTTAAGAGGACCCTAAGTTCAAGGACAAGTATCCTTTTAACACAGACACACGAGAAGATACACACAGGGGAGAGGGTGATGGGAAGAGGAAGGCAGATATTGGAGTGTGGGGCCACAGAACAAAGAAACTGTGTATTGCTGGCTGCCACCAGAGGATGGACAGGGCAAGGAAGGATGTTTCCCAGAGGCTCCAGAGAGAGCACCTTGATTTCAGACTTCTGGCCTCCACAACCATGATGTTGTAGAAATGAATTCTAGCCTTTTTCCCAGGCAGAGGGTAGTGCGTCCCACTATCTGTGGTACTTCAGGAATGGTGAGGTCAGGAGATTTATTACTCATGCATGAGGTCCCAGACCTGGGTAGCCCCTTAAGGTCTGAGCACCGGTTTAAAGACCAAGGGTTCCCTTTATACACATCTGTGTCCATATCTGTTACATTGATAGCATCGTTTTTCAGCAGGCATAACCATTTGCAGCAAAGTCCCCAGACAAGGCAGGCAAGGCAAGGGGGGAATGATGCAGGAATTCGGGGATGACCTTGGGGAGAGAGAGAGGCCAACTTGGCTGGCTGCCTGACCTTGTAGATAATAGTGCTGAGGCCCTGGCCATGAATCTTGAAAGGGAAGGAGCTGTAAGTAAGCAAACGTGTTGATTATGTGTGCATTGGAATGTTCATTGCACCTGTGCTGATAGTTCTGCTGGAATCTTTATTATAATCATTTGCTCAATAATATATTTTCCCATCATTGAGAGAATGAATTTCTGTTGTTTTAAGTTACCATGTTTGTGGCAATTTGTTACAGCAGTATCAGGAAACAAATACAACCTGTCTCATATTTTTAAAAAAGTCCAACTTAAAATGCATCACAAACTAACCTTATTTTTTTTTTTTTTTTTTTTTTTAAATTTTCTAGAGGCATGTCTTATTTATCCATCTATTTATTGTTTGTTTTGTTTGATACATGCACTGGGTACAGTCAGAAGCGTGGGAGGGTGAGAGAATTCACCAGAGCCAGAGCGGGGAGCAGAGCAGGCAGAAGGACCGAAGTACACTGCTGAGGGGAGCAGCGGGCGGCAGGAGAGGTCTGCGAGCCATGTGGGACCCTCCTCTGGTGGCCGGGGAGCAGCCGGGGATCGAACCGGCTGCAGAGGCTGCAGGCAGCTTCGCAACCCAGCGCCCAACCGCTGCGCCACCGGGGAGGCCCACAAACTAACCTTATTAAGGTAATTATTTCACTCTACATTGGTTTATCAAATCATCACATTGTATACCTGAAACTTACACAATATGTTAATTATGTTACAATGAAGATGAAAAATACATTGCGACTTAAATGTAAAATGATAAAACTTTTAGAAAAAGGAAACTGTTTGGAATCTAGAGCTAGGCATGTGAGTTAGACCTTATACTTGACAATCAAAATCTGAGATGAACAAACAATACACTGAAAGGGTATGATGAGCATAAGAAGATATATTTAATCACTTGCCTTTAGGGACATGCAAATTAAAACCACCAGAAAATATCACTAAGCACCTATCAGATGGCTAAAATTTAAAAAAAAAAAAGTTCTTCACCAAATACTAATGAAGATGTCAGGAAACTGGATCTCTCATACATTATTCGTGGGGTATAAAGTGGTATGGCCATTCTGGAAAACACTTTGGCAAGTTCCTTTAATAGCTGCACTTGCCCTTACCTAAGCAATCTCACTCTGGGACATTTATCCTAGAGAAATGAAAACTTCTGCCCATATAAAAAAACTGCTACGTGATTGTTCATAGCAGCATTATTTGGATAGTCAAAAGCTAGAAATAATCCAACTTTTCTCCAACAGTTGTCCAAATGGACAATCTACCTGTTGTACATCCACATTGTGAAAAACTATTCAGCAATGCAAAGGAGCAGACTGTTGATACACACAACTTGGCCAAGTCTCCAGAAAATTATGCTGACTGGAACAAAGCAATCTCTAAAGGTTATAGACTGTATGATTTCATTTACATAACATCACTGAAATGACCTAATTTTAGAAATGGAGAACAGATCAGTGATTGCCAGGGGTTAAGGAGGAGGTGGGTGTGGGAGGAAAGTGGGTGTGGCTTTGAAAGGATGTGGCTTTGAAAGGTGTGGCTTTGAAAGGATCCTCGTAGCCATGGAAATCTGTATCTCAACTGTATTTTTTTTAAAGATTTATTTATTTGTGCATACAAGAACAGGGGTACAGGCCAGAGGTGCAGGGGGTGAGAGGATTCACCAGAGACAGAGGGGAACAGAACAGGCAGATTGACTGAAATACACTGCTGACGGGAGCAGCGGGCGAGTCAGGAGGGGTCTGCTGCGCCATGTGGGTAGCTCCCTGGCCGGGGATCGAACTCATGCTGCAGTGGCTGCAGATTACTTCATAGGTTGTGCTTTAACCCTTTGCGCCACCAGCGAGGCCCTCAACTGTGTTAATGTGACTGTCCTGCTAGTAATATCGTACGACAATTTTGCAAGGGGCTGCCATTGACGAAGACTGGGTGAAGGGTCTATGAGATCTCTATTATTTCTTTTTTTTTTTAAGATTTATTTATTTATTTATTTATTTATTTATTTATTTATTTATTTATTTATACAAGCACTGGGTTCAGTCAGAAGCGCGGGAGGGTGAGAGAATTCACCAGAGCCAGAGCGGTGAACAGAACAGGCAGACTGACGAAATACACTGCTGAGGGGAGCAGCTGGCGGCAGGAGAGGTCTGCGTGCCATGTGGGACCCTCACCGGTGCCCGGGGATTGAACCAGCGCTGCAGAGGCTGCGGGCAGCTTCGCAGCCCAGTGCTCAACTGCTGCACCACCAGGGGAGGCCCCCTATTATTCCTTAAACTGCATGTGAATCTACAATTACAGTAGTCCCTCCTCACCTGCACTCACACTATCTGTGGTTTCAGTTACCCCCAGTCAACCATAGTCTCAAAATATTACATATGTAACAGAGGCATCTCCATTAAAGGTGGGGGGCGGGAGTGGGGGGGTTGTGCCAGGTCCCTGCCCTTGGACTAGCTCCTGGGAACTGGGAGGGGGAGGGGGCGCTGAGCAGCCTGGTGAAGCTATAACACAAAAAGCAGGTGGGCTGGGGGAGACATAAGGAGAAGAAGGGTGCTTGCTTTTCAGCTGTGGACTTGGACCAGGGACTTGAGGAACTTGGAGGAGACACATGGGAAGGCTGAGAACGGCAGCCATTATCTTGATTTGTACTTAGAGTTTGCTCCTTTTGTCCCAGACTTGCCTGGCCCTTTTCACAGTTTTCCTGTGGCTCCCTGCCTGAAGATGCCTCAGATTTGTGGCAAGCTTTCGAGCTTCTATGACCCCGCTTCAACCCAACCTTTGTGGCTAGACATTTACCCATGAGGGGATGGCTAACATTGGGTGTTTTACTGGGAACTATTATTTTTTTTATTCTCTCTCTACGAACACTAATCCTATTAGAGTTCTGTCACACTAAGAATGCTTTGTCTTTTTTTATCTTTTTTAATTTTTTTATTTAAATTTTATTTTTATATTCCCCATACAATTACAACCCCCTTATTTTGACCCCAATACCTCCTTTCCCTGCCCCCCAACCCCTATAGAGTGTCTCTGGTTCATAGTTGTTTGTTGATTTTGATATTGTCTTTCTTATAGTTATTCTTTTTCCTGGTCCCTTATATAAGTTCTCTAGATTCCTGCTATGAGTGAGACCATCTGGTATTTTTCTTTTTCTTTCTGGCTTATTTCGCTGAGCAATTTCCCTTCCAGCTCCATCCATGTTGCTGCAAATTGCATGTGTTTATCTTTTTTGAATGCTGAGTAATATTCCATGGTGTATATGCACCATATCTTCTTGATCCAGTCATCTATTTTTGGGCATTTGGGTTGTTTCCAAAGCTTAGCTATTGTAAACAGTGCTGCTATAAACATAGGGGTGCAGGTGTTCTTTGGAATTGATGTTTCTGTGTCCTTTGGGTAAATACCTAGGAGTGGAATTGCTGGATCATATGGAAGCTCTATGTTTAGTAGGTCCAGAAATCTCCACACACCTCTCCATAGTGGTTGGACCAGTTTGCACTCCCACCAACAGTACAGGAGTGTTCCTTTTCCTACACAACCTCGCCAACATTTGTTGTTGCTAGTTTTTTTAATATGTGCCATTCTCACTGGTATCTCATGGTAGTTTTGATTTGCATTTCCCTGATGACAAGTGATGTTGAACATTTTTTCATATGCCTGCTGGCCATTTGCATTTCCTCTTCAGAGAAGTTTCTTTTTAGCTCTTCTGCCCATTTTTTGACTGGATTATTTTCTCTGTTTTTGTTGAGTCTCATCAGATCTTTGTAGATTTTTGTGATCAGTCCTTTGTCATTAGTGTTGTGTGCAAAAATGTTCTCCCAGTCGGTGGGGTTTCTCTTTGTTTTTGTTGTTGTCTCTTTTGCTGTGCAGAAGCTCTTTAATTTGATGTAGTCCCAGCTGTTTATCTTTGCCTTCACTGTCACTGCTTTGGGTGATGTGGCTGTAAAGATGTCTTTGATGTGTATGTCATGTAGTGTTTCACCTATATTTCCTATGTATTTTATGGTTTCAGGTCTTATGTCTAGTTCTTTAATCCATTTTCAGTTGATTTTTGTGTATGGTATGAGGTAGTGGTCAAGCTTCATTCTTTTGCATGTAGCGACCCAGTTTTCCCAGCACCATTTATTGAACAAACTTTCTTTGCTCCAATGCATATTCTTTGCTCCTTTGTCAAAGATTAGTTAACCAAAATTCTGTGGGTTTATTTCTGTATTTTCTATTTGATTCCATTGGTCTGTGCATCTGTTCTTGTTCCAATACCATGCAGTTTTGATGATTATGGCTTTGTAGTATAGCCTGAAATCTGGGAGTGTGATGCCTCCATTCCCTTCTTTTTTTTCAGGAGAGATTTGGCTATTCGGGGTTTTTGGTGATTCCATATGAATTTCATCAATAATTGTTCTATTTCTTTGAAGAATGACATTGAAATTTTGATTGGAATAGCATTGAATCTGTATATTGCTTTTGGTAGGATGGCCATTTTAATAATGTTTATTCTTCCAATCCATGAGCAGGGGATGTCTTTCCATTTCTTTGTGTCTTCTTCTATTTCTTTTAACAGTGTTTTATAGTTTTCTTTGTATAGGTCCTTTACCTCTTTTGTTAGATTTATTCCCAAGTATTTGATTTTTTTTGTTTCAATAATAAAAGGGATGGTTTTTTTAATTTCTTCTTCTTCAGATTTATTGTTTGTGTATAGGAAGGCTACTGACTTTTGCGTGTTGATTTTGTATCCTGCCACTTTACTGAACTGATTGATGAGTTGAATTAGTTCTTCTGTGGAGTTTTTGGGGTTCTCTATGTATATTATCATAGCATCTACAAATAGTGATAGTTTGACTTCTTCTTTTCCTATTTGGATTCCTTGTATGTCTTTCTCTTGTCTTATTGCTCTGGCTAGGACTTCCAGTATTATATTGAAAAGCAGTGGTGAGAGTGGTCATCCTTGTCTTGTTCCATATCTTAATGGAAATGCTTTCAACTTTTCACCATTGAGAATGATAATTGCTGTTGGCTTGTCATATATGGCCTTTATGATGTTGAGGTATGTTCCTTGTATCCCAAGAATTTCAAGGGCTTTTATCATGAATGGGTGTTGCACTTTGTCGAAAGCTTTCTCAGCATCTATTGATATTATCATATGGTTTTTATATTTCTTTTTGTTGATGTGTTGGATAACGTTGATTGATTTTCAGATGTTGAACCATCCTTGTGTCCCTGGCATGAATCCTACTTGGTTGTGGTGAATTATCTTATGGATACATTGTTGGATTCTGATAGCTAAAATTTTGTTGAGTATTTTTGCATCAGTGTTCATTAGGGAGATTGGCCTGTAGTTTTCCTTTTTTGTGTTGTCCTTGTTCAGTTTTGGTATTAGTGTAATGTTGGCTTGATAGAACGTGTTTGGTATTGTCCCTTCCTTCTCAATTTTTTGGAAGAGTTTGTGAAGGATAGGCACTAATTTGTCTCTGAATGTTTGGTAGAATTCATTTGTAAATCCATCAGGTCCTGGGCTTTTGTTTTTGAGGAGGTTTTTGATGACCATTTAAATTTCGCTGCTTGCAATTGGTCTGTTTAGGTATTCTATTTCTTCTTTATCTAGCTTTGGGTGATTGTAGAGTTGTAGGAATTTGTCCATCTCCTCTAGATTGTTGAACTTGTTTCCATATAACTGTTCATAGTAGTTACTGATTATTCTTTTGATTTCTGCTGTGTCCGTTGTGATTTCTCCTCTTTCATTGATGATCCTCTTTATTTGTGCTTTCTCCCTTTTTTCATTTGTGAGCCTGCCTAGGGGTTTGTCTATTTTATTTATTTTTTCGAAGAACTAGCTCTTGGTTTCATTGATCTTTTAGATTGTTTTTTTAGTTTCAATTTCATTTATTTCTGCTTTGGTTTTTTATTATTTCCTTTCTTCTACTGGTTTTGGGGGTTTTTTGTTGTTCTTTTTCTAGATCTTTGAGCTTCAAGATTAGGTTGTTTCTTTGAGTTCTTTCTTGTTTTTTGATGTGAGCTTCTATTGCTATATATTTTCCTCTTATTACTGCTTTTGCTGCATCCCATACATTTAGGATATTGGTGTCCTCCTTGTCATTCAATTCAAAGAATTTTTTAATTTTTTCTTTGATCTCCTCATTAGTCCAGTGGTCTTCTAGTAGTGTGGTTTTCAATCTCCATGAGGTAGGAGAGTTCCTTACCTTCTTTTTATGGTTTATTTCTAGTTTGATGCCTTCATGGTCAGAAAAGATGGTTGGTATGATTTCAATCTTGGTGTATCTGTTGATGTTTGTCTTGTGTCCCAGTATGTGATCGATCCTGGAGAATGATATATGTGCACTTGAGGAAAATGTGTACTCCGTTTTTTTTGGGTTTAGTGTTCTATAGATGTCTGTTAAGCCCAAGCGTTCTAGGTCCTTTTATTTCTGTGTCTTCAAGAGTGCTTATTCGTTCTTCCATTTCATCTATTCTGCTTTCATTGCTTTTCCCAGAGTTCTTTAGTGCCTCCATTAATTCTTTGATCTCCTGCATTTCTTTTACTTCCCTCTTTAGGGACTCAATTTCATTCTTCTGATAGTTGATTATTTTTCTGTTATCATTGTTTTCCTTTATGAGTTCTGTCATTTTTTTAATCATGGCAATTTGAAGTTCCCTTTCTGGAAGGCTCAGAAGTTCTTCCAAGTTACTGTTGTTGCAATCTGGGGGGTGGTTTTCTTCTTGTGGTGTGCTTTTTTCCTGAGGAGTTGCTAGGTTGCGTGTGGTTCTTCTATTCCCTACTGTCTGTTTTCTAATTTGCCATATGCATTGGAACACTGTGTGCTGGGACTGGCCGGCATCTTGGGTGAACTTCTCCGCTCCCCTCTAGCTCCTCCGGGAGCCATCTGTCGGTTTCAAGCAGTCTTTACTGAAGAAAGGTCCCTGTTCTAAAATGGCGATGCAGGGACGCACTCCCCTGTGTGCCTGGTCTGCCCCGGTGGTGGGTTCCCGCTCCCCCTCTGGGCTCGGACTGCAGGCCAGAAGGGGCTTGGCGTGGGCGAAATTTCCTGCTCCTCTCTGGCTCCTCTGGGAGCCTTCTGCTGGTTTCAGGCAGTCTTTACTGAAGAAATGTCCCTGTTCTAAAATGGCGATGCGGGACGCACTCCCCATGCACCCGGTCTCGGGCACACTCTTCTGCGCGCCTGGTCTGCCCCGTCCGTGGGTGCCCACTCCCCCTCTGAGTTCGGACTGCTGGCCTGAAGGGGCCTGGCATGGGCAAACTTTCCAACTCACCACTGGCTCCTCCGGGAGCCTTCTGCAGGTTTCAAGCAGTCTTTTCTGAAGAAAGGTCCCTGTTCTATTGGGTGTTGGTGATTTTTTTTTCTGGTCGCTAGGTGGCACCAGAGATCTCTCCTAGTGTCCTTGGGGAGCTGTTTTTTTCACCCCATGGGACGGGGAACAGAGTGGGAGTGGTGGGGAAAGCCTCAACGGCTTTGAGGTGCTGTGTCTGCCTTGTGCCCCCCCCCCTCGTCGTGGGGAACCCACGCCCCGAATTTCATGCCCCCGGTCTCAGTTCCAAAGCCCACAGGTCCAGGACGTGGGCTGTAGCCCAGTTCAGTGTCCGCAGAAATGGCTCCTTTTGCACCCCGCTCCCGTGCCCGGGCACCTGGTTTCTGGTTACTCAGGGAGGGACATTCACCTCAGTGAGGGCCCCTGCGCATCTCCCCGCAAGCCTAGGTCTCAGGCACAGGGACCTGGGCAGCCGCGATCCGCGTTTGCTTTTCAAACTCGCCGCTTTTCCACGCAAGCTTACTGGCTGGCCTGGGGCTGTGTGCAGGTCTCCGGGAGTCTTTGTTTTTCTCTAATGGTGCCCGGAGCCATTCGCTCACCTCCGCTGCGAATCCTGCAGGGTTCTCCACAGCTCCAGTTCACGGGGTGTGATGGCTGAAATAGTTCCTTTCCACTCACAGTCCTGCTTGATGCATAGTTTGTTCTTGTTGGTTGTTTTAGTTTTTTGTTTTTTTCCTCCTTTCTGTTGGTCAGAGAGTGCCGACTTTGTGGGTGGGGGAGGGTAGCAGGGTTCTGAGCTTTCCTCCCTTCTAGTCCTCTTTTATGGCAAATTTCTTCTTCAGGTAGTTTGTTGGAGTTTCCTGTTTATCTTCTGTGTCCCAGTTTTCACTGGGACCTGCCGCTTTTCCTCCCTATTAACTTTTTTTTTAATGGGAGATCTTACTCGCAGCGTTTCCTCGCCACCATGTTGATCCGCCCTCCTGCTTTGTCTTTTGTGCACAAATAGCTGGATCCCTTTAGAACGTGCAAGTTTGGGGGCCAGAGTACTCCTCTGTCTGTGCACTAACCCACAAGTACAAGAGATATTGGATTGTCAGAAAAGCCATGATGTGTTTTGACTTTTCTGACAACCCAATATTTTCAGAGAGAGAGATAGGAGAGAGGCCATATTCACGTAACTCTCATTACAGTACATTGTTGTAATTGTTCTATTTTATTATTAGTTACTGTTAATCTCCTACTTTATGCCTATTTTATGACTTAAATTTTATTTTATTTTTAAGATTTATTTATACAAGAACAGGGATACAGGCCAGATTCATGGGAGGGTGAGAGGATTCACCAGAGATAGAGCAGGGAACAGAACAGGCTGACTGATGAAATACACTGCTGAGGGGAGCAGCAGGAGAGACAGGAGAGTTCTGCTGTGCCATGTGGGACCCTCCCCCGCCGGCCAGGATGGAACCAGTGCTGCAGAGGCTGCGGACAGCTTCATAGTGCTGCACTCAACTGCCTGCGCCACCAGGGGAGGCCCAGACTTAAATTTTATTATAGGTATGAATGTTTAGGAAAAAACACAGTATCTCTAGGGTTCAGTTCTATCTGTGGTTTCAGGTCCATCGAGGGTCCTGGAATGCATCCTCCACAGATAAGGGGGCACTACTGGATGTCAAAACTAAAAGTCTAATATAAAAAGAATGAGTTAGATTCACATGTCCTAACATAGAAGGGTTTCTAAGATATAGTGTTAAATGAAAAAAGCAGGTTACCTCTCAGTATATAATGTAATACCATGTATTTTTAAATACCCGCACTCATAGTATACCAAACTATGTAAACATAGAAGATGTGGAAGAAGGATCTCGATGCAGATAACAGTTTGCCTCTAGGAACCAGACTTGGGGAAGGAGGAAGATTTTAACTATGAATTGATCGCTTTTTTTTTTTTCACAATGAGAATCTATTCATACATTGCTTGTAGCGTAAATAAAATGATCCTGGACACAGCTACCATGTTCTAGGAATTTGCACAGTCTTGCTTGTCCTGATCTGACTTATCCCTCTTTCACCAGCACTGTGGACAGAAGCCAAGGCCTGAGAGCCCTGGAGCCTTAAGGAAGTGGCCCTGAGCTAATTTGGAAATGGAACTACCTTGGAGGTATGGAAGTACCACCTGGAAGGGCTGAGGTTTTTATGACTGTGAACCTACCTACCCACAACTGAACATACAGTTCAGTTGTGCCAGTAAATGCAATGACAGTTCAAGTTGACAAACTGTCATTTAAGTCTTAACACTGGGAGCAGCCAAAGCCTTGCCATCCTTGACCTCAAAATATGGCAGCAATTAAAGCTCATTGCAAGAACCTGAGCGCAGGAGGCACGAATAATGCTCAGATACCCAGCTTGCCTGACTGAGAGCAGACTCGCTCTAGGGTGGCCCCTGAGAGTGCATCCATTCACTCATGTAGCCACTCACTATATATTTATTGAGCACCTACTATGTGCTAAGTGTACCATTCTAGATACTAATGTTATAGGGCAGCCCCGATATTGAACGGGTTGCCTGGCTGTGGGTCCTCACCCACGCGCTTAAAAGGGTGCTACACCTCCCCCTGCAGTGACCCTTAGGGCTAATGGCTTTCGCCACAGTCCCTAGGTCCGGCTGGGCAAGGAACCAGCGCGCAGGGGGAGAACAGCAAAACTCCCTGAAGCAGGGGGAGAACAGCAAACCCCCCGAAGACATAGATAAGACGGAAGCCTGTTGAAAGATAATGACCCCAAGGAGCCACTACAGAAATGCTGACCGCACGGAACCTTATCTCACCTTCTCAAAGCCCACAAACTTTATTCTAATACAACTGTCTCTCTAAAATCTTTTCTCTTTCTAAAATCTTTTCTCTTTCTCTGTCTAAAAAGGTCATTGGTTTGCTGATTAAAAAAGAACATATGAAATCTAATAACTAGGCTAATTCAAATGAAACGTTACTAAACTCTGTGTATTAATAGAACTGTTAGCTTAATAATTTCTCTGTTGTATGCTTAGCCTTGTTAGTATTAATCTTAATGATAAAAAATATTACATTGTGAAAAGTAAAATTCACCCGTGCTAATTAATAGTAATTTAGTGGTAGTGAGTAGTTTAAACAAAAAGTAATCACATAAAATAAAAAGAAAAATTAATAGCCTAACTACTTAGGAATGCGCCTGGGTCCAGATGTAAATCACTGCTTTGTCAATGATAAGCTAAACCTATAAGCAAGCTGATTTCTTCACTGATGTTCGCCATTCCTTTGCCTTTAGAAAAACATATATACTGGTCACCAACTCAAAGAAAATTACACTCAGATTTTCACTCTCTTGAAGTGTGTCTGTTTGTCATTTCTTTCGCCGACGCCCTGACCACCCTGCACGCTTCTCTCAACCCTGAGACAGCCTCATTGTCTACTGCTGTACTAGTCCGCAGCAGGTGGCGCCCGAACGTGGGGCCCGACATTGCATTTCATTGAGTCTTCCACCCAAAGAAGAGGTGAGTAATGAAGAAATCGTGTTGGGTAAGCTATCTCCCTTCTTGTGTGTGAGTGTGAATGTGATTCCCTTAAAATACCCTCTTTTAAACAGTCAGGGATAGGATCCTCACTGGAGCGTCCGGAGCTCGCTGATAAAGGGTGATCAGTTTGAGACAGTGAGAAGTTTTTCTAAGTGTGAATGCTCGTGGTGCTGCGTGTGTGTGAGAGAGTGTATGATTACGGCTCCACGGCCTCGTGGCTATGGAGTCTGAGTGGGCTGCACCCGCGATTCCCATGGAGGAACGTCATACGGCATGACGGTCATCTGCTCTTCAGAGTAGCCTGGTCCGGGATTTGTACAGACAGACCTTAGCTAAGACGCCTCCGCAAGGGACACGGGCTGGACAGCACAGTTGAAAGAAATCTCTGCTGAGTAAACAAAAGCACCACGAGACCATGGGTCAATTACAGACCAAAAACAGAGATCTTTTTCTATCTATATTAAAAAATATGATTGAAACACGAGGTATTAAAGTAAATAAGAAAGCTCTACTGCAACTTTATGAATTTATATTACGGGTATGTCCGTGGTTTCCAGAAGAAGGCAGTCTATCACTGGAAACTTGGAAAAAAGTAGGAAAAGAAGTAAAAGATTTTTATGCCCTTCATGGGCCATCCCAAGTCCCAACACAGGCTCTGTCCTTGTGGGTATAAATTAGAGATTTGTTGGTTGATGACACTGAGACAGAATTGTGGGACAATCAACAAGAAGAGGTTCAGGAAGATCCAAAAAACAAAAACCTAGATATAACACCATTGCTCGCTCAAGCCTCCGCTCCCACACTAGAGGAACTCCTTCCCCACTCGGAGGATGAGCTTAATGATCATAAATATACTGAAATGTTCAATAAATTAACTTTTGAAAATGATAAACCCTCCCGCCCAACCGATAACCTTTTTCCAGTTGTTACCAAACCTAAAATTGCATTACATAATAATCCTAACCATATCAAGGCCCATCGAGGGCCGCTGGGTGGCATTCTAGGATCAGCAGGAGAGGCCAGTAAGACGGGAGATTTTTCATTTGCCTTTCCCATGGCCGGACCTCCGACCTTGACTCGCGCTGATGACGATGGCTCTGCATGGGAGCCATCACTATAAAACTCTAAAAGAATTACAGTTAGCTATTCAGACAATAGGTCATAACTCCCCTTATACTTATCAAATTATTGACATGCTATCGGCCACTTGGATGACCCCTTATGGCTGGCATAATCTTGCCAAGGCTGTTCTTCCTTCAGGAATGTATGTATTATTTCGCATGGAATATGAGGACCAAGTACATGCCTTCTTTAAGAAATACGATGATGAGGTCAAGGCTGAGAAAATTTCCTTTTCTATGTTCATGGGAACAGACAAATATACTGAGGTACGCAGACAGACTGCCCTACCAAAAGATGTCTTAGTCAAAATTAATAAGTTGACTGGAAAAATCTTCCTTCACCTGAACATAAGCCCGCTAACCTTACTGATATACACAAATGCCAGGATGAAATATACCAGGATTTTGTGGCCAGATTAAAAAATGCTCTGGATAAGGTTCTTCCATCTTCCAGAGTACAACATTTGTTGTTTAAACAACTTGCATGGAAAAATGCTAATTCCCTCTGTAAAGAACTAATTAGACCTAAAAAAAAAAATTCAAAAACTTATGGCTGTCTGTATCCCTAAATAACATCAAAGAGGACTCAGCTGACAGCCCCATATCAACAGAACAATTACCTGAACAGATAGGTCGTTTTTTGCCTGGCTGGAGGCAAAATGAAAGATGCAAAACAAAAGGTAAAAGAGAAAATAGCCTGCAGTATTAGAGAAAGTGATCAGGATTCTTGAAATAGTTAAATTGTTTTTCAAAAGCCAAAAGTTAATTCTAGAGCCAATACTAACCTCTTTGCAGAGGCATCTGACTCCCAATTATAAAACCATTCCAAAATCCAGCCCAAATTTCCAGCTCGGACTTGACTAAAATTGTTGAGATAAAAATAAAAACTCAAAAACAAATAAGAGATAATGTGACATGATCTTAAATGAAAAAAAAAATGCTCCAATCTTTTCCTGTTAATTATTTGGGGAAGAGGCTAGGTTCCCCCTGGTGAAGTTTTGCCATTTGTTTCTTTAAAAATAAATAAATAAATAAATAAATAAATAAGGCATTTATAAATAATAGTATTCAAAGTTCATTCACAATTGTTAAAGTGATAAAAAATGGTTAAATATGAGTGTATGAGACTATATGACTATAATATGACTAAAAGGTTTTTATTAAAATAGTATAAACCCACTGCAGTGGGCTGGTGGAGGCTGCCCTTGATCTCAACAAGCAGCTGCCTGGACTTTTTCTCCAGTGTTGGGATCACTGACAGGTCTCTACTACCTTCCTGCTGTGAAGGACTAAACTTTTCTATTATCCATCCACCTTAAATAACTATTTTGGTTCATTCTAAAAAAAAAAAAAAAAAGTTCCATTTCCCTGTGTTTCTCTGATTTTAAAGTCTAAATTATCTTAGGCAAAAACTGCTGAGTTACTTTTGACGTGCTAACAAGCTATACAAAATGCTTATTGGTTGAATAAAAGCTTTTAATTTTACTTATTGGACCTGTAAAAAATTAAGTTTCTTGTTAAAACAAACTAACCTGGTAAAACATAAAGTAATAATACAGACATTTTTGAGCTAAATTCTAAACCTCAAATTTTACAGGCAGACTGTAAAAATTTATCTCTTCTCCTGTTTTCAAGATAACAGTGTTCTTTTATGTTTTAAAATATGACCGTTCCCAGTGAGATAATGTGTTAACAACCTAAAGCCAAAAAATCATTTCTTAAAAATGTAAACTCCAAAAATATTTTCTTATCAAAAATAATTAGTAAAAACTGCCGTGACTGCTGTGGTCTCCAGCCCAAAGTCTTTGGTAATAATTAAGATTAGACACTTATTCTGTGCACAGATTTTAACTGTTAACTCATTAAAAACCTCAGTATCTTCATACATATTGGTAAAATAACTGTGTTTCAAAATATATGCACATGGCCTAAATTTTAAATGTATATTAAAAAAAAAATCTCTGTATCTGTTTGTCTTTCTTTGCGTTTGTTTTGTTTTTTACCTCCGGAGGACTAGTTATAAACAGCGCCTATATAAGTTCTAATAAAAACAAATTTTGAGATCATAATCCAAATTTTTAATATACAAGAACTAGTTCAAATTTTATGATATAATTCAAAGCATATATCCTTAAAGTTATAGTGTTAAATATTAATAATCTACTCTGTGTAAATGTATCTTTAAAGTGTTCTTTCCTTGACTAGAAATGTATATATATATATATATATATATATACTTATATATGTAAATTTTTTTGTCATATTAAAACCAAGTTATACTGTTTTTAAGTCAATTTTAAAAATCTGCAATGTTTTAAGTAGCGTTTTGGGGTGGTGAACACACAAAGCACCTCCTTGTGTTCTGGAATACTGAAAGGAAACCAACATCATGATTTGTTGAAAGTTTTAGTGGTGTCTGAAGAAAAGAGGGAGAGCAATTGATAACTGATAGTAAGTAAAATAAGAAGGAAAGGGAAAGTAGTTTTGTCTTAAAATTAAAATATCTGGTTGTGCCAGAATGTGGAAAAATAGAGAAAAAGCTAAAATTGAGGGTATGTAGTAAGTTGTAGAAGGTTTGAGGGGAAGTGAATTTTATTTGCCTTGATTTATAAAACCTGCAAATAATGGGTTTGAAAAGAAACAATGATATGTGTTGGAAATTTGACTGTATTGCATTATTTAATCAATTTATTCACATAATAAAAAAGATTAATTAATACTAAAGCTTGCTTTCATGTGGCCACACAGGCCATTTCAGTAAAATTGTCAACACTGTAATACTAAACTAAGCCAGTATCTTCATAGAAATTTAATATTGTTGTTTCTGTTGTTTTTCTAATATTTATGGCAAAGCTTCCCAGAAATCTAAATTCAAGTACAAATTTGGTAGCCTGTCATTTGGCTGATGCAAGGAAATTTTGTGGAACCTCAGTAGAGCTCCTGAGACACTCCACAAGTTTTCTCCCTTTCCTCTGGGAAAAGCAGTTAGATAAATTTGTTCGATTTGGTTTACCTAGTAAAGTAAAACTGGAAGGGAAGCATTGTCACTTGGGAAAATGGTAAAACTTTGGCATGTACAAAAATGTTAACATTGGTTTTCTAAAACAAAATCTTTCAATACCTAATATGTATGTAAATTGTCAATAATTATTGTTGCCTTGCAATATTATATACTTCAATGGTTTAATGTCTACAGGACTTGTTTCTACACAAAATAAGAAAAAAAGGCCTCAATTGATTCAAAATGATAAACTTTTGAGAGTAAAAATTTTTCTACAAAGAACTGTATAGACTGTTGAAAATACACCTGATTTTTACTGTTTTGTTTGACATAACGTTGAAAATGTTTTTACGTTTTGCCTTGATTCAACAAAATTTTCTTGTTTTGACTGACCAGACTCTACAGCAATGTTATATATATATATATATATATATATATTTTTTTTTTTTTTCTTTTTCTAGCAGAGCTAACCTTTTGTGTGGCTTTGAGTACAATTCTTCCAGGGAGTTAACATAGAGCTAAACTAAAATGTGGAGAAACTGCTGCTTTGTTCGCAAGGTTCCAGAGACCTCTGAAAATGATGAGGAAGCTTGCCTCCATTGGCAGGACTGAATAACCCGGTTCCCTGGACAGAAAGCTCTGTCATGAAGCCTGAACTCTTTCGTCTTTTCGCTGCCTTTGATGATGTACACTTCAAACAACCTGGACAGGACACTGCTAAGATCCCAGTGCGTGCCTGCGTTGGATACCCCTTTGCTCTGCACCTGGGAAATGCTTCATCCACATGTATCCAATCCCGCGGGAACTCTTATTCTGTCCAATGTTCCGGTTGTGTGGATACTAATTGTATTACCCCCTCTCTTGCTCGTCTATATCCTGTGGTGGTCTTGCTCAAAAGACCCCCCTATGTTATGTTACCTGTTGATTTACATGATATGCCTTGGTATGATAATACTGCTATGCAAATTTTGGATGAGGTACATGCTCTTCTTCGTCCTAAACGTTTTATTGTTGCCCTTATTCTTGGTATTGCTGCATTAATTTCCTTAGTTACCTCTTTAGCTGCTTCCTCTGTTGCTTTAATTCAGGAAGCTAAGACAACTTCTTTTGTGAATGACCTTACCAAAAATATGTCCATGGCGCTCTCTACACAGCGGGACATTGACTATAAGTTAGAAAAAAAAGTTAAATGCTCTGGAAGAAATTGTTATTGTATTGGCGATGAGGTTCAACTCCTCAAACAACAACTGTCTACTCGATGCCATGCTCAATTTCGTTTCATTTGTGTTACACCTTTACATTATAACTCTTCCTTACATTGGAATCTCACCAAACATCACCTATTGGGCATCTGGCATGACGGTGACCTTTCTCATGACCTTTCATCTCTCCAAGCGAAAATTTCTACTGTCAGTAAATCTCATCTGAATACTTCAGTTTCTTTTTTTGCCCATTCTCTGCCTTCCACTCTCCAATCTTTGACTCCTACTCACTGGTATCATCTTGTTCTCTCCTTCACTGTTCTTTCCCTACTCGTCCTGCTCCTTTACTCGTTCCCCTCTGTGTCCGCTTACTTCACAGGTCGATCTACCGCCTTCAACATGACATGTACGCCTACCAACTCCGTTCTAAAAAACAAAGGAGGACCTGCTGCACCTCCCCCTGCAGTGACCCTTAGGGCTAATGGCTTTCACCACAGTCCCTAGGTCCGGCTGGGCAAGGAACCAGCGCGCAGGGGGAGAACAGCAAAACTCCCTGAAGCAGGGGGAGAACAGCAAACCCCCCGAAGACATAGATAAGACGGAAGCCTGTTGAAAGATAATGACCCCAAGGAGCCACTACAGAAATGCTGACCGCACGGAACCTTATCTCGCCTTCTCAAGGCCCACAAACTTTATTCTAATACAACTGTCTCTCTAAAATCTTTTCTCTTTCTAAAATCTTTTCTCTTTCTCTGTCTAAAAAGGTCATTGGTTTGCTGATTAAAAAAGAACATATGAAATCTAATAACTAGACTAATTCAAATGAAACGTTACTAAACACTGTGTATTAATAGAACTGTTAGCTTAATAATTTCTCTGTTGTATGCTTAGCCTTGTTAGTATTAATCTTAATGATAAAAAATATTACATTGTGAAAAGTAAAATTCACCCGTGCTAATTAATAGTAATTTAGTGGTAGTGAGTAGTTTAAACAAAAAGTAATCACATAAAATAAAAAGAAAAATTAATAGCCTAACTACTTAGGAATGCGCCTGGGTCCAGATGTAAATCACTGCTCTGTCAATGATAAGCTAAACCTATAAGCAAGCTGATTTCTTCACTGATGTTCGCCATTCCTTTGCCTTTAGAAAAACATATATACTGGTCACCAACTCAAAGAAAATTACACTCAGATTTTCACTCTCTTGAAGTGTGTCTGTTTGTCATTTCTTTCGCCGATGCCCTGACCACCCTGCATGCTTCTCTCAACCCTGAGACGGCCTCATTGTCTACTGCTGTACTAGTCCGCGGCAAAGGGACTTATGAATACTCCACTACAGGCACACACAAAAGGTTAATAAAAGGTTTATTTACAAGGGAAAAGGAAATAAGGAAAATGTACAACTCAGGGAGAAAATAGGGAAATAAAGTCTTTAATGCGTCCTACCCGATCCGCCGACCTGGAAACCCAAAAAGCACTCTCCGAGCTGGCCGGACACTGCAAGCTTGCGGAGAGCCAAAATGGGGAACCCCTCCAAAGCCCACGTGTCTGGCTTTATACCAACCTGGCTGCTTAAACCCACCCTCAGGTCCCAGCCACCTTCCCTTTGGTGGGGATGGGATTTGGAGTTCCCAGTGTCTTTGGCTTTGGCCTGGGGTGGGGGTGGAGTCCACAAAGCCTGTATGGAATTAGCTTTAGGACATCCTTTTCCCCCCTAACACTAACAATAGCAACATATAAAATCAAGTCCCTGCCTTACAGAGCTCCTATTCTAGCAGCGGAGCAGACAATAGGCAAGAAAAACATAATTTATATGTTATGTGCTATGAAGTAAAAACACATATAGAAGGAGAAGACATGGTGTTGGGGCAGGGTTTGGAATTTCAGCAATGGTAGACAGAAAAGGCATCGCCAAGAAGGTAACAGTTTGGTGGTGAGCTGAAGGAAGTGAGGGAGCTTGCTCAAAAGTTATTCAGAGGTTCTGGATAGTTTCCAGGCACCCTCCAGATCTTCCCCACCCTACTCCACCCAGTTTTGCGCCCTGGTAGGCTGACCTGTATGGACTGCATCCACAGGTTCCCTTGCCCTCTGGCTTCGGGTTAGGTTTGACCAATGGGAGGCACCTGCAAGGAGATTAAAAGGAAAAAGGAAGTTAAAAAGGAGGCGGGGTATCAATTCATCAGCTCTCTCTGCATGCTCTTCCTGGGTTGGCTCCTCCCTCTACCAAAGACAGCTCCTGTCGGGAGAGCCTCTTCATGCAGCAGCCCTTTCCTACTTCCCGTCGCCACTTTCTCCCAGTATCCTGGCAGATATGTTGGGGAAAAGCATTCCAGGCAGAAGGAGAAAAGCAAGGACAAAGCGTAGATGTGCCTGGCAAGCTGAAAGAACATTCAGTGGACTGGTGTGGCTGGAATGAAGGAAGTGACAGACAGAAGGACTTGTAGGAGCGAATGCCAAGGAAGTAAGGGGCGGGAGAGAGTGGGTTCTGGAGACCTTGCAGACTCCCATAAAATTTGGCTTTTAATATGAGCAATCTGGGGAGCAATTGAAGGATGTTGAGAAAAAGACTAACATGCCCAGATTATGTTTTTACAGCATCACTTTGGGAGTCTGATGACAGGTCTACTACAATAATCCTGGCAAGAACGGATGATGGCACAGACTAGGATGGTAGCAGTGGGAGTGATAAGAAGTAGTCAGATCCAAGCAGATTTTGAAGGTAGTGCAGAAGAATACTGTTCACTAAAATGACCAGAGCAAAAGCTCAAACCCAGGGCCTGAGACTTTTTTACCCTGATTGTCATTGTATATCAGCAAAAATTCTTTTTTTCAACAAGATTTTAGAAGGCCCAGCATGTACTCTGCTAATCCCTAGATGCTACCATCAACTCAAAGCCAAAAGCCCAGCCCAAAATATTCCCAGACTGAACCTGACTCCAGAAAACTATCCTCATGGATTTTCTAGTCAATCTCCCCCACCCTAAAGTCTACCTCGCATAGGGTAGTACTGGGTGTCCTTTTGACCTCTGATTGACTCCGCCCACTAACCTCCACTGGCTACTGATTGAGCTGCCAAGTCAGAATTCTGGGAACATGACCCTTCCCCCCAACCCCCCCGCCCCCCCCCGTGCCCCCAACCCCTGCCTGCTCCACACCGCCTGTCCTCTGCTCACCATCCCTCAGAGACTGGCAGCAAAGAGATCCCATCCATTGACCAATGAGCAGATAGAAATGGGTCCTAAGCCAGTCAGAACACAGTGTGGGCAACGTCTCAAAGGTACCATGATTTTGTTAAGGATTTTTAGGTTGGCAGGGAAAAGCAGGCAACCATCAACCACAGGCAGATCAAGAGGGAAAAGAAAAGAGAAAATTGGAACCCCGTAACTTGGAACCCCTAAGCCTGGAGTATCTTCTGGGAACAAAAGCACCTGGCATTTCTGGGTGCACACTCTCGATTCTCTGGATAAGGCCTGTTGCTTCATATTCATGACGTTCCAACAGCAGTAGGTGCTGGAAACTGGAGAAAAGCACATGATTCTGAGGGCTCATTCCAGAGCCAGGAAAAACTGCTGGTATTTTGTTCAAAGAAATCAATGAGATCAGCCCCACAGCTGAAGTCAGCAAGACCGGAGAGCAAATGGCTGCCAACCTAGGAGGGGCAATCTTCCCTGGAATCCTAGATCGAAGACTTTCAAGCTGTGTGCCCTCGGATAAGATTCTTAACCTTCCCAGGACCTCAATTTTCTAATCTGTAAAATAGTTGCAGTTAAGATCAAATAAGTTCATGTATGTTAAAATGTGTCTGGGGCCGCCCCTGGTGGCGCAGGCGGTTGAGCGCAGCGCTGTGAAGCTGTCCACAGCCTCTGCAGCGCCCGTTCCATCCCGGCTGGCGAGGGTCCCACATGGCGCGGCAGACCTCTCCTGTTTCGCCCGCTGCTCCCCTCAGCAGTGTATTTCGTCAGTCTGCCTGTTCTGTTCCCTGCTCTGTCTCTGGTGAATCCTCTCACCCTCCTGCATGTCTGCCCTGTACCCTGGTTCTTGTATTAATAAATAAATAAATAAATAAATCTTTAAAAAAAAATGTGTCTGGCATTGGGCCTCCCTGGTGGCGCAGGCGGTTGAGCGCCGCACTGTGAAGCTGTCCGCAGCCTCTGCAGCGCAGGTTCGAGCCCAGCCGGCTGGCGAGAATCCCACATGGCGTGGCAGACCTCTCCTGTTTCGCTCGCTGCTCCCCTCAGCAGTGTATTTCGTCAGTCTGTCTGTTCTGCTCCCCGCTTTGTCTCTGGTGAATCCTCTCACCCTCCCGCGCATGTGGTCTGTACCCTAGATCTTGCATAAATAAATAAATAAATCTTAAAAAAAATGTGTCTGGCATGACCTGAGACCCTAGCCTCCCACTACATGCTGTTTTTCTTCTCATACCCACTTTTGTTTGGCAAAAGCCAGGGCTGTGTGTGGGGTAACTAGGGATTCCAGTGGCTGCTGGTGCCCTTAAAAAGAGCTCTCTGAGGAATTCTCCAGTTCTTTCATGCCAATGCTGATTTCTGCCTGAGTAGCTGGCATTCGATTCCAGCAGGACCTGGTTCCACGCACGGCTTGGCACTGAAGGGCACTAATGCCTGTTAATTAACTGTACATTCAGCTGACCTGCCTAAGTTGCTGCTTTCATTTCCATTTTTTTTTTCTTATTCCATTCCAGGTTATACGAACCCCTTATGAATTTGTAAGCTGTTAACAGAGACCTTTGCGCCACCCTCTTCTCTCTCACCCTCTCTTCTCTATACTGCCTCCTCTGCTTACCCTTGGCCCTGGCTCTCAATCTTTTCCCTTCTCTTCCCTAGCTCTTCTACGAATTGTCCCAAGATAGTGCTCTGGGGAGAAAGTGTTAGTGGACAGAATTAGGGGCACCCCAGGATTCCCAAACCTGCCTGCTCTAAATGGGTCCTACCACCTGCTGCATCAAGACAAAGCATCCTCTTAGTGCATAAAACCTTCAACAGAAAAGAACTTTAATAGAATTCGTGTGCAATAGAGAGAAGAGAAAGAATAGAGTTAAAATAGTTTCCAATTTAAATGCCCGAAGTTACCCATCCCCTCGTGGTAAATGCTCAACCAAACAGGACTGGTCCATGCAGAGCCACTGAGGCCTGAAAGCCTGCCACAAGCCTGCCACAAGTCTAAGGCACCTTCTGATGGAGCACCATAGGGAAGAAGCAGAAGGGGCTATGCAAGTCTGGGAGGAAAAGAGCAAATCAAGGTAATGGTTGCCACTGTCAGCCTCCCCACGGGTCTCTGACCCACATATCTTTCCCTCTCAAGTGTCTCCTTCCATGTTCCCCAAGTCCCTGGTACAAATCCAAAGCCGAGAAGCAAGTGCGGCTTCTTCACATGTGTCTTTGCCCCATGTGCCTCCTCCAGGTCTTCGTCCTTCTTCCTCCCCAAGTCCTTTTCCCAGACTTTTCTAGCTTGTCCTTACTGTCCAGCGTCACCTTCCCCGGATAGGACAGGGAACCTGGAACCTCCCCTTTCTACGGATATCACGCTGTTACAAGCGTAGTTAAAAGTGGCTCAAGTAGACCCAGGGAACTATTCCGCTTCCTCTTTGCCCTGTCACACCAGTCAAACCCCACACTCACTTTCCCACTCATTCACCCTGGACCAGGCAATGGGATTACGAAGCAAAATGAGAACTGGCTGCTGTCCTTAGAGAACTCCCAGTATAGTAGGGGGGACAGCCCCAAGATGTATGTGAAGAACTGGGTGCAGAGAGGAGAGCATCACTGGCCTCTGAGGGGTCAGAGAAAGCTATATGAAAGAGGAGACTTGAGTTTAGCCTTGAAGCCTGAGTGTATTTTTCCAAGTGGAGAGAGCGCCAAAGGGCACCCAGGGGAGGAGGTGGCAGGAGGAGATAAGGGCAGTGTGTGCTGGGGGCCCCGCATAGCCCGACAGTAGGGGCTAGGAGACAAACAACAATGAGCCTTGAAAGGAGAATCTGGGCAGGAGGGCAAGGCTGAGGAGGTTGGACCTAATGAATGCTGGGAAAAGACATGATGAAAACTGTGTTTTATGAAGGTAGTTCTGGAACAGAGAGATCAGAAGAAAGAAGGGGGCCAGTTAGGAGGCTGCCACAATGGCACAAGCTGCCACCCTGAACTAGAGGGTCAACCGGGGGATGGAAGTGAAGGCGTAGAGAAGAGCTGCCACAGAGGCCTCCTTCTCTAGCTCCAGCCTTTATCCCGCGTTCCTTCCTCATCTTTCTCCAGTGCCTTCTTCCTTGCCCATCTTTGTGCATCCTGGGCCTCAACTCTAACTCCCATCTCAATATAAATTTATCCCAAATCTATATCTTGAGATCAGACTAATCATCTGTGCCTGGGGTCAGAATCTGGCTGCTTTTGGACATACCCAAGTAACCAGCTCATCAGCATGTCCCAAATCACCACAACAGTGACTATGCCTCAGCCCTACCCAGTTCAGGAGAACCTGAGCTATATTACTGCCTCTGCGGCCTAACTTAGGAACTGAAGGATCATTTTACATCTTTGCAGGCCAAACATAGCTTCCCAGTTCTAAACCAAGCAATTTATATGTGAACTTGGAGGACTTACACCTTCATAATTTGGGGCTGGCCTTCCTTCACTCACTGTCAAGTTCCTCAGCAGCGGCCCTTGGGTGGGGGGGCCCCTCCAGTTCCCTGGTAGTTGGAAATGTGCAGAGGCACTTCTTGTTGTCACAATGACTCAAGGGTAACAGTGACATTTAGGACCAGAAGTCAGGCTTCAAGGCTAAATTCAAGTCTCCTCTGAAACTTTTTAGCTTTCTCTGACTCCTCAGAGGCCAGGATGCTCTCCTTTCTGCACCCCACCTGCAAAGGATTATCCCCCAAAGTGCCAAGAGTACTCTCATTGGGAAGCACTGTGACCATGAGCTCGGTGAAGGCAGGTAGAGTCTGGCTACTTTGTTTGCTCCAGTGTTCCCCATATGTAGCAGACTGTATAGCACACATGGGTGTGCAAGAAATATTTGTTAAATTAATAAATTGACTCATCCCTTCATGTAATCAATCCCTACTGAGCACCACCCTTGGTGCTAGGATAGAAAGATCAACAAGACTTGGGCAGCATCTCTGTACATTTTGGCTAACCTTAGGTGAGATGAGGTTAGGTTAAGTCAGGTTAGGTTAGGTTAGGGTAAAGGTGGAGGCCAGAAGTCAAGAAGGACTCACCTTCTATAACTACCACAGGGCCCTTTGTAGCAAGGGAGACATATTACCTACCAGTTAAATGGTGAATTGGAAATTCATTCATTCAAACAACACTTGACTACCAAGTGAAACTTTTTCGAAATTTTTTGCTCAGACATGATCGTTGTTGATGCTGGGCTTGGAGGAGAGGAAGGTTGGGTGGGGGCTCGAAGCAGAATTGGGGCTTGAGAGGTTCTGCCCAACTCAGGGGCCAGAGCAGTCTCCTGGGATTGGGGCAGCAGCGGTGGTGGTGGTGGCAGCGGCAGGGAGGGGGTGGGGGGGGGTCTGGTTTGAATGGAAATATGTGCCACATGGCCTGAATTGCAGGGGCTGGCCTCAGGCTCCCACAGCTCCAAACACTTCCAGATGGATTTATTTATAACTCCCAAACCAGAGGCAGCACTCAGCAACTTTTCCTCACTCCCCTCCCCACTCTGCAGTAAGCCTTGGCTGCCCCTTTCTAATCCGGAAACCAGCTAGAGGCTGGGACTGTACAGGAGGGCTCAGCTGCACGCAGTCAGCTTGGGCCCCTGCTTGCGGCCTGTCCCCTAGGTGGCAACAGCAGCTCACAGTGTGGGTCTGCCCACTGAGCCTGGTCTTTCCCCTGCCCATCTGGGCTCTCAAGGGCTCACTACTAAATGGGTAGGTAGGCACATCCTTGTTGGTAAGTGTCCCTTCCAGGCCTGCCTCAGTTTCTCTGTCTTACAGAGATTCTGAGCTCCCTCCTCTCCTACAAGATACTACTTCTCAGTGTAGAGACGGCCAGAGGTTTTGGACACCTACATTTTCCAAATCAGGAAATTGAAGCTCAGGGAGTTGAGTAACTTGCCCAAGGTCACACAGCATGGCAAATACAGAGCTGGAGTTGAGAGCTCAAGTTCTGTCCCTGATGCCAGTGCTTCCTCAGCCCCGCTGTAGCAGCAGGAGGAGCACAGAGCAGGTTCTCTATGCCTCAAGCAGATGGGTGAAGGAGAGTCCTGGAGCCCTCGGTGGCTTTTTCAGGGTTTTATTGAGTTTACCAGGTATACGGCAGGCAGGGGCGCTGGGGATCAGGAGGCTGGCAGACCACCCAGCCCCCAGCGAGCCTTCATTCTTTCTGGGCTCTCCTGCATTCTCTTGTGGCCTCTGCTTCTCTGCTGGTTCTCCTTCTGGTTCTGTTCTGCTCTGCTTTGCTGGTGTCCCCCTGACGCCACCCTTATAAGCCCAGTCTCTCAGCCCAGGTGTACCCACCTATGTATGCCCACACCCCACTCCAGGTGTGCGCCATCAGGCATGCATTCAGGACCACAGGGATCCATCATCAATCCTAATGGCAGGAGGGCAGAAAAGCCTGACAATTATTTACCCTACACCCACGTTTTCTCATGGGCAAAGCAGGGCTAATGCGTGGCAGGTGGTCTGATGAGAAGCGTGAGCTCTGAAACTGCTCTGCATTGAACACATAATGGTTGTGTTATTTACTAGCTAGATGGCTTTCAGTGAGTCACTCTTCCTCTCTGTAACTTAATTTCTTTGTCTTTCTCTTAAGGATTACGGAGATAATGAATTTAAATGGCTTGGCATAGCGTCTGGCCCACATTGAACCCACAATAAAGAACAACCAATGTGATAGCTAATGGCTCAGGTGATCATTATAGAGCTTACGACTCCCCTCCCTTGAAATGTAGGCTGGGCCCCACACAAACATCACCCCTTGACTCCTCAGACACAGAGAAAAATAAACGTGGGCTGGGAGAGATTCAGTTACTCGTCCAAGGTCACGCTTGGAGGAATCGAGAGGGTAGCTGACCCCAGTTCTAGGTCATTCCAAGGTTATGGATTCCATGCTGCCATAGGTTCTGAAGGATAAAAGCCCCTAGATGTGCCCTTAGCTGAAAGGGAAGCTGCCCTGCTTCCCCGCACTGCTCTATCTGGCCCCATTTAGGATTGGCCCAGAAGATTCCTCTTCCCCAGAGGTTCAAGCCACTCAGACACCTGAGCATCTTGGCTGCCCCAAGCAGGGCCTGTGGGCACATTAGGGCCATGGAACCTGAGGGTCTTGGGGCAGAAGCAGAGGGTCTTCCCACCTGCCTCCTCCTAGCCATGGCTGGAGGGGACAGGGTGGTGGTTGGAGGGGACGGTGTTAAAGAAAGCAAACAAAGGCTACAGAGTCGAGCTTCTCCAAGCACCATATCTGCTCCTGTAAAATATCTTTGCCGTCAGAGTTACTCAGAACCAAACTCTGGTAAACCCACCTCTCTGCATTCAAGGGTCCAGACAAATTTTCCTGCAGCTGTTCAGCAACATGTGACACCAGATTTATGCCCCAGTGGGAGTCTTCGGTATTCTCACATTCTTTTCTGCTTGCTGCTGTGCAATTTAATATGCATAATTTCTCCCATGTTTTCCCAGCCAGCACCACACATTACTACCGCCAGCGGTAGCAAGAAGGAACAGCACAACCTCCGTGCATATACGGGCAAGGGAACCAGCAGACATGTCTCGCAATCAAATGTGACTCACCACATATTTCCTTCATCTTTTCAGCGGGCTGCCGAGGATGCTCAGAATTTCTGATAGCCCAAGAATTAAGTGCAGAGTTACTTCATCAATGGCCAGCACAGAGTTATTTAATAAAAGCTCAGTCTCTATCCAAAGTAACTCTCAGAGTTTATCAACAAGCATTACCAGAAGGCTCAGGGCAGCCCCTCTCTGCTTCCAGCATTGATGCTTGAGGAAAGCTTCCTCATTGTTGATTCTTAATCCAGAGACCACCAGGTCTACCACCACAACCCTATGATAGAGGGTCTCTGAGCCTTAGTTTCCTTCTCTGTTGTTCTGAGGGCTCTAACAGGAGTCAGGTACATGGTATTTCTCAACAAATGTTACATTTATAAAGCTTTGCTTTGTAGTAAAAGTAAATTCTTACGCATTCTAGAGTCATACAGAGGGTGACTCAGGAAATTCTTCATTCTCTCAATATTTATCAAGCTTGAAGTATGTACAAAGCAACATGGGAGAAACAAAATTAATTCAACATAAAATTTCCTTCCTTTAAGAGACTAATATAGCGGCACATTTAGGCAAGCACGAATGAAATGTTGCAGAATGCCAGACTGCCTTTGAGAGCCAGAAAAGTACTAGAAATGAGTGAAAGAGCTGGAGTAAGGCAAGAGAGAGTGTGGAGGGCTGAGGAGCATGTGCTCCAGCTAAAGTGGAAGCTGCTACCCCAATCCAGCTAACTGCTGTCCTGTGGGAATACAGTCCTTATTAGCATACTTTTATGTTTTTCAAAGCCAAAACCCAGATTGCACAGAAAGATTACTAATTGTTACATGCTGGCAGATAATTTAAAAAGAAACAAACTGCATGCAGACCAAATGAAATATATCTGTGGGCATTATTCAGGCAGCCAGCCACCAGTTTGCGACTTCCCTGCAGTGGTAAATGATAAAGTAGAAAGGCATGTTTGCCCACGACAAACTCTAGAGGTGCTCAGAGGAGGGCATGTGCCCCTTGAGTTGGCATGATTTGGAAGTTTTTCTCTAGGGGGTAGGGTTCAGCCTGGGCCTTAAAGTGGGGGGTGTGAACCTGGGAGGCAGAAGGGGGGACATGGAGCTCTCAGTAAGGATGAAGTTTGAACCAAGAAGCTTGGGGTCAGAGTTTCAAGGCAGTGAGGAGGTGTGTCTGGCAATTGGTTAGTCTCAGTGGAGGGGGCTTCATATGACCGGAATCAAGGATTTCACCATGGAGGAAATCAGGGAAGACTGGGAAATACTATTTAAGGAATCTGAATCAGAAAAAAAAAGTCAGAGAACAGTTTTAAACACAAAGAGATGCTTCATCAAGCAAGCATGGAAAAAGGACATTTAGTTACGTACAGGGATTTTTCTAGAATCTGGCACTGCAAAAATCTATGGGCAAAGCAAATAACTCATGATCCTGGCTGGCGACTAGAAATGGATCTAGAAGGTGGGAATGGGTGGAGCAGAGTACAGCGAGACCTGACATATTGTAGGTGACCTTAAATGGGGGAGGCAAGAAATGAACAGGCAATTTTAACAAGTCAGATAGCCAAAAATCGTTGAAACCATTTTCAAAACACCTTAGTAAGAGCAAAGGTAGAAATAAATGTCCAGGATGAAAAGCCCCAAGGTTTGGAAACTGTCCTCCCACAGGGCTAACTGGCAGGCTGGGAGCATAACTGAAGGAGAGGAGGCATCTTACCCCGAGGTAGAGATTACGGGATGTGTGGCATGCAGGTGTCAGGGAGCATCATGTCTGCCCTCCTTTGGATTATGTGGCCACGAAAACGAAAGGCAAGGTGGCAAAGGGTCTAGAAAAAAGCACAAGTGGAGCAGGCAGGATTATGGCCACCCAAAGATGTCTGTGTCCTGAATCCCCAGGAGTGATGAGCATGTTAGGTTAAATGCCTAAGTTCGAAATCAGACTTATGGATGGAAATAAGGTCTCTAATCAGCTGACCATGAGCTGGAGAGGATCTCCTTCACTTTCTGGATGGACTTAGCATAATCACAAGCCTGCTTATAAAGCAAAAGGGCATGGCAGGAGAGGCAAAGGCAGTGAGAGAGACAAGGTGACATGAGCAGAGTCAGAGAGATGGGGTGTGAGAAAGACTCAACTGTCCACTGCTGGTTTTTAAGATGGAGGAAGAGGACAGGAATCAAGGAATGCAGGTGGCAGGCAGCTAGAAGCCAGAAAGGAGAAGGAAACAGATTCCCTACAAGAGCCTGCAGAAGGAATGCTGGCCTGCTTACACCTTGTTTTTAGTGCAAAGAGTTGCACTGCAGACTTATGACCTCCAAAACTATAAGATAATAAATTGGTGGTGTTTTCAGCCACTAAATTTGCAATGATTTGTTACAGCAGCAGTAACAAATGAAAACAACTGGCTTTGGACTCAGATAGATGTGGAATTTAATCCTGGCTCCACTATAGACCAACTACTTGAACATAAAGGGTTAGCACAGCCTGGCACAGAGAAGGTGCTAGCAATGTTTTTTTCTTTCCTTCCATGCTGCTGATCAAAAAGTAATTAATACTCAGGGCCAGTGATATTCTGATAAATGTTTAGCAACCAGCTCTCAAAACAAGTGTTTATATAAGAAGGTGAAACACTTTATGAATAACAATGAACTACATCATACATTTTATCACAAATTTCAGATAGCAAATCAATTCTAATATAATGCTTTCATTGCTATTGCTGAACTCATATTCAAAACCAATCTATCTTTAATGTTGGAGCAACATGGCGGCGAGGAGACGCTGCAAGTAAGATCTCCCATTAAAAAAAGTTAATAGGGAGGAAAAGCGGCAGGTCCCAGTGAGAACCGGGACACGGAAGATAAACGGGTGACGCCAGCAAACTACCCGAAGAAGAAAGTGGCCATAAAAGAGGACCAGAAGGGAGGGACGCGCAGAACCCTGCTCCCCTCCCCCGCCCACAGAGGCGGCACTCTCCGACCGGCAGAGAGGAGGGAAACAACAAACCAAAACGACCCACAAGAACAAACGACGCAGCAAGCGGGACTGGGAGTGGAAAGGAACTATTGCAGCCACCACACCCCATGAACGGGAGCTGAGGCGAACCCTGCAGGATCCGCCGCGGCGGTGAGGGAACGGCTCCGGGCACCATTAGAGAAGAACAAAGACCCCGGGAGACGCGCACACAGCCCGGGCTGCCTGTAAGCTTGCGCGGGAAAGCGGCGCGCTCGGGGAGCTTGAAAAGCAAGTGCAGACCTGGATCGCGGCTGCCCAGGTCCCCGCGCCTGCGACCTAGGCTTGCGGGGAGACGACCTAGGCTTGCGGGGAGACGCGCGGAGGTCCTCACTGAGGTGAAGGTCCCTCCCTGAGTGAGCAGGAACCAGGCGCCCAGGCACGGGAGCGGTGCAAAAGGCGCCATTCCCGCGCCACTGAACTGGGCTACAGCCCACGTCCTGGAACTGAGGGCTTTGAACTGAGACCCGGGGCACGAAAATTCGGGGCGTGGGTTCTCCACGACGGTGGGGCACAAGGCAGACACAGCACCCCAAAGCTGTTGAGGTGTACCCTACCATTCCCGCTCTGTTCCCTGTCCCACGGGGTGGGGAGGCGAAAACAGCCCCCAAGGACAATAGGAGAGATCTCTGGCGCCACCTAGCGACCAGGAAAAAAAGTCACTAACACCCCATAGAACAGGAAATTTCTTAAGACTGCTTGAAAAGGGCAGAAGGCTTCTGTAGGACCCAGTGCCAGCCAGGAAGTTATTCCACGCCAGGCCCCTTCCGACCAGCAGTCTGAGCCCACAGAGGGAGCAGGCACCCACGTCCAGGGCAGACCGGGTGCGCAGAAGAGTGTGCCTGAAACCGGAGGCGCAGGGACTGCATCCCGCTTCGCCATTTGAGAACAGGGACATTTCTTCAGTAAAAACTGCCTAAAACCAGCAGAAATCTCCCCCAGAAGACAGAGATGGCTCCTGGAAGAGCCAGAGGGGAGCGGAGAAGTTCACCCAAGATGTCAGTCAGTCCGAGCAACACAGTGTCCCAACGCATACGACAAATTAGAAAACAGACAGTAGGGAGTAGAAGAACCACACGCAACCTAACAACTCCTCAGGAAAGAAGCACACCACAAAAAGAAAACCACTCCCCAGATTGCAACGACAGCAACTTGGAAGAACTTCTGAGCCTTCCAGAAAGAGAATTTAAAATTGCCATGATTAAAAAAGTGATAGATCAGAAGAAGGAAATTGAGTCCCTAAAGAGGGAAGTAAAAGAAATGCAGGAGATCAAAGAATTAATGGAGGAACTAAAGAACTCCGGGAAAAGCAAGGAAAGCAGAATAGATGAAATGGAAGAACGAATAAGTTCTCTTGAAGACACAGAAATAAAAGAACAAAACAGAAAAGGAAAGAGAAGTACGAAGGAAAAAGAATGAAGAAAGACTTCGGGAACTATCTGACTCCATGAGGAAAGGAAATATAAGAGTTATAGTAATCCCAGAAGGAGAGGAGAGAGATGTAGGAACAGAGAAAATATTCCAGGAGATAATTGAAGAGAACTTCCCAAATGCGAAGAAGGAGCTGAAAATTGATATACAAGAAGCAAGAAGAACACCAAACTTCCACGACGAAAGGAAAAGCACAGCAAGACACATAATAGTAAAGCTCCCAAGAATCCAGGACAAGGAAAAAATAATGAAGCTGACAAGAGGGAAGAAACAGATAACATTCAAAGGAAAACCAATCAGGCTGACATCAGACTTCTCTGAAGAAACACTACGGGCAAGGAGAGAGTGGAGGGACATAGTCAACAGACTCCAAGAAAACAGATGCCAACCAAGAATACTCTATCCCGCAAAGCTCTCTTTCCTCTTTGAAGAAAGAATAAGGACCTTCCCAGACAACAGAAACTCTGGAATTTCATTACGACTAAACCCCCACTCCAAAAAATACTACAAGGAATCCTAAAGCCAGAACCTCAGAGGACGAATAACAACGAAAGAAGACCAAAAAAAAAAAAGTTATTAAAGAATAAATAAAATCAAAGGAAAGACAAACATAATGGCAAATACAGATGCTAACATATCAATATTAACTCTAAATGTAAATGGACTAAACTCTTCAATAAAAAGACACAGAGTTGCAGCCTGGATTAAGAAACAAAACCCAACCTTTTGCTGTCTCCAGGAAACACATTTAGCTACAAAAGATAAAAATAGGCTCAAAGTCAAAGGATGGAAAACAATCCTACAAGCAAATGGGCCAAAAAAGAAAGCAGGAACAGCTATACTTATATCAGATAAAACAGACTTCAAACTCAAAAAATAAAAAGAGACCCCAATGGTCACTACATTATGATCAAGGGGACAATACTTCAAGAAGAATAACACTCATTAACATATACTCACCAAACGAAAGAGCACCAAAATATATCAGACAACTGTTGTCCTCTCTGAAAACAGATCAGAGAAAACACATACGTAGTGGGAGACTTCAACACACACTATCAACAATGGATAGATCAACAAGACAAAAAATAAGTAAAGAAACTAAAGCTCTAAATAAGGACCTAGAGCATTTGGGCTTAACAGACATCTATAGAACACTAAACCCAAAAAAAACGAGTACACATTTTTCTCAAGCGCACACGGATCATTCTCCAGGATCGATCACATACTGGGCACAAGACAAACATCAACAGATACACCAAGATTGAAATCATACCAACCATCTTTTCTGACCACGAAGGCATCAAACTAGAAATAAATCATAAAAGAAGGCAAGGAACTATCCTACCTCATGGAGATTAAAAGCCACACTACTGGAAGACCACTGGACTAACGAGGAGATCAAAGAAGAAATTAAAAAATTCTTTGAATTGAATGACAAGGAGACACCAATATCCTAAATGTATGGGATGCAGCAAAAGCAGTAATAAGAGGAAAATATATAGCAATAGAAGCTCACATCAAAAAACAAGAAAGAACTCAAAGAAACAACCTAATCTCGAAGCTCAAAGATCTAGAAAAGAACAACAAAAAAACCCAAAACCAGTAGAAGAAAAGAAATAATAAAACCAAAGCAGAAATAAATGAAATTGAAACTAAAAAAACAATCCAAAAGATCAATGAAACAAGAGCTGGTTCTTTGAAAAAATAAATAAAATAGACAAACCCCTAGCCAGGCTCACAAAGGAAAAAAGGGAGAAAGCACAAATACACAGGATCATAAATGAAAGAGGAGAAATCACAACGGACACAGCAGAAATCAAAAGAATAATGTAACTACTATGAACAGTTATATGGAAACAAGTTCAACAATCTAGAGGAGATGGACAAATTCCTACAACTCTACAATCACCCAAAGCCAGATAAAGAAGAAATAGAACACCTAAACAGACCAATTACAAGCAGCGAATTGAAATGGTAATCAAAAACCTCCCCAAAAAAAAGCCAGGGCCTGATGGATTTACAAATGAATTCTACCAAACATTCAGAGACGAATTAGTGCCTATCCTTCACAAACTCTTCCAAAAAATGAGAAGGAAGGGACAATACCAAACACGTTCTATGAAGCCAATATTACACTAATACCAAAACCGATAAGGACAACAAAAAAGGAAAACTACAGGCCAATCTCCCTAATGAACACTGATGCAAAAATCCTCAATAAAATTTTAGCTATCAGAATCCAACAATGTATCCATAAGATAATTCACCACGACCAAGTTGATTCATTCCAGGGGCACAAGGATGGTTTAACATCTGAAAATCAATCAACGTTATCCAACACATCAACAAAAAGAAATATAAAAACCATATGATAATATCAATAGATGCTGAGAAAGCTTTCGACAAAGTGCAACACCATTCATGATAAAAGCCCTTGAAATTCTTGGGATACAAGGAACATACCTCAACATCATAAAGGCCATCTATGACAAGCCAACAGCCAGTATCATTCTCAATGGTGAAAAGCTGAAAGCAATTCCATTAAGATCTGGAACAAGACAAGGATGTCCACTCACCACTGCTTTTCAATATAATACTGGAAGTCCTAGCCAGAGCAATAAGACAAGAGAAAGACATCCAAGGAATCCAAATAGGAAAAGAAGAAGTCAAACTATCACTATTTGCAGATGATATGATAATATACGTAGAGAACCCCAAAATCTCCACAGAAAAACTAATTCAACTCATCAATCAATTCAGTAAAGTGGCAGGATACAAAATCAACACGCAAAAGTCAGTAGCCTTCCTATACACAAACAATAAATCTGAAGAAGAAGAAATCAAAAAAACTACCCCTTTTATTATTGAAACAAAAAAAATCAAATATTTGGGATAAATCTAACAAAAGAGGTAAGGACCTATACAAAGAAAACTATAAAACACTGTTAAAAGAAATAGAAGAAGACACAAAGAAATGAAAGACATCCCCTGCTCATGGATTGGAAGAATAAACATTATTAAAATGGCCATCCTACCAAAAGCAATATACAGATTCAATGCTATTCCAATCAAAATCTCAATGGCATTCTTCAAAGAAATAGAACAATTATTGATGAAATTCATATGGAATCACCAAAAACCCCGAATAGCCAAAGCTCTACTGAAAAAAAAAGAAGGAATGGAGGCATCACACTCCAGACTTCAAACTATACTACAAAGCCATAATCATCAAAACTGCATGGTTATTGGAACAAGAACAGACATACAGACCAATGGAATCGAATAGAAAATCCAGAAAATAAACCCACAGATTTATGGTCAACTAATCTTTGACAAAGGAGCAAAGACTATGCATTGGAGCAAAGAAAGTTTGTTCAATAAATGGTGCTGGGAAAACTGGGTCGCTACATGCAAAAGAATGAAGCTTGACCACTACCTCAGACCATACACAAAAATCAACTCAAAATGGATTAAAGAACTAGACATAAGACCTGAAACCATAAAATACATAGAAGGAAATATAGGCGAAACACTACGGATTTGCACATCAAAGACATCTTTACAGACACATCACCCAAAGCAGTGATAGTGAAGACAAAGATAACAGCTGGGACTACATCAAATTAAAGAGCTTCTGCACAGCAAAAGAGACAATAACAAAAACAAAGAGAAACCCCACCAACTGGGAGAACATTTTTGCACCCAACACTAATGATAAAGGACTGATCACAAAATCTGCAAAGAGCTGATGAGACTCAGCAACAACAAAGAAAATAATCCAGTCAAAAAATGGGCAGAAGAGCTAAAAAGAAACTTCTCTGAAGAGGAAATGCAAATGGCCAACAGGCATATGAAAAAATGTTCAACATCACTTGTAATCAGGGAAATGCAAATCAAAACTACCATGAGATACCATCTCACACCAGTGAGAATGGCACATATTAAAAACTAGCAACAACAAATGTTGGCGAGGGTGTGGAGAAAAAGGAACTCTTCTGCACTGTTGGTGGGAGTGCAAACTGGTCCAACCACTATGGAGAGCTGTGTGGAGATTTCTGGACCTACTAAACATAGAGCTTCCATATGATCCAGCAATTCCACTCCTAGGTATTTACCCAAAGGACACAGAAACATCAATTCCAAAGAGCACCTGCACTCCTATGTTTATAGCAGCACTGTTTACAATAGCTAAGCTTTGGAAACAACCCAAATGCCCAAAAATAGATGACTGGATCAAGAAGATGTGGTACATATATACCATGGAATATTACTCAGCATTCAAAAAAGATAAACACATGCATTTGCAGCAACATGGATGGCGCTGGAAGGGATCATGCTCAGCGAAATAAGCCAAAAGAAAAAGAAAATACCGGATGGTCTCACTCATAGCAGGAATCTAGAAAACTTAAATAAGGGACCAGGAAAATGAATATAGAAAGTGAAATCAAAATCAACAAAAAACTATGACCAGAGACACTTTTGGGGGGTGGGGGCGGGAGGGGAGGATTGGGGTCAGAATGGGGCGTTTGCAATTGTATGGGGGAATATAAAAATAAATTTAGTATTAAAAAAAAATAAACATCTTAATGATTAAAAAAAAAAAAAAAAAT